>NC_067126.1:13811124-14145734 GCF_021347895.1 Acanthochromis polyacanthus | reverse complement strand
ACATCGGCCACCACTTCCAGCCCTGCTTCTTACTAACGTCAGATCAATAAAAAACAAAATCAATGACCTGTTCCTCCTGCTTCAAACCCACAAGGACTGCAGAGACTGCTCTGCCATCTGTAGGGATGGGAATTGATAAGAATTTAGCGATTCCGATTCCATTATCGATACTGCTTATCGATCCGATTCCTTATCGATTCTCTTATCGATTCTCATTGGGTGAGGGCATGAAAAAATACAGATGGGTTTGTTTGCTTTGACTCTTTAATATTGTCAACTTTGTACAGAAGATACAGCAGATATGCTTATAAACTTTGCTATATTAACAATTTTTGTGCACAAAAATTAGCATGTTTGCCTTCTCAGGAAGGATACGAGATCGTTCTGGACTTAGGGTGTCTCCAGCTGTGGAGAACACCCTTTCAGATGGTGTGGAGGAGGCTTGGATGCAGAGATACTTCTCAGCTAAAGCTGACACCATTGGCAAAGTGTCCCTCTTCATCCACCACCAGAGGGTGGCGCTGTCTTTGGTTGGGATGGGAGGAAGGGTTCTGTATAGTTGGACTTCTTGATCAACTCTTTGGGCTATGGAGACAGGGGGCTGCTGCTGCACAGACAAAAGCTCACTGTCCTCTTCTTCAAAAAGTTCTTCTAGGGGCTGTCTTCTTTTGCTGCTTTATGGGTGGGGTCTGAAATTGACATAACCATAGGGTTCAGTCTTAGATTAAACATTCTATGCCATCTGTCATCATTCAGCACAATAAGCAAAACTTACATAGTCATCTTCTTCGTCTTCCTCTTCTTCTACCTGCCTCTGTGTCTCTCCACACTGTGACAGCTGAAAAATAAATTCACTGTGTAACAACAACAGAGCAAGAAGAAACGTTCTCACAACAGAATTGTCTTACATTCAATGCATTTTAAAGTTTGAATACCTCTTCTGCTGCAGCTGCTGGTGTGTTTGCTGTCACTGCTGTTGCCCTGACTCTGTCCCAGATTTCATCGTTGTCCACTTTGGATTTGAATCTGGGATCTAACGCAGTGGCTTCTTCCAGGAATGCCTGAATATCAGCATCCTGGAGTTTAAATGGAGGACAACCGACACAAAATTAGGAAAAAAATATGATTAAATAAGAATAAACTTTATTGTATATCACAGAATGATTAACAAATCACTTTACCTGGTAACGTTTGGAAAGATCATTCCAAATGTTCTCCTTGATGCTCCTGGTGAATGCAGAGTCATCTACCTGCACGGTGTAATGTTTGCGTAGCTTCTGAAGGAAGGGCAGTACCTGGCCACAGGTTGGACTTTTTTCACTGGAGACTGCAAGTGTGGATGTATAATGCATCCGCATCAGCAGCACAAACTCCTCTGCCTTCCTTAGGTCCTCATTGCCAATTCTGGCCAGCCTACAACATAAACACAACACACACACACACACACACACACACACACACACACACACACACACACACACACACACACACACACATACACATATATATACTGTATTAACTACAAACAAATCTTTTCATAATGGCTTTACTTTACCACATTTTATTTAAGTATTTTTTTTCCAAACATCACTTACTTGTCTTTCTCCATGGGCTTAATTAGACGTGGGTCTATAGCTGCAGCTTGGATTGCTGAAAACTGCTCACAGAAACGCTCAATCATCAAAAACAGGGAGTTCCATCTCGTCTTCACATCTAAGAGAAGCATGTGCTGGGGTAGCCCTGAATGGACAAAAACATGAAGGGATTAGTATAAACAATATTACATTTTCATCAATTTATCATTTTAGATTAATACTAATCTTTTCATTTACATGTTAAAATGTAAATGTTGACAGACTGATTTACTTAAAATGTTTTCTTACCGAGGAGTTGTTGCTTCTCTTTGAGGACTACTTTAGCCATATGGGATCTCTTCATCCATATGACCACAGAACGAATCCTCGCCGCCCAGTTGGAAATTGTGCTGCAGTTGTACAGCTTCTGAGCTCCCAGGTTAAGTGTGTGCGCAAAACATGGAAACTTGATAATGCCCAGCTTTTTCACAGCTACATCCATGTTTGCTGCATTATCCACTTAGCTGCCACTACCTTCTCTTTTACTCCAAATTCCTCCAGGATCCCCTCTATCTCCTCTGCCACAGCTGCCCCTGTCTGAGACTCATACACTGCTTTGGTTTTGAGGACCTTTTCTTTATTCTGACCCTCCCTGACATAGTGTAACGTTACAGTGAGGTAATGATCTTGACTGAAACTGGTCCAGCCATCAGCTGTGATAGCTGCTTTTGTGACATGTTTCAGGTCTGAGATCACATTGCTTTTCTCAACCCCATACCAAGCAGGAATCAGATGGTTTGTTAAACTGTCTCTGTTAGGGACATGGTATTTTGAGTTGAGAGTCTTTATCATCTCCCTACAGAAAACACGGGAATAATGATACATAACTACACCGGTTAAAACAATTTACAACTTTGACAGTGTTGTATTTCATATGAGCAGATAACAGAAAACATGCAACAAATTAACCTACCGAAATTCTGGGGCATCTACTGTGGCAAAAGGGTGTAAACCCTTCACCACAAATCTGGTCACCACTCGGTGACATTCGTTTATCCTCGCCTCTGTCATTTTAGTCCTCCCTGCCTCGATGAAAGGGGCTGCTAAAGGTGCACGAGAGCTACTCGCTACAACCTCCGAGCCAGACTGAGAGCCAGCATCTGAGCCAGCATGGCTCAGGCCATCATCATCGTCATCTAAAATATAATTCCAGGAGTTAGGCAATATTCATATGGTGAAATGAGGTTAACTGCGCTAGCGAAAACACAATGTACAGGACCTGGAGGAGTTTATCGTTACCTTCGACATGTAAAGCAGACGACGCCGAGACGTTAGCTCCGCTCCTGCTTTTACCTGGAAGAGGCTCACTTGCACTAAGTAGAGTATCAAACGCGGTACATTTCCGCAAACTAATTACATGCTGGGTGGACAGATGTTTAAGCATATTTGAAGTATTTCCGCCCTTTGTCGAAATCGAAGCATTGCAAGTGTTGCAAGTAGCCCTGGTGTCGTCTTTACGGGTGAAATATAGCCACATTTTTGAGTGCTTCTGCCGGGGCGCCATGTTGGAAAAGTCCACAACCTGCGTGTGACGTCATGACGTTTTTGCGACGTACGAGGAATCGATAAGCGGAATCGTCACGCAAGTAAACAAACGATTCTTAGGAATCGAATTACTGGGAGCCGGTTCTCAAAAAGAACCGGTTCTCGATTCCCATCCCTAGCCATCTGCCTAACAGAGACCTGGCTGGATCACACTGTTCCTGACCAAGCCGTAACCCCACCTGGCTTCTCTCTACACCGGGCTGACAGGTCAGTGAAGCTATCCATGAAGACCAAAGGTGGGGGTATCTGTTTCATGATCAACCAGAGATGGTGTAACAACATAACAAGGCTCAACACTTTTTGCAGTCCTTACCTGGAATACATCTGCATCAAGTGCCAGCCATACTATCTTCTCAGAGAGTTTGCCTCCGTTGTTTTGATTGGAGTTTACATCCCACCATCGGCTAATGCCAACGTAGCCACTTCGGAACTGGCAACTTATATATCCTTGGTGGAAAACTCGAACCCGGATGCAGCTGTTATTGTATTAGGCGACTTCAATCACGCCATTTTGACAGCAGATCTTCCCAACTACATTCAATAAGTTACCTGCCCAAGCAGAGGCGCTAACATCCTCGACCACTGCTACATCCCCATTAGCGAAGCTTACCGGTCTTTCCCGAGGGCTCCGCTGGGCAGGTCAGATCATGCCACGCTGCTGGTCGTCCCAAAATACAGACAAAAATTAAAATCCAATCGTGCAAAAACAAAAGTTGTGAAGTGCTGGTCTAGCGCTGTCATCGACACACTGAGAGGCTGTTTTGAAAGCACTGATTGGGACGTGTTTACCGCAGCTGCGGCTACTCTGGATGAGCTGACGGACACAGTGACGTCATACCTCAACTTTTGCGTGGAAATGTGTATCCCCACAAAAACTGTAAAGATCCACAGCAACAACAAGCCGTGGTTATCTAAGGACATTAAAATTATCCGTCAGAAAAAGTGCAGTGCGTTCACTGAGGGTAACATGGAGCAATATAGGGCGGCTAAATATGAACTAAGAGCTGCTATCAGAAAAGCTAAATCACAGTATACACACAGGCTAGAACAGCAGATAGCCACTAATGACACCAGGGCCATTTGGAGGAAATTGAAAGCAATGACTGGTTGCAACAACAACACTGCTCCCACACTTGACGTGGAGGAAGACCTCCCAGACAAGTTGAACACCTTCTATGGGAGGTTTGAGAAGCCACCTATTTCCACCTATCTCCCTCCATCTCCTCCTTTTTACATCCAGGAGGAACAGGTGAGAACCTACTTTCTTAAATCAAAGAGGGGGAAAGCGGCTGGCCCAGACGGTGTCAGCCCAACAGTCCTGAAACACTGTGCATACCAGCTAGCCCCAATATACACCATCATCTTCAATAGCTCCCTCAGTCAGTGCATGGTACCCAAAAGCTTTAAGGACTCTGTCATCACTCCGGTCCCAAAAAACAACAAAATATCCTGCCTCAACCACTACAGACCCATCGCTCTCACATCTGTTATCATGAAATCATTTGAATGCATTATACTATTCCATCTGAAACAATTCACCATGGACAAGATATCAGTTTGCATACCGGGCTAACAGGTCTGTGGAAGATGCAGTTAACCTGGCTCTTCACAAGATACTCCACCATCTTGAGACCCCCCACACCTATGCCCGTGTACTGTTCATTGATTTCAGCTCTGCTTTCAACACCATTGATCCACACAAACTCTTCAATAAACTTATGGACTTAGACATTGGCATTTCCTTGTGCTACTGGACCAGGAGCTTTCTGACAGAAAGGACACAGATTGTCAGGATGAGTGGCCTCTCATCCCAGCCTCTGAGCACCGGTGCCCCCAAGGGATGTGTCCTTTCGCCCTGGTTGTTTTCCCTCTACACAAACACGCTTACATCTACACATAGTTCAGTATCCATACTCAAATATGCAGACGACACAACAATAATTGGACTCATCACTGACAATAATGAAAACCACTATCGTGAGCAGATCACCCAAGTAGTCACTTGGTGTCACAACAATAACCTTCAGCTTAACACATCAAAAACAAAGGAACTCATTGTTGACTTTACGCACTCACCTTCATTCAAAACACCCATTTCACCCATCTCACTAAAGACATAACCATCACAGGCTCATTTAAATTCCTTGGGACACACAAAACACCCTCAAATGGAAGCAACACGCAGATGAAATCTACAAAAAAGCCAATAAAAGACTGTTTTTCCTCAGACAGCTCAGAAAGTTCAGAGTCAGACACAACATTCTACACAGCCATCACTGAAAGTATTCTCACTTTATCAATATTAGTCTGGCATGGAAATTTGGACAGTCACTCCCGCACAAAACTCCAACGTATCATCAACAAATCATCCAAAATCACTGAACACACACTCCCATCCATAGACACTCTGTATCAAAGACGCACCACACAGCGGGCTAGAAAAATTACTTCAGACCATATACACCCTGCTCACCACCTGTTCACACTCATGTTCTCTGGGAGGCGCTACAGGCCCTTGCCAGCCAAAACAGTCAGATTCAAAAACAGTTTTTTTTCCCCATAGCACAACAAATCACACTAAACAAATCAATGCCCTGATGGGACCTGTTGTGCTTTGTTTGTTTGTTTTTGTCATGTATTTGTATTCTTATTGTATTGTTCATTGTATTATTTAATGACACGGTAGATGTGAGCATGAAATGCTGTACCGGAAACAAATTCCACCAACTTTGATGTGTGGCCATTAATAAATGAATCTGAATCGGAATCTGAAGACAAAACAATAATGCAGAAGCACACAGTCAGCAATTGAGTAAAACATTAACAATATTATGTTATGAATATTAATTTTAACTTCTTTCTATTCCATTTTTCTCTGAACAATAAAAAAAATACACCATGAGTCCAAAGTGTGACCATTAGATAAATGTAACACTACTTACTGGACTTTATCACATCATCCTTTATCACATAATCGTCACAGTTCTTGCACTATTTGAATTTTCTTGCACTTCACATCATTCCACAAGCCACTTTTTCCACCCTTCACTCTTGTGCATTTTGTAAATATTATTATGATTATAACTATAGTGTTGTTTATTGTTGCTCACTGTATGCTGTAACATGGTAAATTTCCCCTGACATGGGGAGTAATAAAAGATTATCTTATCTTGTCTTGTCTTATCTTATCTTATCTTATATCCCCATTTAACCACTATAGAACCATCAGAGCCAGTGACAGATTTCAAAAAGTATTGCCAACATAAGGCTGCTCTCGGCGGCTACAGTGAGCGCTGACCGTCCGCTCATAGCCGTCTATCCTGGATCCTCACATCTCCGAAACCGTTGGAGCAAATATTTAATCTGACTTTATCTGGATAAATTGACCACATATTTGACGTTTACACAACTACTTTCTCACCTAAAATAATCTGAAAACTACATTTTCTGTCAAAGTAACAGTAGTATTCCAAAACAAACCTTCTGTCACCTCTGAAAGTTTCCTCCTCCGCCTTTCCCGTTGGTCGTCCTTGTGATGATATTTGTCAATAAAATGCATAAAACTGATCTCTCGTCCCTCGTTTGAGGTGGTTATGGCAACAAGAAACTTAAGATTCGAGACTACAGAACTTGAAAGAGCGACAGAATTTACACTACAGATAGAGCAGTACAGATGCTCTGCACCTTTATCTGATACACCTCAAGACGCTGTCTACCATGTTTGTTTTAGAAAATGAAATGGGCAGCCAATAGGAAACCATTACACGATTTCCTCCTCCTCCTCCTCATTAGCATGTAATGCAAGGAGCAGTACAAGTTCACTAATTAACTAGTAGAGTGTAAATAGTCCAAGTAGTGAACTAGTGTAGAAATTTGACACTAGTTCAGGTCTTTTCGACTCCACTAGTGAACTAGTGGGTGTTTTTGAGCTTACTAGTTAACTAGTGCAGTGAAAATAAAGTCCAACTAGTGTACTAGTGAAGAAAATTAATCTAAACATCAGTAGTAGCACTAATGACACTGGTAGTCCTAGTACAACTAAATTAAACCTAAATTAATTGAATTAAGGTAAGACACAATAGTTCGTCAGCACCAGACACTGGATCATGGAGCACATTTTATTTTTTATAGGTGTCACTATTAATTAATTTATTTTCAGTGGCCTCTGGTTTTAATAAAATATTAAAATATTATCTCATGCTTCTACAGAGCCCTGGAAGGACATGGAGAGGAAAAAAAATAGTATATCTTTTGCAATCTCATAAAAACATTGTCTTTCTTTTTCTGTTTTTTTTTTTTTTTTTAATTATGGAAATGTGATGTACAAACAGTGTGGCATATTCAAAAAATATTTATAATGCAATATATTTAAAAGCAATAAAGAAGTTTTGCGAGTTTTAGGTCAATGAACTTCTGGGTCATTTTGTCGCTATGGAAAAAACAATAATGGAGCTCACTCACACACTACTCATTTTTATTTTGAAATGGGCTCCAAATATAAAGATATTGCACAAGTGGTGTCTGCTACAAACTCATCACTGTCGGCAGGAGAGCACGCACCAGATCAAGGCTGCATCGCTCACTTTATGTTCGTCTTTTATCCTTTCAGAGCTCCATAGACTGCATGACTGTATGATTGTGACAGATCTGCATTATTACTGTGCATTATTAATATGTTTTAATGGACTTTTATTTTGAATTACATTCTGTTTTTTAGGGCTGGACCCAAATATCTGAATATTCGATTGTTGTGGTGGTATCCAAATATTAAATTTGAAGACGGAATACTCAAATTTCAGGACTGTTTTACAGGACCACATGTGTTTTAGCTTAATAGACCTTATTAACAAGGAAGGATGGGTTTACGGTTTTATTATTAACATTACTAAAATACATTATTCTACATTCTACATACATACTTCATGTTTGTCCTCCAATATCCAGAGGTTTATAGTCTGACAGATACACAATCATCACTACACTTTAATGTGATCACCAGGACTTCTGTATGGATTGAACATCAACAGTAATTAATGATAGAACATTTCATGTCAGTTGCTTTACTCAGAACCTAAACACAGGCGAGCTCTTCTTCTGCCTGTCAGGTAATAAAACAGAAACCTTTTCAAACGAAAGCAGCATCTGATCAAACAGTTCTGATATTCGAGGACAAAGCAAGAATTCAGAAGCACACAGTGAGCGATCGAGTAAAACATAAACAATATAAAGTTACGAACATTAGCTTTAACTTATTTCAAACTTTCAAGCTCACCAAAGCAAATCAGTATGTGGCTTTGGGTTTCAGAATTTGAAAAGCAACAAGGAAAAAAAAAAAAGAAAAATCAATTAGTGAACTGTTACAAGAGGAAAAATGGCTTTAATCTGCATGTATTTTAAGCAAGGGGCAGTGAACAATAGTGGAAGCTCAGAATCAGACTTTACAGGGTTAAATTTTTACTGGGTGGAACTCTTACCGGAGATCCAATAGAAGGTGTTCGCTTATGGCACTTTCCTGCCTCCTGATTAGCATTTGGAGCAACTAGTGTAACTAGTGGGCAATTTAGGTTTCACTAGTTCTACTAGTAAACATTTGGGCATCACCAGTTAACTCAAAAGACCTTTTAACTAGTTAACTAGTGATGCCTCAAATATCCACTAGTTCTACTAGTGAACATTTTGGACCTCACTAGTTGAACTAGTTAAGTCCAAATGTCTCATTAGTTAACTAGTGGATATTTGAGGCATCACTAGTTAACTAGTACAAGTTTTGAGCCTCACTAGTTAAGTATTTGGACTTCAAGAGGGTTTCACTAGTTAGCTAGTCAGTATTTTGACCTTCAGTGGGTGTTTCAGCTCTCACTAGTTAACTAGTGCAGGAAATTATAGGCCACTGTTGTACTAGTTAACATGTTAAAGCTTTTGCATCTTACTAGTTAATTAGTACGACTTTGAACATTACTAGTTTAGTCCAGTGGGCCACTAGGGCATCAAAAAGCTGACTAGTTGTGAGTTTGGCACTACTAGTGTGGTTCTAGGTGTCACTAGTTAGACTTCTGTTGGCACTAGTTGAACAATAGTAGTGCCACTAGTTGCTGAAAATGAGTGACTAGTCAGTGCTTTTGTGCAACTAGTACGGCAAAGTGTGTAACTAGTGTGGCTGAATGTCCAACTAGTGTTGACAAAGACCGAACTAGTGAAGAAAACTAATGTCTGATATCAAGGATATGGAATAAATGCTCAAAGGGCTTTCCATAGCAGGCCTGATTTCTCCCACCGCCTCGCACAGTATCCCCTGCTGATTGTATTGGCCACACCTGCCCGTCAGCACCACACACACACTCCACCTGCAGACAGAAAGGAAGGGAGGGGGAAGGAAGAAACTTGCCACTACCAAGAGCCAGAGGCGGCAAGCGTAACAAGTCATCGTTTACTAGCATTTTAAATGCACTTTCACGTTTATGTTTCAGATCTGAAGCCCGCAAGGCCCAGAAGAAAATGGTGCTTTCATGTGATAGTTGTTTACCTCATCTTGCAGACGCCCCTTAATGCCTTTCTCATTTATAAAGGTAACAGTGCAAACATGTAGCATTACTAATAGCACAGATAAAAATGTAATAATATAATATATAACAAGAATTAAAATAATTCTATTATTGTTTTGTTTTTTCAAAAAAACATTCTATCAATCTGTTGTCATTAATGCACATATGAAGTAAATGAAGTTACTAATGATACATATCTGTTATTTTTCCTTTGTTGCCTAGTTTTCACTTTGGAGTCTTCACTGTCTAACCCCAAATCTGAGAAGCTGATGTTCAATCACATTTCTCTGGGTGATGACACCCTTCAGACTCTCCTCAACAATAGCCAAGAAACCAAGACATTGAGGGGTCACCTATGGTCCCTGCAGAGCCAGGTCATCCACTTGTTTATAAGTATTTCATACACACACTGTTTGTAGATTCAGTCAAGTTTTGATTTCTTTAGTTCGGATTCAGCTTTTTTTTTTTTTTAATTCCTTTGATAATTCTGTCACTACAAACACTTCAAAATCTACTAACTTCTTAGTTTTTTTTCTGTATAAGACTGAGGTAAGAAGGTCCATAACAGTCTTATGTCTGTGTGTTTCGTACAGAACTAAAATTAATGAAATTCATACATATTATAGGTAAAGCTTTGCATCGTTTTGTTGCTCGTTTTGTGTCTGAGCAACATGTTGGTATTCCCTTTTGGCCATGGAAAGGATCTGAGTTCCCTATATATAAATTAGATGGAGTGGTCTCAATGGAGATATCAGAGGTTGAAGAGGATAATAACATTTTAAGACCTGATGGAATAGCATCAAAGATGATTGCAAATTCTCTAGGTGGTATAGGAAAATTATATTCAGATAAGAACTCTTCATAAGAGAACATGTGACCCTTTTTGTTAAATAATTGACGGACCAGTAACAAGCCATTGTCAACCCAGTTCTTAAAAAATAGTGTTTTATGCTTGAAACATATATCTTGATTATTCCAAATATAGCATTTGTGAGGTGAAAAATTATGTTTGTACACCAAGGACCAGCATAAAAGCAGCTGTTTGTGGAAGTTGGAAAGTTTTGCAGGGAGCTTTTCTACCTTGTAATTACATCTTAATAAGAAGTGAAGTCCTCCTAAGGCCTCAAACACATATGTGGAAATAAAATTCCATAATGAATTTGGATTTGTTAAGTACCGTTTGATCCATCTGATCTTAAAACTGGAATGTAGGGTACTGAAATCTAGAGCATTAAAACCACCACTACTTAGTTTGTTAATCATCACATTTTTTCTAATAAGGTGAGATCTCTTTTTCCAAATAAATTCGAAAAGAATTTTGTCAATTTTTGTATATAAATCTTTAGAAATATCTAAAGAAGAACTGGCATAAACAAATCTAGATAGGCCCTCAGCTTTGGATAACAAAACTCTACCAGTAATGGTTAAGTCCCTTTGCAACCATAAATTAAACCTCTGTGTAATTGCAGAGATGATTGGATTAAAGTTTTCATTCATCCTAAGAACTTGGTCTTTGACAATGATTACTCCCAAGTATTTAACCTTAAATTTAACGGGAATTCCTGAAATATCTTTCTCATTGCAAGCCTTAATAGGCAACAACTCACATTTACTTCACATTACACTTTACTGTGTAAATGTTTTAGGCCACAGTGGCCATGACTTTTGCTCACAACACAATAATTCATGGCTGCCAACTTGTTACCAGACCTTAGAGTGAGATTTGGTTTATGTGGGATGCTGACGGGGGGCCTGGTGGCCCTCCGCCAGACAATTTTGAAAGTTATTTATCCTATTTCCTGCATTCTGGTGCATTTTAAGAGCATTTTGTTAAAATCTTATTATAGAGATAACATTAAGGGATAGTAAAAAAAAGAAATTGAGATTAAAAAAACGGAAAAAAACAGAGCAATGGCGGGCAGTATTGAAAATTGCTCTTCATGTAAAATATGGATGAAAGTTCTGTGGCTGGATGTGCACAACACATTTCAGCATTTTCCATAGATATATGCATAATTGAAATAACTCCAGCAACCACTTGTAACATTTGTCTTGGAGGATTCTAATGCACACACTCAACAGATTCAAGTTGACCACATCAGCCAGCTAAACAGTAAAAAGTGCTTAAGCAAAAACAAAACATCTTCATAACTTAAATTATCCATTCACTGAACATAATTAAAATCAGACACTAAACTCCGTCCCACAGGAGCAGGGTGTGAACTAAAATCAGGACTAAACCAGGTCTGACTGGACCTCACAGGAGCAGGGTGACATGGACTAAATCCAGGACTAAATGAATGAATAACTTACTAACTAGGCCCAAAAATAAATAACAAAGACTGTAAACTCAGAATAAATGGCACAACTGTAAACAGGAACAGGAAAAGAACAGGGAAAAATTAATTCTTGTGAGCCATGTTGTCCTCCCTGATGGCCGTTTTTGAAGCCTTGATTATCTCTGGGGTGGGTTCCCATTTATGGCATGGTTACAAACCAGCCACTTTAATAGTCATAATAGAGGAGAGTGTTCCCTCTAGAGCCAGACTGTTCCTGGTCTTAGTTCAGTCCAATCAGTGAAAACACAGCATTATAGAAGGTAGTCATATTAGGTCCAAAATTAGCAAAAGATGCCAGTTAGCGTTCCATCATGGGAACAGCAGCAAAACCAAAAACCATTAATTTGCCACTTAATGAGCAATGCTGAAAGTTTCATTTTCTGTTTACATTTAAATTGTGCACAATTTAAATTGAACCTTCAACAAAAACTTAAGAAATCCCACTGTTTTGCTGCTGATGGAATGGTGCAATGCTAACAGACATGTTTTTACATCACATTCATACCCTCTATAGTTTATTTTGATGGTGATGGGCAGCAAAGATTTTTCTGTTACAATGGTAGCTGTGGTAACAGTCAAAATCCTGATATTTTGACCTGGTTTATGTTTTCTCCTTTTTTTTTCAACTATTGCAAAGTCTATCACATGAACCAGATAACTGTCATGAAGTCCAATGTATTCTCTATCAGCATAAATTAACTAAGGTTATAGTATTATCCCATAATGTTGTATAATAATGTGACCTTATGTATTTATGACGTGTATTTGGGCCGGGCTAATTTGGCTTATATATCTCTCTCTTGGCTATCTCCACTTTCCAATCGTTACTCTCCTAAATAAAAGCTCAAGTTAAATAAGTCTTATATGGTGCACCTGGACTGAAATGTTTCATATTCATATTCATATCAAGTTCCATACAAATCCAAGACTGTCAGCATCACAAATGACTCTATCCTGTGAAATCCTTTAGACTCAACTTTCCAGTAGCGGTTTCTCCCCTCCCCCTCTATCTGCTCCTCTGCCCTGACTCCTACAGGTCAATAAGGGGTGGTGGAGTGATTATTATTATTATTATCATCATTATTCACATCATCATACGTGAATGAGCTCAGCTCCTGTTTCACTTTGTGCATCTGATGCTGGAGCTCATGCTCCAGAAGGAAGTCATCCCAAAGATAGCATATGGTTAAAAAAAAAATAAAAGAGTGCACACCTAACTCTATAAACAACCAGAACCTTCACAGTGCATTTCAGATTAACTAGCTAGCTAAGTAGCAGTGTTCTTTTAGAGCTGAAATGTAACTTTTGACCACAAAACAACAAAGGTAAGACATGCACAGAGATACAGCAGCATCTCACGCTGCCTCCTGTACAAGGACTCTCTCCTACAGACTGTACAAGCCAGATTTTTATTTGCCAAACAAGAAACATTTGGTTCATTAATTACATAGGACTTTCTGCTGTTAGTTGGGGGGCTAGAGCTAACTTAATGTTACTATCAGTAGTGATGAATACTTACTCTCCTGAAAACATTTCGTATATCCATTCTTGTTTACGTTCTTCTTCTCACACTGCTCTAGTCGGTTCTGTGTACTCCTCCCGGTAAACACATGCTGCAGGTACCGAATACAACCTAGGTTGCAGGGAAAACATGGACTGGATTTCAGTGATGTGGGCATCACTGAAATCCAAACAAGTGGAATGGACTGGATAACGACGCACTGACTCGGACTCTCTACCTTCCACCATGAAATGAAGGGAAACTAAGATTTATGATCATATTTAAGTTAATAATGACAGGTTATGTGATTATTTATTTAAACTCATATTCAGGCCATATTATATTGAATTTCTGGGCACTTTTTTGTAAAAAAAAAAAAAAAATTAAAGAACATAAAATTATTTAGGGGGCTTAAGAACATTTTGGGCCTAATGACGCCTCCCTTCTCTGTGCTGCGCTCCTGGCAAGCTGACAGCCCTGGCTCATTGGGCGCGGCTGCCGAGGAGCACAGCCGGCTCAATCGACAATCAGCGGCTTATAAAACCTGGCTCTCCCTACCACTCGGTGCTGGGTCATTGCTTCCGTCTCGGGTGGTTCTGTTCCTGCTTCGGCTGACGCTCTACCAGCCACTCTGTTCCGGTCTTCCCCCCGCTCTGGATTCCCCCGCCTTCTCTGTCCTGCCTGGCCCAGCTCTGGAGCCCTGCCCCTGCCTCGGCTCTACAGCCATCTGTCACCGCTGCGTTCCGGCAGCCACCGGTTTCCGTTCTGAGATTTGAATGCTTGACTAAAATTTACTTTGAGAAGAAGGCTGCTCTTGCTTCTTTATGTGCATTTTGGTCAGTCTTTAAAGCATCTTTCCAGATCTGATAAAACGCAAGTAAACCTGATTTCTTCCATTTGCTTTGCTTTCTTCTGCAGTCTCTTTTTAGTTGTTGAGTGGATTCATTAAGCCAGGGCTGTAGGGTACTATTGGAGACTTTGGATTTGAATGAAGCCACAAGGTCTATGGAGCAATAGTTATGATTAACAAGGGAGACCAGCTACTCTGTTTTAAGGTTGGAATTAAAAGTAGTTAAAGGAGCAGCAGTGAAAAGCTCAGAAAACATAATAGCAGACATGAAGTTAAAAACATATGCGGTCAACTGGTGTGCTGTGACAGGCTAGTAAAAGTGATAAAACCACACTGGAATAATACAAGTTTACGATCAGACACACAGATATCCTTGGTGTCAACATTGTAGGTACTGAGATCGCTGAGTAAAACCAAGTCAAGGGTATGGCCTTTAGAGTGAGTGGGCACATGAAAAGCCTTAGTGACCTAAACGAATCTGTTGTTTCCAGAAAATCATCAGCCAAAGATTGAGAGGGGCAACAAACATGAATGTTGAAATCGCCATTTGAGACACATCTTAAAGCTGCTGTCCGGAGTTTCTGTTTATTTTCAATTTATGTATCATTTTTTAACAAAGCTTAAATGTGTTAGTCTAGTTCGATACTATAATATAAAGTTAGTATAACGCGATATGAAAATTTATTCCTGAGCTCCGCCTTCCTCTCATAGACCCCCATGTTATTCCAAAAAGCGCCAGTCGCTGCCGACCAATCAAGTCCGAGCTTCAGCTTTGTCATGCTGTCAATCAACGGTTACGCGCACAGCAAGCAAGCCCATGCAGAGGTGGGCGAGCTACGCACTACGCAACCGCGCGCACATTTGTTTTGCTTGTGGAGGAGAGAGCATCAGGGCTCAGCAACTTCCAGAAAAGTTACCAATCCCACGGCTTGTCAGGCCAAGAGACTGCAGGACGTTTTTTGGCACGGGGTGCTCGCGTCGCTCCCCGACCACGGCCTCCATAGCCCGCCTGACGGCTTCGTTTAGATGCCCGACCTCTGGAGGAAGATGTTGGGGCGTCTGGGACATACTCTTCGTCAGAGGAGTCATGCAATTCTGAACTCTAGATAGAAATAAATAAACAATGTAACACATATACACGCGTAAATGCACTCAGTTTGATAAACAACGTCATCGAGAGGGATACACGAGTGTAATCACATATTGAAACTTTACTCGTTCGTCCTAGCAGATTCATGTTATTTTGGTATTAGGACAAGTTAGACTCAATACAGCATTCTAACGTAATTCCTTATTATTTACTAAATGTACTAAATGTAGAAGAGTGGAAAACAGCAAAACAGGCAAGATGCTGCAGCACTCCGGGCACTCCTCATGTACTGCGCGCGTGCACAAATAAAGGGGCGAAATCAGAGGGAGGGAGGGTGGGACCAACAGTGTTTTGGGAGATGCTGCGATTCACACTCCGGACAGCAGCTTTAAAGTAATTGAACTGACTTAGAAATGTCAGTTAAAATGCAACATCTGTTAACAGTTTAGTAACATTAGCTATCAGTCACCTTGTCATACTAGATCACCTAAAACTGCAGAAGCAATACACCTGGGTACAATGCACCTGTGATTGTAATTTAAATGTATTTATTTAATTATTTAAAAGCTTTCCTCCGATGTAGTCATGATTTACAGGGTTGCTCTAACATTTAACATAGTCATGTTTCTGTTGATTGCCATGACAACAGGTTAAAAACCTGTGTGGGGAGGAGGGTCAGCTGGTCAGGTTGAGGGATGACCTGAGCCAGCTCAACATCAGCAACCACAATCTGGAGGGCAAACTGATGACTATCAGTCTCAAACCAGGTGTGTGCATGTTTGTCTATTGTCCTTTAAAGCCAGATAAATTAGCAGTTTATAACACAGTTTTTGGTTTAAACAATTAATCTACTAGTTTTAATTATTTGATTCAGGATTTGTGTCAACCTGGACAGAATTTTGAGAACAGAATTTATCAGCTATATAGCAGTTAATTTGTGTGTGTGTGTGTCCTCAAAACGTCCAGGTCCTCCGGGTACAAATGGGTCACGTGGATATACAGGTGTGCCAGGACTGAAAGGTAAGTTAAACTAAAAGCAGCTATAATCATTGTTTTTATAACAACAAGGTAAACAACAAGGTATCAAATTACAATGTAAAAATAGTCTGACAATGTGAAGTATCTCATTCAGATTTACAGAACTTGACTTGCTACAACTTTGGTTATCCTCATTTCTCCTATCCTGGGTTTTCAACCACAGTAGGCAGCTCCTCTGTTATACAGAAGGCCCTGTACACTATGAATGGGCAATCTGTGTTTTCACATCGTCCTAGTGTCATGACCAGCAACAGATGATAGACAATGCAATCACCAGTGTACTCTAAAATTTGTACTCATTTTAAATGTAAAAAAAATGATAAACTGATTTAATCGAACAACTGCTACCAAAACTAAATGAAATGATGGGATATAACAATAGTCAGAGAGAGAATTAAATCTTAACCCCTGCAGTTTTAGAGCCTCACTCCAACATCTGCTGTGGAACACAAAACCAGAATAAAAGTTTCTTTTTTCAAAAAGCTTGTTTCAATCCCAATGATTTATTTAAGGCATGTCAGTGTGCACTAGTGGGCTTTCAGTTGCTGGTCTTGTGATGATCCTGGCATTGATGACATGCCATCTCCTGTCAGACGGCTGATGAGTACCAGCTGATGGATGGGCTGCAGCCATTATTTCATATACCCTCACAATGTAGTGAACTGACATATCATGCATTCATTTTTGTCAGGGCTAGACTTTTACTCAAGCCAACAAATTACCTCAGTCTGAGGCAGAACCTCTGCCTTATGGGTCAACCTCTACATGCCCTGAAGCCTCCTACAAAAACAGAAGAAAAAAGCCCTTGATTAAATTTATGAATGACCTTTAGAAAACTTTGTATGTACGTGCTTTGTTTGGTTTTTATACACATTTTGTTAGTAGTTTGAGCATGTTTGACCCAGCGTAGCAACAAATGGGTGAGACTAAAGACAAACACCTGTCTACAAAATAAATGCCACAGATACACTGGGTATCTTGAGGTTATGTTGCTGGCCACTATTACATGATATGTATAACCTTAGAAAACCATTAATAAAATGCATATTTTTTTGTAAAGTACCGTATGTCAAAATAATGGGAAATAACAATGAAGAGAATCAATAAAAGTAATAAAATAAGGCAGGGACTTAAAATGAAAATCTCACATCTTCCCAGAATGTGTTTTTCAATTTCAGCTTAAATACTGCAATGTACTGCTCTCTTCACGTGTTGTACTTCCAAATTGTTAACATGAATAAACAGCCAGCCAAACTCCTTTTCTAGAGCCAGGATGCGAGCGTGCTTGCTCCTTTAATGACTTATTTTTTAGCAGGTTAAGTCAGGATGACACATCAAAAATGGAATGAAACTAGAAAAGAAATACAAGATACACAAACTAAATATACCGCTATGGCAAAACAGCATGATGCATTGAAAATTAATTAAACAGATATGCATCTGGTAAGTTTATGCACTAACAACGACATCGTTTCAGTCCAACGAGTAGAAGTATTGCAGCTAGCACAAAGTGCTATAAGAGTATTTATAGATCTGCGAAAAGTATTTGATACCATTGATCACTCTACTTTTGCAAAAATGTGAATACTATGGAATGAGAGGAATTGTAAATAGTTGATTAAATAGCTACTTAAATAACAGACGTCAGTATGTGGAAGCCAATGGTATTGTATCACAAACAAAACTTTTAACATGTGGTATTCCCCAAGGTTCTATTCTGGGGCCAAAATTGTTTATTATTTATCTGAATGATATTTGTAAGGTATCAAAATTATTGAAGTTAGTTATTTTTGCCGATGATACAAATTTATTTTGCTCAGGGCAAAATTTGAAACACCTGATATCAAAAGTAGAAACAGAGCTATGTCAATTTAAGAAATGGTTTGATCGAAACAAGTTGTTTCTAAATGACAAGAAAACAAAGTATATGATTTTTGGAAATAATAAAAATTATTCTAATATCAAATTGTATTTGAGTGGAACTGAAATTGAAAGGGTTTATGAAACAAATTTTTAGGGGTGGTTATAGATCATCAAATATGTTGTAAATCACATATAGAGTACATTAGAAGTAAGTTGTCAAAAACCATTGGTATACTCTATAAAACAAAATTTGTTTTGAATACAAAGTGTCTTCATATTTTATATTCATCTCTTGTGTTACCGTATTTATCCTATTGTTCAGAAATTTGGGGAAATGCCTGTAAAACATATCTTGATCCATTGGTTAAACTACAAAAAAGGGCAAAAAGAATAATTAATAAAGCAGGCTTTCGTGACTCAATAAATCCGCTTTTCATAAAATTGAATATTTTACAATTTGGAGACCTAGTGAAGCTTAAGACTTTGGAAACCTTGTATTGTGCTTCAAGAAAGAGCCTTCCATGGGGTGTTCAGTCTTTATTTAATTCAAGACCCGAACATTATAATTTAAGAGGTCTGCACCGATTTACCTTATGTAAAGCTAATTCTAGTCAAAAGCGAAGATGTATTTCTTTTTAGGGGTTAAACTATGGGAATGATCTTAGTGACCAACGTAAGTTGACGAGTTCTCTGTCAAAGTTTAAAAAAAACTAGACAATTCCCGCTTGCAGAAATCGTGGGAGGGGCTCGGGATGGGTGCATGTCCGGAGCTGGGCAGGAGAGGGGTATTTTTTGGTCCGTTGCAGGCTTTTATTTTGAAATTGTGCTGTGCTTTTATTGTGCTGAGCCCTGTAATGTTAAATTTCTCCTTTGTGAGATTAATAAAGTCTATCTTATCTTAACTGGCGTTTCCAGTCCGTCGCAGGCTTTTATTTTGAAATTGTGCTGTGCCTTTATTTTGAAAGGCAAAGACAGGAAGATCTCACCTGGTCAAAATTTGGATTGGAGTTACTCTAAAGCAGGGTGTCAAACTCAGTTCCTGGAGGTCCACTATCCTCTATGTTTTAGATGTTTCCCTCTTCCAACACACCTGATTCAAATGATCAGCTCATCATCAAGTTCAGCAGAAGCCTGATAACGAGCCTGATCATTTGAATCAGGTGTGTTGGAACTGAGTTTGACACCCCTTCTCTAAAGGCTGTGTGAAGCTGAGCGGTTTAACTGGCGTCTTCAGTCCGTCACAGGCTTTTATTTTGAAATTGTGCTGTGCTTTTATTTTGAAAGGAAGAGACAAGAAGATCTCACCTGGTCAACATTTGGATTGGAGTTACTCTAAAGCAGGTGTGTCAAACTCAGTTCCTGGAGGTCCACTATCCTCTATGTTCTAGATGTTTCCTTCTTACAACACACCTGATTCAAATGATTAGCTATCATTAAGCTCAGCAGAAGCCTGATAACGAGCCTGATCATTTGAATCAGGTGTGTTGGAACTGAGTTTGACACCCCTGCTCTAAAGGCTGTGTGAAGCTGAGAGGTTTAACTGATTTTCAGGCTGAAATGCAGCTCCTGTGGAGGTATTGGGTGTGAAGGTGGGTGTGGCAGACCAATGAGTCTGTGTGTGTGCGTGGGACCATGCCTGCGTGTGTGTAAGGGCGGTTGCTATGGGCCCCCATAGCAACGGTGCCTGCCACAGACAGTAGAAAAGTGCTTCTCAGCAGCAGCGCGCAACGTCGCGTTCTGGCGCTAATTGTGGGCTAACCGTTAATGCTAGCTGAAAACCGAAATGACCGTGAGCGAGAGGAAGGCTGTGGCTAACCATAAATGTAATTATTATCCAAATATTGTTAGAAATGACCGAGTTACAGCGATTTAAAAAACACTGTCCCTCCATGATGATCCACAGATGATCCAGTTTACATTGGTTCTTATGGAGAGAACGGTGCGACTTTAGTCTAAACTGCTGCCTGCCATTTCACTTCATAAAGAGCTTGGTCTTCAAACTTGGATTCATTTGAATCCCAGGAAAATTGTTTACAATCTGACAAAATTTCATTACCCTAACATTTATCGTTTGGTCGTGAGGGCAATGCGATCGGGAAATTTTCAGGTGGATTTTTTACCTCTCCTCCACTCTACCAACTGACATGCCGCACTCTAAACAGAGCAGATTTTGAGAATTTTCACTTTTTGAGGACTCACTGATAAAAAACTGTAAATCTCAGCCTGACATAAAATACATCCCTGCGGAGACAAGAAAAATCACTGCGTTTTGATGGTTAAATGAAGTTTCTAGGTGAACGTATGGCGAAGGGGTGGCGTCTGGAAAACAGTGGATTTTTCAAGCCGATTTTTTTTCAGTCCCCATTCATTTTCTATGGGACTTTTTTCACAGTTTTTTGCGAATAATTCTGCGAAAAAATGACGAATTTCTTAGAAAGTCATAGCACACTATTCCCGATGAAGCCGCACGTTTTGATATATAATTTGCTTTGGTTTTCTCAAAGGCCTAGGACGAGTTACGAATCGAATAACGGCGGAAACGTGAAGAAAAGATAAACGCCAACAGGAGAACAATAGTGGCTCGGGCTGCATGCTGCAGCCCCAAGCCCCTAACTATAAAAGATGAAATAATTAATGGATACAGAATGACCATTTCTCATTAAGATTATGTATTATTGATTTTTAAGTGAGGAAATGTAATTATTATTTCGACTTGTACTTTATGACAAATGTTAAGCTGTCTTGGATAATGTTCAGGGTGGGCTGGAAAAAAGTATTTGCTTCATGCCCATCCCATTTTGGTTATGATGATGAAATTGAGAATATAACGTTGTGTTTAAGTGTCTGACCAAAATAAATTCATTCATTCATTCATAGCACACATATTGCAGCTAGCTATCCCACTAGAATCAACACATACACATAAAGTCGCTAAATCCATACAGCCTACAAGTATAACTGCTAAAGTTACTAACAACACTTCTTAAACATATTACGAACGTAAAACACTCACAGCCATTGCTTTCTGAGAGATCCGTACACTGGAAGAATGCTGAGTCTAACACAAAACATCATCTAGCTGCTGACATGCTTTCCCTGGGACATGCTTTCTCAGTCAGCTCCGTACTTCCTACTTCCTGTGTACTGCAGCCTTCACAATAAAAGCTCAGCAATCCCAAACTTTAGAATAACAATATAAACATTTTTTAACAGTTAAACACTCAGGGCAGAACATGCAAAGATGGTTAATTTTACCATGTCTGTAAAACCCCTGTTTTAAACTTGTTCTAAATAGACTGTGTCAGTGTCTGTAGCTTTAAATGCAGCTGAACTGCTGGAGACTCGCTGCATCTGTGCTAAAACTATGGATTTTCCTGTTGTTGTGGACACATTGCCATCATCAATGAATTTAATCCACTTGGTGTTGAATTCCCCCGATGTTGGGACTGCATTAAGACTCTTTGTGTTAACTCTTGCAGTCAACAGCAGGGCACTTGATGTGCTGTGCTTGTCCCTGAGACATTTTAGAGTTACCAGAAGCAGCTCTAGAAAGTAAATAAACCTGGTGGACTGTGGAGCAGTTGCTCATTCTGAATAGTTTTCCGTACCGGGACTATAAAGATTTTCCTCAAGTGTCTGTAGTTGTTTGACTTTCTCCCTTTGTGTTCCAGAAGATGTAGAATAAATTTTTTTTAAGAACAAACGTGCTTTATTCCCTTCATTTTTCACTTATTTTTTGTGACACAGACATATGGGTTTCAATGATTCCATCACAGAAAATTCCGAGTTATAGGAGGAAACTCAAGATTACCATGACATACATGTTCTTCACAAATATGTAAACTTTTGTTTATGACTGTACATGGACAGAAAGAGAGAAATGAGGGAAACGAGGCTGTTTAGACATTATGTAAAGTTAAAGTCACGTATTTGGGTTCTATGCAGCCTGGAAGCCAAAAGTGTATGAATCAACATTGGGTACAGCCCCACTTATTGTAAATAACTGATCTAACCTGCATGGTAAAACTGTGGGCGTGTTGAGTGACTCCGTGGTCTGCCTATTCTGCATGACCGATGTGATACAGCATTTACCAGCAGTGGTTGCAGTCCATCACATACAATATGCCTCTTTGCAGGTGCCAAAGGAGATGCTGGCCTTCCAGGACCAAAAGGTGAAATGGGACTCAAAGGAGACCCAGGAGCTGCTGGTGATATAGGTGGGTTTTGATAATCAGTGTGGACCAAAACTAATTGTGACATCTACACAAGCTGTTCTAAGAACCTTTAAAATTTTTGTTTGCTTTAGAAAAAGGATGATAGACAACATGTTTAATATTACTGAGATCTGTAATTGTGATGAATAATTACTCATTTTCAAATTGCATTTTTTACATGACTCTACAAATCAATCAATTAATTAATCAGTCAATCCCAAGATTCATCATAAACCTTTCCATTAACAGATCAATGTTTCTGTTAACAAATACATCAATTTATCATCAAGTACCTCCAGGACTAATGGCATTCCCAACAGCCTCAGCTCTAAATGGTTAACTAAACATCCATGTGCATCCATACACATACAGACCCATTGACTTTTATTTAAGTAGCACATATTTGAAATATACATTACAAGACTGTTTTGAAAAGTCATATGAGATCCAGGACAGCGCTGAAGTGGAGTATATGTGTTAGGGCAAGAACATACTGAAAATATATTCATCATTCTACATGTGTAATTAACTGCATGATTCACAAACTGAATTATATTTAAGGAAACAAAACCATGAACTTCCCTCATCTCACATCATAATGCAGATTCAGTGAGGCTGGAACATGAACTGATTTAGCTTCTGGCTGGACAAATTTATCAGCAGATTGTGGTTACGAAATAGTTGAGTTTCTCTTCCTTCTGCAACTTACGGTCATCAATAATATTGCTGACATGCTACTTAATGTGAAGAATGATGCATTTGCATAGCTTTTGTGGCGAGCGCCGTAGCAGCTAGGAGGGCTAACTTCTAAGTGGAGCTTGACAACGCCACCTTGGGGAGAGAGCCCCCAAGGAAAGTCTTTGCCTCTTAAAAGCACGTTGAGGCACACAGGTCCATATATCATGAAGCGAGAGACGTGTTGTTCCCGTACAATAATCCAATTTTATTTACACAACTAATTAAAATCAATTAACACATGATAAAATAAGGATAAAAGGGGTACAAAGGGTCAGAGGTCTGCTTACCATGTGGCGGTGTGTCGACGGAGGGGAGGAACAGGGCCCAGGGAGAGGTCACCAAGTGAATAAAGAAAAAAATAAATAGATCACACACACGTGCAAAACTAAACCAAAAAAAACCAGGGTTCACACTTCACACGGGGAGGGGGACCACCACCACCGACGACACCACGTCCCGACCACAGGTACACAGCCTCTGAAACATAGAAGGGAATCAGTGGAGAACACAGAAAAAAAAAAAAAAAAACTAAACTAATAACCAAATCAGAATGAATATTTTAACCGAGAAAACAAATATCCAAAAAACAAATAAGGCTCAGAATAAGAACAGAAAAAACAAATCAATACTAGCTGGACATTAAACCAATAAGGGGCATAAGGCAAAACAGAAAAACAACAAAACCCAACTAATGTCCAACGAATAACACTGTGTCCCCACTGTGGGCGCAGATAAAAAACAGACAAGACAACAATTAAAATCACAGAGCTAAACACAGTTAAAAATAACCTAGTTCATAACTTGCTTGGTCCAAACCCGGCTGACACCGGATAGAGGTAGGCCAAGCGAGTGAGGCAGAGAGATAACAGCAGCTAGCCCCGGTTAGCCGTGTAGCAGGCCACAGATACACGGCCGGGCGAAGCGAAGCACAGCGGTACACATGCAGTACACAAAGCAGCGAGCAAAGCAGCAGCCAAGCAAAGCAGCAGCGGGTCCTTGGTGCTGCCACTAAACAGCATGGGAAACAGAAGGGCGGTGTTACAAACAGGACAATTAGTTCTGCTCAACACAAAAGAAACTGCACCTACCTCTGTTACAGCAGCGTGACCCGCGCGCGCACACACACACACACACACACACACACACCACACACACACACACACACACACACACACACACACACACACACACACACACACACACACACACACACACACACACAGGACAAGGAGAGCACGTCAGAAGCCGGTCCAGCCGCTATGGCTTCCTACAATGGTAAAAACATTTACCATACAGGCAGGCTCCTGACCGTAATAAACCAGACAAGAGATAAAGACCCTACCTTTAGCAACCCAAATGTGGCTACACAACACAGAGCAGAGTAACGCGCCGAATGTTTTGAACGCCGGTGAGAG
Organism: Acanthochromis polyacanthus; assembly: GCF_021347895.1. Taxonomy (NCBI): domain Eukaryota; kingdom Metazoa; phylum Chordata; class Actinopteri; family Pomacentridae; genus Acanthochromis; species Acanthochromis polyacanthus. The sequence goes on along the minus strand of NC_067126.1, from coordinate 14,120,965 downwards.
CAGCAGGGCGAGCAGCCGGAAGGGGCGTGTCTTCAGCCTCAGCAGAAGAGAAAGAGAGAAAGAGTACAGGGCAGAGCCCTAGAGATAGTAAGAGTTGCGACACTCATGCTCTCGCAGTGGGGCGGTCACGTGGTTCATGTAAGCCTGAATAGTTCCAAACAGGCAGCGCTGTCATTTCCTTCTATGGGAGTGAGAGCGGCGATTTCACGGTAAAAAAGGAATAAAATCACACCTTCAAGTACTTGTTTGATTATTAATTCATTGGAGTGTGTATGTAAATGTCAGTTTTACATTTTGAGCCGTAAGGTGACATATTAAAGACACTTTTGGGGTTTTGGAGGGAATGTTTCACATTCGTGTTAGCATGGAAAAATCGACTTTTACACAGAAATGTAAGATGATTGAAGATGTCAATTTTTGCCCAGCTGGATTATTGTATTTCCAGACAATGTCTATATTTCTCTGATTCACTTACCCGTAGTCTGGGAGTTATTGAAAAGCAGAGTAACAACAGTCCATTCAGCAGATAGTGTCCAGGCAGGAGTTGACTCACTATAACCATTTTAAGACATACACAAAATATATATTCAAGAATAACAACTCATTATGCTTTGATGAATGAAATAGTATGTTTTATTGACAATGGGAGAAACAATGAGGGTCTTCGTGTCTTCAGTGAGGGCTCTCGGGATACTGGAGGATAGATAGATACGATAGATATTAATAAATATATTTGTTAAATACTTACAAGTATAAGTTTATGCATTATAAAGGGTCTCATATAAAGGACGTAGTCTTGACAATTAAAAAGAGGTAGCGATGTAGCTAGGTAGCTTTCCAAGAACAGCTAACAAGCACATGGCAATGCCTGAAAGTCGGTCATCTGCTAATATTCACAAATACAGATAAATGTATGCACCACAAAGGGCTTCTGATATAATATAAAGACGTTAAAATTAAAAAGAGGTAGCGACTCATCAGCAAATAATCCGTCAATATATCCCTGGAGATAACTTCACAACTAACAGCAGAGTCGAGCTAAAAAAAAAAGTAGCAGAAATTCGGTCGTCTACCAAGATAAAAAATATATATAATTACGCTGCGCAAATACAAATAAAGCTCAGCATATGCATCATAAAGAGCCTCTGATAAAATATAGGCAGTTGACAATTCAAAAGAGGTAGGCATTTCATCAACTTACCTCCACATATACTCAACGACCTGCAGTGCAAATGAACGGTGGCTGTCAGTGTCGAAGCGGTGCTTGGAACTAAACAAGCCTCCACAATCCGGAAGTAGACTGGAAGAAAGCGTACAACGGGACCCTATGGGAGTGTCGCAACTCTTACTATCTCTAGGGCTCTGGTACAGGGGCCCCTCTCAGCTTTTATAGTGGGTGGGCGTGTTCCGATTGGCCCACAGCCCAGCACTACCTGAAAGGACACAAAATGTCCTTAAGCAGAACTCATTCTGCTCCACTTTCATTACAGTTTTTCTCTATTGATAAGACACTGTTCCTGAAAAATAGCACACATTTCCCCAAACACTGCACCCTATTTTCTTTATTAGGACACAATTTGCAAAGCACTGCACACTTGTGTCAAAAGCGCACTTCATTGTCAAAATTTTAACTTTGTTTTCAAAATTAAGACGCATGAAGCAAAAGTAGGACACTGCACTGCTAAATACAAAACACTTCTCTCACTGTGTTTTCACATGAAGTGTAAAAAAAAGATACAGTCCTCAAAAAAGACAACTTAAACACAAATACATCTTATAAAGGAATCAAAGGGGCCTATTGCAGTGCCTGACTGTACCGGGCTTTGCAAAAGTTCTGTTACACTCGGAACTGAAAGTTCTACCTTATAGGCAGGTGTCCTTAATACAAATTTTTTTCTCCGGTGAAGTTGTATCAAGATGGAAGTCAAAAGAGTTGAGATATCTGCTCTCCTTTGTGCTGAACATCAGCCGGATGACCGTCCACAGAGTTGCAGAGAGGCTAAAGAATGGTGAAGATCTTTCAGGTCTTCATCATTCTTGAAAGATCACTGAAAGATCTTCACCATTCTTGAGCCTCTCCGCGACTCTGTGGACGGTCATCCGGCTGATGTTCAGCTGCTTGGCTCTGTCAGACTTGTTGTGGCCAGCATGAAGGAGAGCAGATATCTCAACTCTTTTGACTTCTATCTTGATACAACTTCACCGAAGAAAAAAATTGTATTAAGGACACCTGCCTGTAAGGTAGAACTTTTAGTTTATTTAATGGAATTTTTCACTCCGACATGTAAACGTCTCTAAAGATCATGAAACCGTGTAGCAGAACTTTTGCAAAGCCCGGTACATTACAAAACAAAAATAATTATAGACAAACAATACAGCCCTGTATTGTATACAGTACAGTATGAAAATATTTACACCATGTCTGCAACAATTCTTTCAGCCTGGTCAGGCCACAGGACCTCATCAACATCACAAGCTTTGTTTTCTCTGGCCAGGCAACATGGAAGAAAGCCCTAGTGTGTCTGATCCAGCCCTGACATGCATCAACAGAAACATTACCACATACCAAGACCATTGATTGCAAGAGATTTTTACAAATGTATGGCTCCGCTCATTACCTTCCACCTCCATGTAGAGAAGAATTCTTCTATAGGATTCAGAAAGGAAGAATATGGAGGCAGAAAAACCACACTAACTTGAGGGTTCATATCTGAATCAATAGTCCTCTATGAAATCTAACGTGGTCCCAGATGTATTCATGTGGCCTATCATCAGAATCCAATTGAAAAACTCTCTGGAACAAGCGCACACAAATCAGGGAAAAAGCCAATTGTACATTTTCCGTAATTTTTTACAGTATTCTCAGAAAATTTCTTACTGCTTGTACTCTTACAGTACAGACATGTCACTGAAGTGACAAACAACATTTACATACCATGGAAAGTGGTCCAGGACCAGGTGCATGGGCATGTCCAGGTTCTGGTTCTGGTTCAGTCCGTGGTCTGTGTCGTCCATATCCTCTTCTTCCAACATGGCCTCTTGCTCCTCTGACATCCATTCTGAACAGCTAATGCTATTTCCCAGCAGGTTTTATAGTGTGCAGTTCATTGGTAAAAGTGTTTTCAGTTTTGACCTGTTGTGTCTTAATTGTGACAGCAGTGTTGGAACAGTGTCCAAATTCTGCTTCCTTTTTTAAAAAAACAGTGTACTGTAAGTGAAAAGTGTGTTCAAATGAGCAAAAAATGTGTTCAGGCTTTTGCAAAAAGATTGCAAGAGTTTTGGAAACTGTGTGCAAATCATGAATTGTGTTCAAGGTTTTGACAGCAGAGTCCTGTTTTTGAGGAATATGTGCAGTCAGTTGGTGACTGTGTACAGTGAATGGAATTTAGTGTCTAATTGAGAAAAACTGTAATGACACTGCAAATGTGAAAAAAATTGATTTATGTTTATCATAATCATTTTGTGTGTGTAGGTCCCAAGGGCCCACCAGGGGATCAAGGACCAGGTCAAAAGGGAGAGAAAGGAGAACCAGGGACTGCAGGTAGTTCTTGTTTTTTTTGTTGTTTTTTTGTGTGTGTGTGTGTGTGTGTGACCTCATTGCTGTGGAAGTTCCAACCTGACAAGAACATGAAAACATCTATCCATCCTTGCATGGTTTGGGGCGGTGGGGGTAGAGAGGGCAGAGGGGGTGTTTCTTGTCCATTTGCCTTTAAAAGAGCGTTCAACCCTATATTGAAGTAAATTCTAATTGGTTGTGAAAAAAGCCCACAGGTCAAAATGTTTTACTTCTGACTGTTGACTCCTGTGTACTGATTGCAGGCCTTCATGGAGAAAAAGGTGACCCTGGACTCTATGGCCAGAAAGGTACAGAAAAATATATACTGATGAATGTATATACATGCATTTATGTTTCTGTTTAAATAGTACCAGTCAAAAGTTTGGATACACCCTTTTCACTGAATGTTTTTTATTCGAACTTTGTACAATGCAGATTATTACTGAAGACAGCAAAATTATGAAAGAACACATATGGAATTATGTTGTAAACATAAAAGTGTTAAGCAAACCAGAATATGTTTATACTTTAGATTCTTCAAAGTAGCCCCCTTTTGCTTTGATGACAGCTTTGCACATTTTTGGCATTTTCTCAATCAGCTTCATAAGGTTGTCTCCTGGAATGGTTTTGAATTAACAGGTGTGCCTTGTCAACAGTCAATTTGTGGAATTACTTCCTTCTTAATGTGTTTGAGTCCATCAATTGTGTTGTGCAAAAGGAGGATTAGTACAAAGTGGATAGCCCTATTTGATTACTGTTGTAATCCATAGTGTAGAGGCAGGGATATTCACACTTATCACTGGGAGTAGTGGATCTGCATGAGTGTGGGTGTATGTGTGTGGAGCTGCTTGTGTGTGGGTGTGTGACTGTGGCTGAGTGATTGCTGTATATGGATCACCTGCACTTACCTGAGTGTGTCTGTTTGCTGCAGAGAGGGAAAGGCAGGGTGCCACATTTCTGTTGACCGCAATTAAGTGTATGTTTTTATGGAAGCCTAGAATAAACAGTATTTTTTTTAGTACGGCTTCATGTTTTCTTTTTTCCGAGGAAGCGTGTCAGACAGAGCCCTTTTTTTTTTTTTTTACCTCTGTGACTCTTCTAGTTTTGATAGTCACTACATTAAGTCAACAGAAGTGGAGACAAATCCGACATTTTGTTTGATGCTTTACTGGAGATGTGCACTGGACCTCTCAGCCACTTTGGATGGTGACCGTGAGTAAAACTGAACCTGAAAAGAGAGCAGCCTACCCATGGTATGTGAAACTCAGTTTATTCATGCTGTGAAGTCTATACTTCCCTGGACACAGCTGAAGCCGTTTACTGATGCATATTGGATGCACATGGATGCTGTGGCTATTGATTACCATTCTTTCCATATTGCTCATGATTGAACTTGAGGAGAAGGTGGAACTTTTGCTGTGTGCACAGTAAAGAAAGAAGATCAATGTGGATGTTGCTGCATATAATACACCTGTTGCTCAAGTTTGCATAAAAGTGTGGATGTGGAAGCAATGTTGGATGATTTATGAAAAGTAAAAAATAAAGCAACTATTGGATGGAAAAATGATGTAAATGTGGACTGTAGCATATGTTCTTTGAATCTTTGTGGTGCATAAAATCTGGATGTCAATATGAATGGATCAAAAGCTGGTTCACAGGTGGTTTAAAGGTCGGTTGAAATGTTGATGAAACTGATAATGAAATCGTCAAAAGAAAATCAGTTCTTACTGAAAAGGCCTTGAGGAATAAAATGGCGACACTTCAAAAAGAACGCCAAACAAAGGTGAACAAAATGAAAGGTGTCATCTCTGCTTTAAAGGAGGTTATGAAGAATGATGATAATGTCACACAGGTACAATTTCAGCTGGACATTTTGATACCTCTACATAAGGAGACAGTTTCCCTGCATGAGTCAGTGATGGAAATATTACCTGAGATGGAAAAAGAAAAACAAAAGGTGTGGTTCACAAGCATCAATAAATACAATAAAGGTTTTATTGAGGATGTGGAACAGTGGCTCTCTGAGACAAAGAGACCAGTCTCAGGATATGCAACTGATGAAAATGTGGAAAAACAATCACAATGTGGAGACCCTCAGAACACATACAATATGAAGGACGATGACACAATTGGAGTATTGCATGACGACATTCAGCCAAATGACAGAATCTCAAATGTTGGGAGCAGAAAACATGGATCAAAAACTGGGTCTTCAAGGACGTCAAGCTCCGCTGCTTCCTCTTCTCGTGTCAAAGCAGAAGCTGAAATGGCTGCTCTCCTCACTCGTCAAAGATTTCTTCAACAAAAACATAAGCTGGACCAGCAAGAGGAAGAAATGAGGAAAAGAAAAGAAAGATTTCAGCTTGAAATGGCGATTGCAGCTGTCCAGGCTAAGATGGATGTTTTAAAGGTCTCAGGAAGCAGTGTTAAAGGCATCAGATCTGACAAATTAGATGGAAATGAGATAGTGAGAGGAGATTATGCAGCTCTTAATGCTGAGGCCGATTCATTTGTGCCTGGTGGCCATGAGGTGTATTACGATCAGGTCACATCTTCAGTGCCTTGTGAAAGTATTCAGCCCCCTTGAACTTTACAACCTTTCGCCACATTTCAGGCTTCAAACATAAAGATATAAAATTTTAATTTTTTGTCAAGAATCAACAACAACTGGGACACAATTGTGAAGTGGAACGAAATTTATTGGATATTTTATACTTTTTTAACAAATAAACTGAAAAGTGGGGTGTGCAATATTATTCGGCCCCTTTACTTTCAGTGCAGCAAACTCACTCCAGAAGTTCAGTGAGGATCTCTGAATGATCCAATGTTGTCCTAAATGACTGATGATGATAAATAGAATCCACCTGTGTGTAATCAAGTCTCCGTATAAATGCACCTGCTCTGTGATAGTCTCAGGGTTCTGTTCAAAGTGCAGAGAGCATCATGAAGACCAAGGAACACACCAGGCAGGTCCGAGATACTGTTGTGGAGAAGTTTAAAGCCGGATTTGGATACAAAAAGATTTCCCAAGCTTTAAACATCTCAAGGAGCACTGTGCAAGCAATCATATTGAAATGGAAGGAGTATCAGACCACTGCAAATCTACCAAGACCCGGCCGTCCCTCTAAACTTTCACCTCGAACAAGGAGAAAACTGATCAGAGATGCAGCCAAAGAGGCCCATGATCACTCTGGATGAACTGGAGAGATCTACAGCTGAGGTGTGAGAGTCTGTCCATAGGACAACAATCAGTCGTACACTGCACAAATCTGGCCTTTATGGAAGAGTGGCAAGAAGAAAGCCATTTCTCAAAGATATCCATAAAAAGTCTCGTTTGAAGTTTGCCACAAGCCACCTGGGAGACACACCAAACATGTGGAAGAAGGTGCTCTGGTCAGATGAAACCAAAATGGAACTTTTTGGCCACAATGCAAAACGATATGTTTGGCGTAAAAGCAACACAGCTCATCACCCTGAACACACCATCCCCACTGTCAAACATGGTGGTGGCAGCCTCATGGTTTGGGCCTGCTTTTCTTCAGCAGGGACAGGCAAGATGGTTAAAATTGATGGGAAGATGAATGGAGCCAAATACAGGACCATTCTGGAAGAAAACCTGTTGGAGTCTGCAAAAGACCTGAGACTGGGACGGAGATTTATCTTCCAACAGGACAATGATCCAAAACATAAAGCCAAATCTACAATGGAATGGTTCACAAATAAACGTATCCAGGTGTTAGAATGGCCAAGTCAAAGTCCAGACCTGAATCCAATGGAGAATCTGTGGGCAGAGCTGAAGACTGCTGTTCACAAACGCTCTCCATCCAACCTCACTGAGCTCGAGCTGTTTTGCAATGAAGAATGGGCAAGAATTTCAGTCTCTCGATGTGCAAAACTGATCGAGACATACCCCAAACGACTTGCAGCTGTAATTGCAGCAAAAGGTGACGCTACAAAGTATTAATGCAAGGGGGCCGAATAATATTGCACACCCCACTTTTCAGGTTTTTATTTGTTAAAAAAAGTTTAAAATATCCAATAAATTTCATTCCACTTCACAATTGTGTCCCAGTTGTTGTTGATTCTTGACAAAAAATTAAAATTTTATATCTTTATGTTTGAAGCCTGAAATATGGCGAAAGGTTGAAAAGTTCAAGGGGGCCGAATACTTTCACAAGGCACTGTACATCTCATGTAATGAAGCCAAGTAAAAGGATGACTACTGTTGATGTTAGCTCTCATATGGTACAGCAGAGGCCTCCAGGAATATCAGTGGACCCCAATGTGAACAATGTTGCTGTTTTGTCTCATTCGGCAGCTACTCCACATGTTCAGATGCCAGTTACTGAGGACAGTAACAATTTGCTGTCCATAATGGCAAGACAAAATGAAATATTTGCTCTGCTGGCAAAACAACAGAACATCTGTCATTTGCCAAGGAAAGAGATCCAAGTGTTTGATGGAGATCCTCTTCACTGTCATTCCTTTATGAGAGCCTTTGAGCGTAATGTGGAAGAGAGGACAGGTGATGCAGGAGATTGTTTACATTTTCTGGCACAATACACAAGAGGACAACCACATGAGCTGGTTCAAAGCTGTCAACAAATGCATCCTGACAGAGCATATCAAAGAGCCAAGGCTTTGTTGGAAGAAAACTTTGGAAATGAGCAAAGGATTGCTTCAACGTATTTGGACAAGGCACTTTCATGGCCTATGGTTAAAGCAGAAGATGTTAAGTCTCTCCAAGCGTATGGTCCCCCTTACACTGCAGTCAATCTTCGCCTGAAATTTCTACTGAAGATGTACAGAAAGTAAATTGAATGCTGTTCTTGAACTGTTTGTAGTACAGGCATGGTTAAGGTCTCCTTTGAAAGCTGACAACCTGAATTGTCACTCAGTGCAGTCAGAATTACTCTAGGTGCTACTGGCACAGAGTATTTTATGTTGGAACACACTGAATTAGGATGATTTTTATTCTCGCCTAAATTTTTTCCCTAATAAAACACCTGAAAATAAGTGTGGCAGCACTGGGACAGCTTGAAAACACAAAAAGGCAACATGCTATGGCCCGGCGCTGTCAATTTTGGAAACCCTCTGTACACCCTGGGCAAAAATGGTATGTTTGTTTTATAGCCCATTTTCACTCCAAAAACTCATAAAGAACTCAAAAAATCACTTCAGATAAGCTTCAGTGTGGGATCAGACACAATAGACTCACAGGGGGAGAGACAGGCTGCAGATTCTGCCTGCAGCCGAGCGTGTGAAACGTCACACAACCCCGTTGGCAGAGGCTCTATTTATATCCTGCTATTCAGCAGGCTCATTGGCTATCAGCCCTGTCAGTCAAACGTTTCCTCCGACGTGATTTGCTCAGAATTTACTGACGAAATTAGGTAGATCCAGATCAGTCAGTCTCGGCTACGGTTGGCCGTTTAGGGCTCGTAGGCAGGCCAGAGTCACTTGATTGGTTGAAATGCAGTGTAAACATAAAGGAAAGACTTCAGTCGCCATTTTGAGTCCAAGACCACATGGATCTCTGCACGCTGAATAAAAATATGGGCATAAATACAGTGAATATGAAATGCGCAGCACCATGTGTGCGCACACGGAGCCGAGCTATTTGTGGATTATTTACTTATTTCAAGACATGTTTTGGACAAAATATTATACTTGCTAGTATTGTCTGGATGCCGAAGCTTGGATTCTGGCCGGTTTTTGTGGATTATTTTCATCTTTGACCAGTAAAAGAGCGTCCAAAGATGAGAAGCGTCCCTTTAACCCTTTAAGCTTCAGTCAATTCCAGCCGTTTTCAGTACAAAAAAATCGCTAATATTCTATTTTTAAATAAAAAAAATTACGAAAAATACGGGGAATATTGGACGGGCATCACGAGGTGCATTTCCTTGAAAATGACCGATTCGGGGATTTTATACGACTTCAGGACATGTTTTGGGCAAAACAGTTTACTGGCTTGTGTCGTCTGGATGTAAAAGGTTGGATTATGGCCGTTTTTTGTGGAATCTTTTTTTTGTGTGTAGTAATGAACCCGGAAATGTGAGTCGCGCTGTGTGCGTTGAAGCCGTGTATAGAGAACGGATGGATGAATATTCGTTTTTGTCGGACAAATGTGTTTTTCTCACCCGCTGTAGTAGTTGCATCTGAAAGTGGTTTATACCGGCGGATTCATGAGAATCTAAGCTTTCCATCGGCGTATAGTGTTTGTATAATCGTGTTTGCAGCCGTCGGACATTCTTGAAATTCCTATACAAATTAGTAGGTATACCGCCGGCGGTACACCTACGACGCACTGAAGCGTAAAGGGTTAAATTTTTGTTGTTTGTTGGAGAAATGTGTTTATATTACCCGCTGTGGTAATCACATTTGAAAGTGGTTTATACTGGCGGATTCATGAAAATCTAAGCTTTACATTGGTGTATAGTGTTTCTATAATCGCGTTTGCAGCTTCGGACATTCTTTCGGACATTCTTTAAATTCCTATGCAAATCTCAAGTGTCCCGCGGGCGGGACACTGAAGCTTAACGGGTTAAGAGGATGCTGCAATGCGATGGATGATATACAGTATATGTCTGAGCTTAACATGCCTGCAAACATGCTGACAGTGGTAAAGAAATTGTCATATAAGCTGAGAGACAAATGGAGGACAGCAGCTTGTAATATTCAAGAGACCAGCCATCGACGAGCTACCTTCCCTGACATTGTAAACTTTATTGAACGCCAAGTAAAAGTTGCAGCAGACCCTGTATTTGGCAATATACAGGATTCTCCAAGAATAATGCAAATCAAAAAAGGCAGCAAAGATCAGCATCACACAAGAAAGCAAAGAAGTTTTGCAAAAGTAGCAGCAGTTGATGGAAATGTTCAAGCAAAAATGGACAGAGCGTCACTGGACAAGTTGGCCTGCCTATACTGCAAAGGTGGACATGCTTTGGAGTTGTGCTCCCTACTGGGAAAGAAGACACATAATGACAAAATTACATTTTTGAAAGAACATGGAGTCTGCTTCGGCTGTCTGGGCATAGGGCATATTGGTAAAGACTGCAGGAAGCGACTGTCATGTAAGACACGTGGAGCTAAACACCCTAGTATGCTTCACATTTATCCAAAGAACAAGGTGCAAGACAAAGAGCAAGCAGTGGCAGCTGATACAAACACAGGAGTGGATAGCTCTGTGGCAGCGGTGCAAAGTAGTGGTCTCACTGGGGCCGGTGACCACGACTGTAAGCTCTTCATTGTGCCAGTCAAGGTCAAGTCTAAAAGGAGTGATAAAATTGTGGAAACGTACGCTTTTTTGGATCAAGGCAGTACTGGATCATTTTGCACATCGGGTCTGATGAATAAACTGAATGTGTCAGGAAAAGGGACTAAAATTCTCTTGCGCACTATGGGCCAAGAAAAGCTTGTGGGATGTTGCATTGTTTCTGATCTGGAGATAGCTGGTCTGGAGAGTGACCTCGACTGTGAGCTCCCAGACGTTTTTACACAGAAGAAAATGCCTGTGAGTAGGAGCACCATGCCACCGGAGCACGATCTGGTCAGATGGCCCTATTTGCGTGGTGTATACCTACCTGATATTGATTCAGATATTGAGCTTTTGATTGACCTGAATGCACCTAAAGCTTTAGAACCGATAAAGGTGATTCCGAGTGAAGATGGAGGGCCCTATGCTGTTCAGACCATGTTGGGCTGGACTGTTAATGGGCCGATGTTTGGAGCAGGATTGGAACAAACCAGTATTTCTGCTAATCACATCTGTGATGAAATTGGACGAGCTGTGGAAGCAGCAATTTCAGCTAGACTTCCCAGAATGCAGCCATTGATAACACAAAAGGATCTGTTAAGTTGGTGGATGGCCACTATGTCATTGGTTTGCCTTTAACGAAAAGAGATGTGTGCATGCCTGATAACTGCAAGTTAGTCGAGCAGCGTGCCTCGAGTTTGAGAAGAAGGTTCCAGAAGGATCCCTTGTTTCAGGCAGATTACACTGCCTTTATGCATGATATAATTTCTTGTGGTTATGCAGAAAAGGTGCCTCCTGAAGAGCTGACATCCAACCCAGACAGAACCTGGTATCTTCCTCATCATGGTGTATATCATCCACAAAAAGGGAAGATTAGAGTCCTTTTTGATTGTGCTGCGTCATTCCAAGGAGCATCGTTGAACACGCAGTTGCTTCAAGGACCTGATCTTACGAGCTTCTTGATTGGAGTCATAACTAGATTCAGGAAAGAACCTGTTGTTTTAATGGCGGACATTGAGGCCATGTATCACCAGGTGCGTGTGCCGGCTGAGGACTGTGACCTGCTAAGGTTCCTGTAGTGGCCTGGTGGGGACTTCTATCAACCACTGGAGGAGTACAGAATGTGTGTGCACCTATTTGGCGCAGCGTCATCACAGAGCTGTGCAAATTTTGCCCTGCGAAAGTGTGCAGAGGATAACAGCACCTCCTTCAGTCAGCAGGTGGTGAACACCATCATGCACTGTTTTTATGTAGATGCCTGTCTGGTTTCTGTGCCCTCTGAGTCTGAGGCTATTGCTCTCTATTATGACCTTCGCGCCATTTGTGCCAGAGGTGGCTTCCAATTGAGAAAATGGATAAACAAAAGTTGTAATATATTGGAGGCTATTCCTGAAGAGGAGAGGGCAGTGGACGTAAAGGAGATAGATCTGAGCCACGACTCACTTCCTATTGAGAGTGTTCTGGGAGTGAAGTGGTGCGTTCAGTCCGATGCATTTAAGTTCAGGATTTCAGTTCAAGATCGACCTTTGACCCGTAGAGGCATTTTATCAGCGGTGAGCTCCATTTACGATCCCCTTGGAGTGCTTGTGCCAGTGGTGCTAAAAGCAAAACTGATCTTGCAGGATCTGTGTAGGAAGGGCCTTGGGTGGGATGATGCTGTACCAACACCCATTGCACAGGAGTGGATAAATTGGTTACAGGAGCTCCACCTTCTGGAAGATTTTAAGGTCAGCAGAGGGTTTAAATCTACAGACTTTGACGCTGTTGCGTCTGCCCAATTACATCATTTCGCAGACGCAAGTGAGGTGGGCTACGGAACAGCCACCTACCTGCTGTTGTGTGACACCAGTGGAAAGCAGTGCAGTTCCCTTGTCATGGGAAAGTCTAGAGTGCTTCCCTTAAAACCAGTTACCATCCCTAGATTGGAATTAACGGCAGCAGTGGTTGCAGCATGTATGGAGACGTTTTGGATAAAGGAGCTGCAGATGCCATTGTTTTTTGGACTGATAGCACCTCAGTATTAAAATATATAAGAAATGAGACCTCCAGATTCAGAATTTTTGTTCCCAATAGGGTCTCTGAGATCCTTAAAACATCTCAGGCAACTCAGTGGAGATATGTAAACACTGTGTCCAACCCAGCAGATCTTGCCTCCAGGGGGCTCAGAGTGAAATCGTTTCTCAAAGATCAATTGTGGACGAATGGCCCACGATTTCTGCAGCTATCAGAGGAGCATTGGCCTACAAATCCAGACATTTCTCAAGAATCATTGGAACAAGATGACCCTGAGGTCAAAATGTGTGTAACCCAATAATGTCTCAGCTGAGGAGTAAATGACAACGCCACTTTGGAAAGGCCCAGAGACTGTAAAGAGTTACTAAAACTAAACCTACACAGGTAAGTTCCACAAAGAAAACAGAGACGTGGCTTATAATTCTATAAAGCAGGAAGGGCCATCCTTCCTGCCAATTTTATTCAAATGATGTGGTTCGGGAGGAAAAAGGAATACACTTAAGGTCACTAGGCCTCCATGATTCCACAATAATAAGAGGAAGGGGAAGGTGAACTGATCTAAAACATAAAATATGCAGAGGTGTCGCCAGTATTTAAAACAAGGGCAACATACAAAAACAAAGCATGCAAAAAACTACAGGTAAACCCACTAAAACCAATGGTAACAAAGAAATAAAAACCACACAGCTACCGATCACATATTAGGGCTAATACCTCTGCATAAGAGTATATATATACAACAAAAGCTGGAATATGCAGCAAACTAAGTTAGATAAAAGAGAACACCTCCCCTAAACTCATTGAGTAAAACCTAGCACCAATAAAACCACACCAAAAAGAATTAAAACACCAGTGACTGCATAACATAAAAACGAAGCAGCAGCGGCAACTGCAAAGACAGAAATATGTTAGTTCCATATTTTTTTTATACACACTGGGTACTGAGCATTTACAAATAATAAAAACAAAATTACCTTGGCTGTACAGCACCCATTGACAACACACCAACCCCTGGAGACGATCAGCTTCTGTGATCTGGCAAGCAATAGTTCAGTGCAACAAGAGATTATTCTGGTGTCTATCTGATGCCCATACTTAAGCAGAGCGTTTGTCCTTTCCCTGATTAGGAAACACATTACAGGTGTGAGGCTGCCGGTAAGGCACCGGGAGGTGCCAACGTGTGGAGATGGACACAGCGACCCCCAGTGGTGGGTGGACCCAACCCACCGGTTACATGTGCATTGCTGTAAATGTCATTACAGTCAAAGAAGAAGGTGATATAATGTCTCAAATTATTGAATGTGCCTCATCCTGGAACCGCCTGAAGAGAGTGATGGGTTGGGTCTTAAGATTCAAACACAGACTCTTGAGTCTCTGGAGGAGGAAGAAGGAGGTTACAGTGATGTTGTCATGCTCGAAGGAGAATGAAAGGGAGCAGGAGCATGTGCTGACCAGAGAACTTCAGAGCATCAAGGATTCGTTCCATGTTTCTCTCACTGTGGAGGAGTTAAGATAATTGGATTTTGCCAGAAGAAAAGATTTGCAGAGGAGTTCTCCAGTCTCCAAAAAGGTCAAAACATGAAACGGACAAGTCATACATACAAGTTAAATCCAGTACTTGATAAGGTTCTCAACTGTACTCTGAGAGTCCAAACTCTAGATGAAGATGGCCTCCACACTGTGCTGTGCGAAGCTGAAGCTATTCTTAAAAGCAGACCAATAACAAGGGCTTCTACAGAGTCGAATGACCTTGAGGCGTTGACTCCCAACCATCTTCTTCTCCTCAAAGGTCAGCCATCTATACCACCTGGTGTTTTTGAGCAAGATGATTTGTATGCTGTACGGAGATGGAAGCAAGTACAATGTATCGCTAACCTGTTTTGGAAAAGATGGACAAAGGAATATTTACCACAGCTTCAAGAGCGCCAAAAATGGAACGGGATAAAGCGCAACTTCACCTTTGGAGATATTGTGCTTGTGGTGGATGACGCTGCACCCCGCAACTTGTGGATCATGGGCAGAGTTGTCAAGGTGATTCAAGGCAAAAGAGGACTTGTTCGACAAGTCAGGATCAAAACCAAGACAAGCTGTCTGGACAGGCCTGTCACCAAGATTTGTTTGCTTCAGGAAGCCGAGGATATCTGATGGAGCTGCTTGCTGACATGACTTGTTTGACAGGACTTGACCATGACTAAATGACTAACGTATTTTCACCACCAAAAGGCGCACCGTACTAAAAGGCGCAGTCTCAGTTATGTGTGCCATTACTCTATTTAACACACACATAAGGCGCACCTGATTATATGGCGAGGGTTTTATATACAATCCACGCCCACACTTCCCCCTTTAACGTTCTCATGGTGTCCTCTACTACGTCCGCCTTACAGCAACAACAACACACACACAAGCATACAAGTGTGCATATTTAAAAATAGAGCGGGAGCAAAACTGAGTTTGGTTGTGCTTTATTTAAGTATTGATTACAAAGTACTAACATTTTTTTAATCATCAATAGGCACGGGCATGGTAAAACACACGGATAAAACAAGCACACAAGTGTGCGTATTTAAAAATAGAGCGGGAGCAAAACTGAGTTTGGTATTCACATTTTTTTTTTACAGGTAATCGTCATCAATCAAACCCATGGAAGTCCTCATCCTCTGTTTCTGAATTGAACAGCTGCGCTAAATCTCCATCAAACATGCCAGGTTCACTTTCTTCACTGTCAGAGTCACTTTCTGTGCTGTGCGGCTCCTCGGAAATGATGCCGGCTTTTGCGAAAGCTCGAACAACAGTGCCAGCAGACACGTTAGCCCAAGCATCTACAATCCATTCGCAAATTGTGGTGTAACTCGCCCGGCGCTGCCTTCCACTCTTAGTGAAACTGTGGTCTCCATCGGTCATCCATCGCTCCCACGCCGCTCGCAGCCTTACTTTGAACGGCCAGTTCACACCGATGTCCAGCGGTTGGAGTTCCTTTGTCAGGCCTCCCGGAATGACAGCAAGCTCAGAGTTCATTTGCTTCACTTGTTTTTTCACATCGGCTGTGCTCGATGATCCACTACTCGAGTCTTTCCTCCAACTCGGGCCACCTCGCCTTATGTCCGCGGAAACTCAGCTGCGTCTTCTTGACCTGTCGGAGCTCGTTTTCCAGCTTCCTCCACTTGCGAACCATCGATTCATTAATCTTAAATTCTCTCGCGGCTGCTCGATTTCCATGTTCCTCCGCGTAGCTGATGGCCTTCAGTTTAAACTGTGCTTCATAAGCGTGTCTCTTTGCCATTTTCAGGGTTGTTAAAACAACAATGTTCTGCATAACGCACATACCTGTTCTTTTATATACAATCCACGCCCACACTTCCCCCTTTAACGTTCTCATGGTGTTCTCTACTACGTCCGCCTTACAACAACAACACACAAAGGACACACTGCACCATAGGGCGCACCACACAATTTGAAGAAAATCTAAGACTTTTATGTGCGCCTTATAGTCGTGAAAATACGGTAAATGGCATAGCCCATACCATCTAGGCTCCGAAAGGTCTGGAACCTCTGGCCTAGAGACACGACGTTTGAAGATCTGCTTGTGTCAGGACGCTGAAAATGAACTATTCTCATATTTGTAAAAAGGAAAAAACTAATTGTTCATTGAATTTGTTCCCTGCTGTTATTGATGTCAGTAATTGTCATAATAATTAGGGGCCGGAATGTAGAGGCAGGGATATTCACACTTGTCACTGGGAGTAGTGGATCTGCATGGGTGTGGGTGTATGTGTGTGGAGCTGCTTGTGTGTGGGTGGAGCTGCTTGTGTGTGGGTGTGTGACTGTGGCTGAGTGATTGCTGTATATGGATCACCTGCACTTACCTGAGTGTGCCTGTTTGCTGCAGAGAGGGAAAGGCAGGGTGCCACATTTCTGTTGACCGCAATTAGTTGCAATTAAGTGTATGTTTTTGTGGAAGCCTAGAATATACCGTATTTTTTTTTAGTACGGCTTCATGTTATCTTTCTTCGAGGAAGCGTGTTAGACAGAGCCCTGTTTTTTACCTCTGTGACTCTTCTAGTTTTGATAGACACTACACATAGTATGTCAAAAACCACTCAACTCCGTAAAGAGTCCATCATTACTAAGTACAGGCAATTTCCGCCCGAAATTTCTACTGAAGATGTAGAGAAAGTAAATTGAATGCTGTTCTTGAACTGTTTGGAGTACATGCATGGTTGGGGTCTCCTTTGAAAGCTGACAACCTGAATTTTCACCCAGTGCAGTCAGAATTACTCTAGGTGCTACTGGCACAGAGTATTTCATGTTTGCACACACTGAATTAGGATGAATTTTTTTCTCGCATACATTTTTTCCCTAATAAAACACCTGAAACTCAGTGTGGCAGCACTGTGAGAGCTTGAAAACACAATATTGCAAAAGCCTGGGGTCTTGCATAGTTCAGGTCAAAATTTCAGAGCAGTTCTACAAGAAATGAGTGTTTCACACATGTATTTGTACTGCTATGCCCCGGCGCTGTCAATTTTGGACACCCTCTGTATACCCTCTGCACAATGGTATATGTTCGTTTTCAGGCCGTTTTCACATTATTTTCACTCCAAAAACTCATAAAGAACTCAAAAAATCACTTCAGATAGGCTTCAGTGTCGATCAGACACATAGATTGAGAGGAACAGAGAGAGGCAGCAGGTGGAGCCCGGAGCACACGTCTGGGAAGTGACATAACCCCGCTAGCAGAGGCGGGATTTATATTCAAGCCATTCAGCAAGCTCATTGGCTACCAGGCCTGTCAATCTAACGTTTCCTCCGACGTGATTTGCTGAGAAGTAAGTCAGTCAGTGATGTAGTCCAAATCTGTCAGTCTTGGCCACGGTTGGCTGTTTCGCCGTGGTAGGCGGACCAGAGTCACTTGATTGGTTGAAGTTCGGTTTGAAGAGGAAGAGAAGCGTTCAGTATCCATTTTGAATGCCGAACGAAGGAAATATAAGCGTGTTTGATAAACTTATTTACAAAAATGCAGTGAATATGAAACGCACAGCACCACCATGCGCCGCGTGGCTGCGCACGGAGCCGATCGATTTCTGGATTTTTTACTTATTTTGAGACATGTTTTGGACAAAGTATTATACTGGATTGTTTTCTCTGGATGGCTAAGCTTGAGTTCTGGCTGGTTTTTGTGGATTATTTTCATTTTTGACCAGGAACGAGCGTCCAAAGAGCGTCCAACGGTGAGCTGTACACCTTTACGTGATTTGTTGTTTGTTAGACAAATGTGTTTATGTTACCCGCTGTGGTAATCACATCTGAAAGTGGTTTATACCGGCGGATTCATAAGAATCTCAGCTTTCTATGTGTGTATAGTGTTTGTATAATCGCGTTTGCAGTGTCATTCTATTTTGAAAAATGCTTATGCAGATATCAAAACGGCCCGCCCTCGGGCCGGTGTATGTTAACGGATTAAGATATGAAGGTCAGTTGATCCAGAAAATTTCAAGAACTTTCAATGTATCCTCAAGTGCAGTCGCAATAACCATCAAGCACTATGATGAAACTGGCTCTAATGAATAATGCCCCAGGAAAGAAAGACCAAGAGTTACCTCTGCTGCAGAGGATGAGTTCATTAGTCACCAGCCTCAGGAAATGCAAATTAGAGTTCAAAAAGCAGACACATCTCTACATCAGGAGAGTGCATGAATCAGGCCTTCATAGTGGAATTGCTGCAAAAAAGCCACTACTGAGGATGAACAACAAGAAAAAGAGAATTGTTTGGGCCAAGAAACTCAAGGAATGGACATTAGACCAGTGGAAATCCGTGCTTTGGTCTGATGAGTCTAAATTTGAGATTTTTCATTCCAACCACTGTGTCTTCGTGAAATGCAGAGAAGGTGAGTATCCACTCACCTCCTCTGCGTGTATGGTTCCCACTATGAAGCATGGAGGAGGAGGTTTGATGGTGTAGGGGTGCTTTGCTGGTAACACTCTTCGTAATTTATTCAAAATTCAAGGCACACTGAACCAGCCTGGTTGATGACCTGGCTTCTACAGTCATCTGATGTAAACCCAACTGAAATGGTTTGGGATGAGATGGTACCGCAGAGTGAAGTGCTCAGCATCTCTAGGAACTCCTTCAAGACTGTTGGAAAACCATACCAGGAGGCTACCTCATGAAGCTGATTGAGAGAATGCTTAGTGTGCAAAAAGCTGTCATAAAACAAAAGGGGCCTACTTTGAACAATCTAAAATATAAAACATTCTGATTTAACACTTTTTTGTTTACAACATAATTCCATATGTGTTCTTTCATAGTTTGACATCTTCAGTGAGAATCTACGATGTAGAAAATAATTAAAATAACAAATCATCGCTTGACAAGGTGTGTCCAAACTTGTGTGTGTGTGTGTGTGTGTGTGTGTGTGTGTGTGTGTGTGTGTGTGTGTGTGTGTGTGTGTGTGTGTGTGTGTGTGTGTGTGTGTGTGTGAGTGTGTGAAATACCTCATGTACTATTGACTTGTGCAGGAATTCCCGGAGTTCCTGGCCTCAAAGGAGAAAAAGGAGACCTTGGAAATGTTGGTCCACCAGGACCTCCAGGTCAGATGCATATTGTGTTACATCTGTTCAGTGAGACTGATACATGTATCGTAATGGGCCAGTATTTCTTCTTTATTAAATTCCATACAGTATGTGAAGTGGTTATCTCAATTGTTGTCTTACACATAGATTTTTTTATTTAAAGACCCACCGAGGAAGATTTTAGCGGAAATGTAGCGTTGCCGAAGAAATGCTACATTAGTAGACTATGTTAGTAGACTAATCCCATAGTCTACTAACCACACATTGCAAGCAACACACACAAAAGACAAAAGAATCGTATCAAACTTACAAAGAGCTGAAGTTACGTACCTGTCTAGGAGAAGCACAGCCAGCTCGGCATCTGTTTTGATTCCTTTTTGCTCCCGGAATTCTCTCCACCTCTGAAATGCCTGTCCAAGATGAACTTTTCTTTTGCTTCGTTGTCGATCTGACAACCTTTTTGCTTGCAGACTTTGCTCCGTTCGCTTCCTTTTGCGCTCCATGTGTGCCGTCTTGTCAACCAACTCTCCGCTCTGCTACTGCTAAAAACAACTAGCTCTCTCTGTTACGCTCCGTCAGCGCACGCGCACCGTATTTGCTGTAAATCGCTCCATCTCTCACAGGAAGTTCTGGATGAGTCGACAAAAAAATTAATAAAATACAAATATTTACAAAACCAAAATGATTCATGAATCGAAAATGGGGGCATTAATAAGTGTAATTAACGAAGATTCATCCACATTAATATGAGACTTTGTTATTAACATAAAAATCTTCCTCGGTGGGTCTTTAATTGTTCAGCAGTGACTTATGGTATTTATTCAATTTATTCCTTTATTTATTCATGAATTTGATCTGGGACCATGCAATTAACATAGAAAACATCTGATGTATAACATATAGAGTGTATAGCATTAAGCTAATTTTCAACTCCCGTCCCTGGTTGGGCTTTTCAGTAAAAGTAGTCAGAGGACCAACAACACCGATTTAAAAACAGCACAGACAAGATTATAAACCTATAACCCCCCAACACACACACACACACACACACACACACACACACACACACACACACACACACACACACACACACACACACACACACTCCACAGTTTGTTAGACCTTATAGATGTCATAGGTGGGTACATTCTTGCTCAAAGCTGAAAGTCTGAAAGCAAAGGAATTCATCACAATAAATCTTTCAGCTAAACGACAGGACATGACAGATTCGAGGCTACACGAAAAACTTAGCAAGGTGAAAACTAACACCAAATGATGAGGCTAGCAGGCTAAAGCCTGAGCACAATGTATAGGTAATGGTATGATTCTCATCATACTAACACTGACTGACACTCAAAACAACACAAAGGATACTGACTGCTGAGGGCTATTCTACAATGCTTGTTCATCATATCCAGGGTATCTTTTCGTTATTTGGCTTCACGTAAACTAACAACCATAGTCGAGATAAGTGATCTTTCGAAGCTGGTTATTAACTCAGTAAGTAAATTCAGGTCTGTGAATCCAGCTTGTTCACATGAACGAAGTGTTAGCAACAGCTGACCAATCAGAGACATTAACAGGTCTACTGGCATCAGGTGGATGCATTTTACAACGAGAAAATATCAGAGAACAGCAATGATTTGAAACACATAATGGCTGCTAAACGATAAGGGAAAAATTGCAAGCAATTACAGATTGTGTGATTGGCGACAGGTTTATTGATATCAATACCAAATTAAAGCTGCAAGCAGCGTTGAGCGGGTCCTCGCTGGTCGGCGACCCCAGGCATGTCCATTGGGCGACGCTGTGACTGTGACAAGGGCTGAATTCTGAGCACACAGTTCAAATTTCAGATTGGAGCATGTACAGACTGTTTATGCAGCACTTCCTGTCCATCCACCGGGTGGCGCTATCACTGTGACTGTATATTGGTCTATGGAATTCATCAGGACTGGACTTTGATCACACATGTAAAGTTTGAGGCAGATTGCAGCATGTATTTACACAAGACTTCCTGCTTCATGGTGAAACATCAAAGTTCAGTCGGCCGTCATGGCCACGCCCTTTGAGTTTTGTGAACAATCTTCACAAATACACACGTGGACAAAATTGTTGGTACCCCTCAGTTAAAGAAGGAAAAACCCACAATTCTCACTGAAATCACTTGAAACTCACAAAAGTAACAATAAATAAAAATGTATTGAAAATTAAATAATCAAAATCAGCCATCACTTTTGAATTGTTGATTAACATAATTATTTAAAAAAAACAAACTAATGAAATAGGGCTGGACAAAAATGATGGTACCCATAACTTAATATTTTGTTGCACAACCTTTTGAGGCAATCACTGCAATTAAACGATTTCTGTATTTGTCAATGAGCGTTCTGCAGCTGTCAACAGGTATTTTGGCCCACTCCTCATGAGCAAACAGCTCCAGTTGTCTCAGGTTTGATGGGTGTCTTCTCCAAATGGCATGTTTCAGCTCCTTCCACATATGTTCAATGGGATTCAGATCTGGGCTCATAGAAGGCCACTTTAGAATAGTCCAACGCTTTTCTCTCAGCCATTCTTGGGTGTTTTTGGCTGTGTGTTTTGGATCGTTGTCCTGTTGGAAGACCCATGACCTGCGACTGAGACCAAGCTTTCTGACACTAGGCAGCACATTTCTCTCCAGAACGCCTTGATAGTCTTCAGATTTCATCATACCTTGCACACTTTCAAGACACCCTGTGCTAGATGCAGCAAAGCAGCCCCAAAACATTACTGAGCCTCCTCCATGTTTCACCGTAGGGACAGTGTTCTTTTCTTCGTATGCTTGGTTTTTGAGTCTACGAACATAGAGTTGATGTGCCTTACCAAAAAGCTCCAGTTTGGTCTCATCTGTCCAAAGGACATTCTCCCAGAAGCTTTGTGGCTTGTCAACATGCATTTTTGCAAATTCCAGTCTGGCTTTTTTATGAGTTTTTTTCAGCAGTGGTGTCCTCCTTGGTCGTCTCCCATGAAGTCCACTTTGGCTCAAACAACGACGAATGGTGCGATCTGACACTGATGTACCTTGGCCTTGGAGTTCACCTTTAATTTCTTTGGAGGTTGCTCTGGGCTCTTTGGATACAATTCCAACGATCCGTCTCTTCAATTTGTCATCAATTTTCCTCTTGCGGCCACGTCCAGGGAGGTTGGCTACTGTCCCGTGGGTCTTGAACTTCTGAATAATATGAGCCACTGTTGTCACAGGAACTTCAAGCTGTTTAGAGATGGTCTTATAGCCTTTACCTTTAAGATGTTTGTCTATAATTTTTTTTCGGATGTCCTGGGACAATTCTCTCCTTCGCTTTCTGTTGTCCATGTTCAGTGTGGTACACACCTTTTCACCAAACAGCAGGGTGACTACTTGTCTCCCTTTAAATAGGCAGACTGACTGATTATGAGTTTGGAAAAACCTGTGATGTCAATTAAATGACACACCTGAGTTAATCATGTCACTCTGGTCAAATAGTTTTCAATCTTTTATAGAGGTACCATCATTTTTGTCCAGGCCTGTTTCAGTTTGTTTTTTTAAATAATTATGTTAATCAACAATTCAAAAGTAATGGCTGTTTTTGATTATTTAATTTTCAATAAATTTTTATTTATTGTTACTTTTGTGAGTTTCAAGTGATTTCAGTGAGAATTGTGGGTTTTTCCTTCTTTAACTGAGGGGTACCAACAATTTTGTCCACGTGTGTATTCAACCCAAAGGCGAGGTAGATTGGAGGATGCAGAGGATGATTATACAGCAGCTGATGTTTCATGGAGAAGACTGATGCAGATGATTTTGAGAAATTGTCATCATTATGACCTGTTATATGTACTAGTCAAATTTGAGGTTTCTTGGAGTTATCCCCTTTGAGTAGTTAACCACTGAAAATGGGGAAAATTACCAAAAATCTCACAATTAATAATAATAATGATAATACATCAAATTTATATACTGCTTTTTAGGACACTCAAAGATGCTTTACAAGACAGACAGATGAGCAGAAATCCAAGATGGCGGACTTCCGGTTGGGTTTAAGGTTTGGGCCCCCTGGACTTTTTTTGTTCACCCTGATGTGCTACACATGCCCACCAAATATCGTGCATGTAGTTGAAGCGGGCTGCAGGGGAAATTTGTTATAAATGCTATGGGGGTGCTATAGCCCATGCAGTGCTGAGATGCATACAGTATCATTCCTTCATCCAACTGTGACGTGTGTGGCAATTTTGGTGAATTTCCAAGCATTTCTAATGTGCCAAAAAGTATTTCCTGTTGTTACACTTGTCATTAAAGAAGAGGCGAAGAGGCTGCTTGGCGGTCCCCAGTGTATTTATCGTCCTTTTTCCAAGGGAGGCAAGTTTGTTTACAGGTCACGTTCACTGTTCATTTCTCTACCGGTTCACAACACACTGTCTTGTTCGTTCCACTTAGCAGTGTCTTAATAACTAGAGCGCCTCCTGGTGGCGCAAAAGCAGTGCTGCATTTACTAAAAACCACTGCCAACTACTAGCAGTACTTTCATTACACTTAAGTAAATTATGTTAGTGTGTGACAATAAACAAAACAAAGATATTTTATGGGGGGTCCTCAATTTAGCTTTTTCCTACACTCTCCCCTCAAAAATGTAATGTTGACCTGATGTTCTACAAAATCACAGTCCATAAGCACTTAATTTTCAACAGTTCACATCTGGTGCATATGCATCACACGTAAGCAGGATATTACTATGTAGGAGTCAGTTTATAAGATACAGATGCAAAATTGGTAATAGTCCATAGTACAGCATGTATCTCCCGTTCATGCAATACATCTGCAGAAGAGGTCTTTGTGCGCGATAACCATCAACTGCTCCATCCACCATAGTGAGTATCTGCATCTTTCCTGAGAGTAAGGTCCTCATCATAGTAATAATATCCATCCATCCATTTTCCTCCGCTTATCCGGGGCCGGGTCGCGGGGGCAGCAGGCGAAGCAGGTCGTTCCAGACGTCCCTCCCCCCGGCAACGCTTTTCAGCTCTTCCTGGGGGATCCCGAGGCGTTCCCAGGCCAGACGAGATATATAATCTCTCCAGCGAGTTCTGGGTCTGCCCCGGGGTCTCCTCCCAGACAGACGTGCTCGGAAAACCTCCAGAGGAAGTCTCCCTGGAGGCATCCGAATCAGGTGGCCAAACCACCTCAACTGGCTCCTTTCGATGCGAAGGAGCAGCGGCTCTACTCCGAGCTCCCTCCGGATGTCTGAGCTCCTCACCCTATCTCTAAGGCTGAGCCCAGCCACCCTACGGAGGAAGCTCATTTCGGCCGCTTGTATCTGCGATCTTGTTCTTTCGGTCACTACCCAAAGCTCATGACCATAGGTGAGGGTTGGAACGTAGATGGACTGGTAAATCGAGAGCTTCGCCTTACGGCTCAGCTCCCTCTTCACCACGACGGTTCGGTACAACGCCCGCATTACTGCTGACGCCGCACCAATCCGCCTGTCCATCTCTCACTCCATTTTCCCATCACTCGTGAACAAGATCCTGAGTTGCTTCGCTTGGGGAAGCAACTCCCCCCCAACCCGGAGGAAGCACTCCACCGGTTTCCGGCAGAGAACCATGGCCTCGGACTTGGAGGTGCTGATCCGCATCCCTGCCGCTTCACACTCAGCTGCAAACCGCTCCAGTGCGTGCCGGAGGTCACGGTCTGAGGATGCCAACAAAACCACATCATCCGCAAAAAGCAGAGAAGCGATCCTGAGGCTCCCAAACCGAAAACCCTCCCCACCACGACTGCACCTTGAAATCCTGTCCATGAAAACCACAAACAGGATTGGAGACAAGGGGCAGCCTTGGCGGAGTCCAACACCCACCGGAAACGTGTCTGACTTATTGCCGAGTATGCGGACACAGCTCTCACTTTGGTTGTACAGGGACCGAACGGCCCGTAACAACGAGCCTCGGACCCCATACTCCCGCAGTGCCCCCCACAAAGCCCCTCGGGGGACACGGTCGTAGGCCTTCTCCAGATCTACAAAACACATGTAGACTGGCAGGTCATACTCCCATGACCCCCTCAGCAGCTCCGCAAGGTAAAGAGCTGGTCCGCTGTTCCACGACCGGGACGGAATCCGCATTGCTCCTCCTGAATCCGAGGTTCGACTATCGGCCGAATCCTCCCTTCCAGCACCCCAGAGTAAACTTTCCCAGGGAGGCTGAGAAGTGTGATACCACGGTAGTTGGCACACACTCTCCGATCCCCCTTTATAAAAATAGGGACCACCACCCCGGTCTGCCACTCCCCAGGTACTGTACCCGATGCCCACGCGACATTGTATAGACGTGTCAACCAAGATAGTCCAACAATGTCCAGAGCCTTCAGCATCTCAAGGCGAATCTCGTCCACACCTGGCGCCTTGCCACCGAGGAGCTTTTTAACTACCTCGGCGACCTCTGCCACGGATATGGACGCAGATACCCCCGAGTCTTCAGGCTCTGCCTCCTCCATAGAGGACGTGTTTACCGGGTTCAGGAGTTCCTCGAAGTGCTCTTTCCACCGCCCGACGATATCCCCAGTACGGGTCAGCAGTTCTCCACCCCGACCATACACAGCCTGAGCGAAGCCCTGCCTCCCCTTCCTGAGGCGTCGAATGGTTTGCCAGAACTTCCCCGAGGTCGACCGAAAGTCCTTCTCCATGGCCTCCCCGAACTCCTCCCACACCCGAGTTTTAGCTTCCACAACTGCCGCAGCTGCCACCCTTTTGGCCAGCCGGTACCTGTCAGCTGCTTCAGGAGACCCCCGAGCCAACCAGGCTCGAAAAGTCTCCTTTTTCAGCCTGACGGCCTCCCTCATCGCTGGTGTCCACCAGCGGGTCCTTGGATTGCCGCCACGACAGGCACCAGTGACCTTCAGACCACAGCTCCTAACAGCTGCTTCTGCAATGGAGGCTTTGAACATGGACCACTCAGAATCCATGTCCCCAACCTCCCCCGGGATGCAGGAGAAACTCTTCCGGAGGTGGGAGTTGAAAACCCTACGGACAGGGTCCTCCGCCAGACGTTCCCAGTTCACCCGCACTACACGTTTGGGTTTACCAGGTCTGTCCGGCAGTCTTCCCCGCCATCGGATCCAACTCACCACCAGGTGGTGATCAGTTGACAGCTCTGCACCTCTCTTCACCCGAGTGTCCAAGACATACGGCCGCAGGTCTGACGATACAACTATAAAGTCGATCATCGACCTTTGGCCTAAGGTGCTCTGGTACCAAGTACACTTATGAGCAACCTTATGCTCGAACATGGTGTTTGTTATGGCCAAACCATGACTGGCACAGAAGTCCAATAACAAAACACCACTCGGGTTCAGATCGGGCAGGCCGTTCCTCCCAATCACCCCCCTAAAGGTTTCTCCATCGTTGCCCACGTGAGCGTTGAAGTCTCCCAGGAGAACTATGGAATCCCCGGGCGGTACCCCTTCCAGGACCCCACCCAGAGACTCCAAGAAGGCCGAATACTCTGAACTGCTGTTCGGCGCATAAGCACAGACAACAGTCAGAGTTTTCCCCCCTGCAACACAAAGTCGCAGAGAGGCGACCCTCTCGTTCTCCGGGGAGAACTCCAACAAAGCGGCGCTCAGCCGGGGGCTTGTGAGTATCCCCACACCCGCCCAGCGCCTCTCACCCTGGGCAACTCTGGAGTAGGAGAGAGTCCAACCCCTCTCCAGGATTCTGGTTCCAGAACCCTTGCTGTGCGTGGAGGCGAGCCCAACTACATCTAGCCGGTATCGCTCCACCTCCCGCACCAGCTCAGGTTCCTTCCCCGCCAGTGAGGTGACGTTCCACGTCCCCAGAGCTAGTCTACGCCACCAGGGGGCGGCACGCCTAGGCGCCCGCTCCTGCCTACTGCCCGGTGGGTATAGCACCCGACCCCGACTTCCTGCCCTGTAGGTGGTGGGCCCACTGGGCGGATAGTAATCATAACCTTGGATCAACCAACACATGGCTGCACTTGCCGAAATTAACCCAAATAATACACTGAAAACCATTTTATCTTCTTATTTTTTTTCCAAATCAACACTCAATAGAAAATATTTAACCTTGTAAGGGTAATGAGCTCAATACAAACTACTCACATTTAATTCCCTTATCTCTGAACAATAATGACTTCTAGTGATAAAATACTATTACTTATTCTCTTAAACATGTGAAGTGCTAGGCTGGCCTAACCTATCATAAGTAAACATCACTCTCTGCTTCCTCATTCTGAAAGGATGCTTTTTATTAGGGGTGTGGACTGGACCCTCCTGGTCACTGGAACTGGGCTCAGATGACACATCACCTTGGCCCTGGTCCACCTCACCTGGATCGGGTACCACTGTCTCATCGGCCTCTAGTGCCAACTGCTCTGGTGTGTCATCACTTGTGCCTTGGTTCTCACCCTCCTGAGTGTCATTGTTGGGGTAGAATTCAGGGGTATCAGCTCTCAGCAGACTGTGGCTTGGGTTTCTTTTAGTTGCAGTCCAATTATAGAGCTCCAGCTATCTTCATCCTCATCGACTGTGGCGTGTTGCGTGTCCACATGTCTTTGTTTTTGAGTCACTTTTCTGTTTCTTGTTTCTTTCAAGGGAGGCTCTACGGTTTCCACAGGGAGAAAGTCACATGGCAACAACAGATTTCTGTGCATGATGCAAATGCGTCCTTTGCCATTTTCCGGTTTGATTTCATACACTGGGCTGCCTGAATATTTCTTTTGAGTCACCACATACACTTTATCATCCCAGAATGATCTTAGCTTTCCTGGCCCGCCTTTCTCTGTCAGATTTCGAACAAGTACTCTAGATCTGGGAATTAACTCGGCACCATGCACCCTTTTGTCATAGAGAGTTTTACCTCTCAGTCCTTCTTTATTTGCTGCTTTAGAGGTCAATCTGTAAGCTTCAGTCATCTTGGCTCTCCACTTTTCAGCATAGTCCTGGTGAGAGGAGCTCTGTTCTTTTGTTGTTAGGCCCAACATTAAGTCGATGGGCAGTTTTGGACTACGACCAAACAAAGGAAAGTAAGGCGCATATCCCATTGCCTCACTGCACGTGCAGTTGTAGGAATGAACCACTTTTGCCAAAGATGATGTCTAGTCTGCCTTGGCTGCTTCGGGCAAATTTCTGAGCATTGCTAACAGGGTATGGTTGAACCGTTCCACCTGCCCATTGCCTTGGGGGTGGTAAGGCGTTGTTCTGGACCCCTGCACACCGCTGTACTCCTGTAGCTTTGTAAACAGTTTATTTTGAAACTCTTTGCCCTGGTCTTGGTGGACACGTGTTGGGAAACCAAATTTGAGTGTAAAGTCCCCAAATATCTTCTCGACAGCAGTGTGAGCAGCTTTGTTACGGCAGGGATAAGCCTGAGCGAAGCGGTCCATTACAACTAGGATATACTCATATCCTCCTTTGCATCTCTCCAAGTGCAGGAAATCAATGGATTCTAGTTTGAATGGATAGGTGGTGACAATGTTAGTCAGAGGTGCCCTTGTTGGCCTGTTGGGACACTTATTTTTCAAACGGTTGCAAACTCTGGTGATGTAGTGCTCGACGTCTCTTTGAATATGAGCCCAGTAAAAGCGCTCTCTTATCATGTTCATCGTCCTCTCCACCCCTAAATGGCCCATGTTTTCGTGTAGCTCTTTGTACACTAACTTGTGAAACTTTTGGGATAGGAGGAGCTGATCATAGGTTGCTGTATGTCTGTACAGCAGTCCATCATCCCCTATGTACAGCTTGTGTTTCTGTCTGAAGAGAGCTGCCAGTTTACTGTTGAGCTGTTTTCCACCTTTTGGCCATTATTTTGACACCACGTAATGCAACACCTCACCAATCGCAGAATCTTCCTCTTGGGCTCTCTTTAGCACAGTCTTTGGTATTTCAGCTATAGAGCTGACTTCTTGATTTGCTTCACTGATGAGAGTGGAAATGGTGACGGGGCAGTACCATGGCTCATTTCCTTGTGACTTGATGGTGACTGCTTCAGCCACACAGTGCATGACATCAGGATCCACATTTTGTGTGCAGTTGGTCATGTACTGTTCCATGTCTAAGGGCATACGTGAAAGGCCATCTGCGTCCCTATTGGCTTTCCCAGGGCGGTACTTAATCACAAACTGAAAGTCAACCAGTTCTGCTACCCACCTCTGTGTGGTTGCATTTAACTTTGCAGTAGTAAGCACATAAGTAAGGGGATTATTGTCCGTGTAGCCCATGAAGGGTGGAGAGTAATAAAGGTAATCCCGAAATCTCTCACATATGGCCCACTTCAGGGCAAGGAACTCCAGCTTCCCTGAATGAAGATGGTAGTCCTGGAGCCATAGGCAATCACTACTAGCTGTTGGTATAGCACCGCCCCAAGCCCCTCTTGAGAAGCATCACAGTGCAAAATAAAGGGCTCTTCAAAGTTTGGGTAGCCTAGCACTGGGGGCTTTGAGAGAAAGTAAATGAGCTGACACAGTACTGCATGATGGTCAGGGTGTCACTTGATTGTGTGGGATGAGGGCAGTTGGCCTACACTACTTCCTTTCTTTTTCACATGTCTTTTTGAATTTTGCTTTACTTTGTCTGTATGGTTGTTAGCAAGGAGGTCATAAAGAGGCTTTGCCATATGGGAGAAGTTTGGAATGTAACTGCGGTAGTATGAGATAAAGCCTAGCAGTTTTCGTTGCTCTCCGACAGTGGAAGGTTGCTGCTGTTTCAGGCCTTGCACAGGAGCAATGTCTGCAGGATCCATGGTGTAGCCTTGTTTCGTGACTAGTTTGCCCAGAAAACGTACCTGCTGCTTGAATAACTCACATTTGCGGGAAGTCAGCTTCACGCCATGGCTCTTATAGCGGTGCAGGACGCTTCTCAGGTCACGCAAATGTTCTTCAATAGTCTGTGAATGAACAAGGTTATCATCAAGGTAAGGCAGACAAATATCATCCCTCAACCCCCATAGGCATTCCTCCATAGACCCTTGGAATGCTGCTGGCGCTGAGGACAAGCCAAAGGGAATTCTTACCCATTCAAAGAGGCCCCACGGCCAAAGAGGCGAAGAGGCTGCTTGACGGTCCCCATTGTATTTATCGTCCTTTTTCCAAGGGAGGCAATTTTGTTTACAGGTCACGTTCACTGTCCATTTCTCTACCAGCTCACAACACACTATCTTGCTCGTTCCACTTAGCAGTGTCTTAATAACCCGAGCGCCTCCTGGTGGCGCAAAAGCAGTGCTGCATTTACTAATAAACACTGCCAACTATTAACAGTACTTTCATTACACTTAAGTAAATTATGTTAGTGTGTGACAATAAACAAAACAAAAATATTTTATGGTGAATGATATAAAGGGTTTAGTTCAGGCTACTGGACTTATTCTTGTGATCTTAAAGACGTTTCGCCTCTCATCCGAAAGGCTTTTTCAGTTCTAAAACTAGTTTCAGCAAGGTGATAAAAGACTAAAAAAAATTCTTTAGTCTTTCATCACCTTACTGATAGTAGATACCATCAGCCTTAGCCCCACCTCCACCTCTGGTTGTTAAATACTTGGGACTCTCCAAACTAGTTTTAGAACTGAACAAGCCTCTCGGATGAGAGGCAAAACGTCTTCAAGATCACAAGAATAAGTCCAATTGCCTGAACTAAACCCTTCACCTTAAGATGACCTGGATGTGAGAACCTTCACAGACATGGCGAATGATCAAATTTCCAGGGGCTGCCATGGCCAGGCCTTTCAGATTTTGAGGAACCTTTTGATAACTTGTGATCATGATGTCGTGTTTTCTATACTGGCCTAATTTGAGTGCTCTAGGAGTTAATAACTAGGAGGAGTTCCTTCTCGAAAATGAAAAAAATCGGTAAAAATTGTCCGATTAATTCAAAATGGTGGACTTGCTGTTGGGTTTAAGGTATGGCTACAGGAGGCTTTTTTGTGTGTCCTGACATGCTACATATGCCTCCCAAACTTTGTGGATGTAGGTGAAACGTGCTGCCGGGGCTGTTTATTAAAGTTACTGCAGGGGGCGCTATAGCATATGCAGTGCCGAGATGCATACAGTGTCTTTCTTTGAGTAGACTGGGATGTGTGTGGTAATTTTGGTGAATTTCCAAGCATTTCTAATGTGCCAAAGAGTATTTCCTATTTTATGGTGAACGATATGAAGGGTTTAGTTCAGGCAACTGGACTTATTCTTGTGATCTTGAAGAGGTTTCGCCTCTCATCCGAGAGGCTTTTTCAGTTCAGTAGTCATTTCAGTAGTTATGGCAAGACATCGAAATTCACTGTGCTACCACAGACACGTCTTTTGATGACAAGTCACTATTTTCACTGTCAATCATCATCAACGTGTTTAGGGTTTATATCACCAGGTTTGAGGTTAATATGAGAAAGGGGCTAACAACAGCACATCAAAGTGTAAATAATGACATTTCCTGTTGCCAGCAGGTGGCGCTCTGACTGTGAATGTATGGATGTGATCAGGACAGGACACTGATCATACATGTAAAGTTTCAAGCAGAATGGAGCATGTTCAAGGCATTTACACACCACCTGATGTTTCATGGCGAAGGATCAAAATTCCAGTGGCTGTCATGGACATGTCGTTTGACTTCTGAGGAAGATTTTAATAACTTTTGATCACTAAGGCCTGCTGTATGTACTGGCTGAATTTGAGGTGAATTGGAGTTACGCCCTAGGAGGAGTTCACTCTTGAAAAAAAATTAAAATGGGCAAAATCTGACATTCAACGACGAATAGCTCACTTCCTGTTGGGTTTAGAATATGGCTGTCACTGACTATTTTGTTCATCCTGATGTGCGCCGTTACGTTCTGTAACAAAGAAGACAACAACATGTGGAAACTATGCTGAATAGAATATAAAGTAATTTATTTAACCAAATAAATGACTGTAACAAAACAAAGAAATAAGAACTGATCAACTATAGTCCACTAAATCAAAGAAAAACCAAACATATTCCTCTACACAAAAGAAGAACCAAGCAGACTTCTTTAAACAAAAAGGAAAAACCCAAACTAATACAAGGTGTGGGAGATCCAGCCAGGTGGAAAGCCAGAGACGGACTGATTGCTCTGAGCAGCACTTTTCAAAGCCAACCCAGTGGCCACACCTGCTTCCTTCCAGGTGCGAGCAATCCTGCCTGATCTTCTGCAGTACCAGGGCTTGGAGGAATCGCCTTCATCCATCACAGCGCATATATGTACCCAGTTTGGTAGCTGTGGATGAAACGTGCTGCCCGTGGGAAAGTGTAGGGGGTGCTATGGAGCCATTTTGCCGCACACCTCCACAATTCCTATAAAATGTCAAATTTTTCACCAGTTCTGATGTGTGTGCAAATTTTCATGAGTTTTTGAGCATGTTTAGGCCCTCAAAAATGCAGTTTTTTTGGAAGAGAAAAACTCTTAGCATTCCAATAGGGTCTTCACACCATTCAGTGCTCAGACCCTAATTATTGGGGCACAAGTAGATCTGACTATAATTACAACTGTAAATTTTATGAAATGCACATGTTGCCTAGCTGTATTCTTCTGACTGTAAGACATTATTGCTCTGGCTGCAACCCTGCAGTGTTGAACAGTCTAAGAGCAAGTAAAAATTGAAATGAAAAACAGAATTGAAAGCAGTAAGTATAGAGGGCTACACAGTATGTGCTTTATATTTCTCACAAGAAGATCAAACTATGACAGAAACGTGCTACGACATTAATATAATCCTAGTCTTTTAAATTGACCAGTGAGCTTTAAACCAAAATTGTAATGGAGAAACATGTCACTATGATCCTAGACATGTTGACACATGGTTGCAAGTTTAGTCTGAAAATGCAGCCTTTGATTTGATTCTGATTAGTGAGTTCCTGGGGCCTGTTTCACGAAGCAGGTTCAAGAAACTCTGAGTTTCTTCCGCAACTCTGAGTTGATCTACTCTGAGATAGAAAACTCTGAGTTTTCGGTTTCACAACGGCTGATTTGAGTTGGGTAATTAACTCGGAGTAGTTTGACCCAGAGTTACGCGTGTGCACCGCAACTCTGAAAAGACAGCATCAATGGAACCCCGATTCGACGAGTCACCATGGAAACAGGGAAGCGAAAGGCTGCGTTTTTGAACTGGAAGTTTTTAACGTGCTCATATGGCAAGTTTGAACCCGTTTTTAGAAGTGCAACACTGCTGCAGCTGCAAAAGAGAGGGAGATGGCGTGGAGAACACTGCAGCCCAATGCGTAAGTTTAAATGTAGTCCTTTGTAATCCTAATAATATTACAGGGAATAACTGTCTGAATGGTAGCCTAGTAAGTTATTTCATTTAGGTGAAATCCCGCTGGGGAGAAGCAGATGGGGCAGCAGCTTAAGATGCTTTGTAAACAGTTTATTTTACAATGGCCAAAAACATTGTTCAAACAGGTCAGACCTCGGCATTATCTCATGGAGGTACTTCATGTTGATCATGTTTTACATTGTAAAGTAGCCTAAATATTAAGTGGCTGTTTGACTGTGCAGTTGTTTTAACCACACATAGCCTAAATGTCTGCATCCATATCATGTCCTGTTAAATAATTAAGCCTATTTAAACTAACATAGACTTCTGCTCAGCCAACAGAAAGAAAGCAGATGCCTGTAAAACGGTGGTATAAAAGGTCATGGATGCATATATATATATATATATATATATATGTACATATGATTATTTAGTTCTCTTTTGTGTCTTTTATTTGTCTTGTGGCCCCTTCACACCACAAAAGACCTTGTAACTGTAAGTAGGCAACACTCCAAAGATTTATCCAAATGGTAGTTTAAGTTTTATACAGAGGTATGTTACTGATAGTTCTCTTCCCATTCAGATTTTGGGTGGAATATAGAGTGTGACATTTAGCCTACACTGAAGTGTTGCACATTCTCATCCTTTTTAACAGAGCATGGCTGGACAGCAGCAGGATAGTTCCTCAACGTCCACTGCACAGGCTGACACAGTGAGATGGATGTTCAGGAAAAACCAGAGATTCATTCTGTGGAATTCATGTGCAACTGTATAATATAATTTAATGTCCTC
Organism: Acanthochromis polyacanthus; assembly: GCF_021347895.1. NCBI lineage: Eukaryota > Metazoa > Chordata > Actinopteri > Pomacentridae > Acanthochromis > Acanthochromis polyacanthus. The sequence goes on along the minus strand of NC_067126.1, from coordinate 14,086,493 downwards.
TGTGTATTCCCAGTTATCACTAAAAACAGATTTACAAACTGCATTTGCTGAGAAAAATCCAAAAAACAGATTAGGAGGGCAGATCTGGAAATTGAAATACTGGAGCACAAGTTAGAGGTGGGTGATGGTCACAGGTAAATTATGATAACTACTGGAACATTAACTGAACTATCTCTTTTATTTGTAGGAAATAAAGAAGACCAAATGAAATGTGTATCATGTCTTTATTTGCTGTGGTGGTGATGATGGTGACTTAAACTCTAAAGTGATTATTGCATATGGTGTCTCTGACTGCTCTGCTGTCCTGGATAGCTGCAGGTGGATGGGGTCATCATCTGGGTCTTCAGTTTGTAGGGCAGGGTGTTGCTCTCCTCTAATAGTGGTAATATTATGAAGAACAACACATGCCACAGTAATATCACAGGTCCTCTCAGGGGTCACCCTGAGGAGACGTAGGTGTTGGAAACGGGCTTTCAGCAGGCCTATCTCCACCCGGGCTCTGGTCCTGCAGTGAGTCCGGTTGAAGTTCTGTTGGGGGCCTGGTTCAGGGTCAGGGTATGAGGTCATCAGCCTGGGTTGGCATGGTAACCCCTGTCACCCAGCAGAAGGCCATCAAACTCTCCTGCAATGTATAGTGGATACATCAGAGTATATTAAAGGAGAGAGAGAAGAGAATTCTATTGTGAAAATCTTTAGAATGCTGCAGTCTGTTGTTCAGGTTAGACTCTCCATAAATCCTGGAGTCATGAACAGACCCAGACCACGTGGCCTCCACATTAGAAATGATGTATGCAGCATAACATATGATCTGGACAGTGCAGAGAAAGACAGATGTTGAACTATGATGCAGTCTTTAACATTTAGAAACAGTAGTCAGTCTACCTGTAGCCCATCTGCACATTTATGCTGTGAATGGACTTCCTATTCATGATGTGAGGGAGCTGTGATGGGGATGTGTGTGCATCTATGCATCCAATCACAGTGGGAAATCCTAAAAGAAATTCAAATGACTAATCCCAGTCTGAGGCTGCAGCACAATGTCATTAACAGAATATGATTTAAAATGAATGTAACAGATCTCTACATCACTCACCTGCAATCCCGTGGAACTCCTCCTTGATGCTCTGACAGGTTTGTGTCCAGGAAAACCACAATGATGAGTTAAAGCTGTTTCAGGGCCAGGAACACTTTTCTGACTGTCCTCCATACAGTTGCCTTACTCTGCATCTCCGACATTATATAAAAACTTCCATTTGCAAAGAACCGCAGCGCAACACACAATATCTGCTGGATGTGAGAGCATGACTGCGGTTGGTAATGTAAACGTAAGGACGGATTAGGTTGTTTATGTAGATTATGGACTTAAAACAATTACGAAACGGTACCGCTCAAACCGATAATTGTCCGGAAATGCGAGAACATTTATACTCGGTCTGATAACAATCTACCGACGAATATTTAATTATCTGTGCAGTAATGCTGCTCCTTTATCCACTGGATCGTTAATAAAAGTTGTTCTACGCCAAAACTCGCTCGCTTACTGACTGAATGAATGAGGAAATGAAACAGCGTGTGTGGCTGAAAGAGGGCGGAGACGGAGAGAAACTCGAGGTTTTCTCAGATGAACCTGCTGGCGACCAGGTTAGAGTCATAGAGTCTGTTACTGCGGTAACTGACCGAGAGTTTAAGTTACCCCTCTTTGTGAAATGGGCTAGAGTTACCCCTCTGTCTCAGGGTTAAGTTACCTCGCTTCGTGAAACGGAAAACTCTGAGTTTCCCTCATTTCAGGGTTAAGAAACTCAGAGTTTTCAGTGAACCTGCTTCGTGAAACAGGCCCCTGGTGTGCTTGTGTTATCAGTGCAAATGCTGTTTACCCACAGATGACACATACACTGATTCAACTGCCAACCCTGAAGCCAGATGCAGGTTACACATGCACTGACAGATGCACCATGAATGGTTAGCACTTTCACTTTGCAACAAGAAGATCCCCGGTTCAAATCCCAGCTTGGGCCTGGGATCTTTCTGCATGGAGTTTGCATGTTCTCCCTGTGCATGCGTGGGTTTTCTCCGGACACTTCGGCTTCCTCCCACAGTCCAAAAATACGCTGAGGTGAATTGGTTACTCTAAATTGCCCGTAGGTGTGAATGTGACTGTGATTGTTTGTCTGTATATGTAGCCCTGTGACAGACTGGCGACCTGTCCAGGGTGTCCCCTGCCTTCGCCCGAGTCAGCTGGGATAGGCTCCAGGACCCCCCGCAACCCTAGTGAGGATAAAGCGGTGTATAGAGAACGGATGGATGGATGTTTCTTCTGATGACTGTGTTTGACAATACACCACCACATACAGGCAGAAAGGCAGCCTTGTCTGGCAGTTTAAGGGGCACTGATTATGCTAATGAATCTCACAAATCAAGTTGTAGTCATCAAAGGCAACAAGCTTATGACAAATCTGTGGAATTTGAAGAGCTTTAGAAAAAATACTGAAAGCAGTATGAGAATTTAAGTACAAGAACACAAAATATTTCTTAGATGAAGCCCAATATTCTTTTTCATTTCATGTGTGGAAAGTGGAAAATGTGCTTTCTCTGTTTATGCATCTGGGGCTGAACTGACGTATGCGTACAGAAAGGGTGAAACTCTTTCTGGATAATATTAACTGTTCCTCTGTACTGTTGTAATGTAGTCTGTTTCACCTTAATTAAAAGTCAGTCAACACTGCTGTCAATTTCTAAAATACAAAATTTCTGGTCCATTTTTGTTTGAAGAGTCACTTTAAACCATCAGTTTGTATTTTATTGAGAAGACAAAATTTTTAAATGTTTGAGATTTTATTTTGTTATCTTCCACAGGTGTGAGAGGACCTCGTGGTTTCAATGGAACTAAGGGTGAGTCTGTGTTTTAGTAACTGAAAATTTGACTGTTCAAATTCCAATTATTTCACATGTACACAGTATTAGAAACTAGCAAGTAACAGAAAACCATTTCACTCAGTGGTTATAAAGACATAATTGATTTTTTTTTTTTGCAATAGGTCCCCCTGGACCACAAGGTGCCAAAGGGGAAAAGGGAAAACAAATAAACGAGCGTAAGTGTGTACAGTTCAAATATGAAAGCAGCAGAAGTTTCAGAAACTATAACTAAGTAAAAGTAATTTGTAAAATACCTGAGATGTTTTTTTAAAAAAAAGTCTGAAGAGAAAAGCCAAATATGGTAAAAATAAATAAATAAATGAATGAATAAACTAAAATAAAAACTTAAACTGCAAATTGTCTATGATTTCTCCTTTCCGAATGAGTCAGATTTGACCACCTGCTGATGATTATTCATGTGCTATCAGAACAGCTTTGACCTGCCAGATACTGACTTCACAGACCTCTGAAAGTGTTCTGTGGGATCAGGCACCAACCTGTTAAATCCTGAAAGTTGTAGATCAGACATGCCTTGTCACCAATTCATAGTCTGTCCTTTCTTGGACCAGGAGTACCCCACAAGACTTGTAGTTTTTATAGATATCTAACCCAGTTATCAGAATACAATGATTTGGTCTCTGAAATTTTTTTTTTTTCTACCAACCCATTTCTGCAAAATCCATCACACTCGCTGTGAGAATTAAAGATTCACTTACCATGTAATATATCCTAGATGTGGACAGACACTGTTGTGATGTGTTTCAGACCAGCTGAGTTGTCAAGATGTTTTATTTATTTGCTGTCTTGTAATGAATGCAAATATGCAATTAAATCCCCATTATCTCCACCTTTGTACCATCACAGTGAGCGTTCGTCTTGTGCCAGGGAAATACCGAGGACGAGTAGAGGTTAAGCACAATGATGTCTGGGGCACCATTTGTGATGACAACTTTGACAAGTTGGATGGCAAAGTCATTTGCAAGATGCTGGGCTTTCAATCCGTCATTTCCACCTTCACTGCCACCCCAGGTAAGAGGCCCACTCTGTCTTCCTATGGGTCATTTCAGAATTGGAGGACATTTGGGCTTCAAAATTTTTTGGAAATTAGATATTCTCTTTTACAATTTTCTAATAGGTAACAAACTATCAAAGGCTTGATTAGCTGAGCTTACACAATAATTGTACCATTTTTATTACAAGTTTTATTTGTTGCTTGCTAACCCTACTGTAATCACAGTAACGGGGTTGCAAGTAACAGGGTTGCAAATTTATGCTAATGTTAGCTTTTTCTCAGGAGCAGAAGCTAGCTATTTAGGTAGCTGGGACATTCCAGAATTGGAGGACATTTACTGTCCCACCCCTAAAATTTCAAATAATCTAATCACAAAACACTAACTCATGCACTTGTTGTGTAAATTATACTTGTTCTAAGACTAAATGTAAATATAGTTGTAGGAAAATGTGTTCCAAAATATTGTTCAAAATACCAAATAGATCTCAAGCACCCCCAAAATGATATTTTTCTTTTGTCCCACCTTCTTGATGACAAACTTCCACATCAAATATAAACATTTAAAAAGACCTTTAAATACCCTTTTTTTGTATGATATTGTTGATATGTGTCTCTTGTAATCGTTAAAACTATTAATTTCATCATCAACATATTTTAATTAATAGTAATGATGAATTGAAGTTGTTTCCCACAACATGCGCGCAACCCTGTTACCGAAACCTATTTAGAATGGCAGAAGAAGAAGAAAAACCCTGAGTCACCTGACACAGAGGAAGTGACATCATCAAGTCATATACTGACACTATGGGCAGACCAAAGGTAAGTTCTCTCTTCTATCTTTCATATTTTGCCAATCTTTTAAGCCTTCACTGAGTGTGTCACTCTCACCAACACAACCCTGTTACTCATATTATCATAATAAGAAATCATGAATTAAAAGTTTTCTTTATTTATTAATATAACTAAGTCTGTCCTTGATGCTAACAGTAACGTTATATTCCTCAGCTAGCATCTATTCCTGAAAAAAAGCTAACATTAGCATTGATTTGCAACCCTGTTACTTGCAACTCTGTTACTGTAATTAGAGTAACAGGGTTGCATTTCCTTCGGACAACTCATAAGGGACAACCAATTATCTATAGCAAAATGAAATGTGTCTGTATAATTTAGCGTAATTTACTTGTCTTATTTAAATGTATTACTATGTTTTCTGGAATATAAATTACTATTTTTCTTTTATTACCACCAGGTAGCAAAAGTATGTCAATGTTGCAATAACCACCTGGATGAGATTATCAGCTGAACATGAACTCAGCTCTTCAATGTTCATGTTAAGATTATTTACAACAGACATTTTAAAATGTTTTAATTAATTTCTACAGAAATGTGATGGATTTGAGCAAATATTCGCAATTTAATACAAAAAACAAACAAAAAAACATGCAAATATTGAAAAGTTGGGCATGCCAGAGTTCAAAAGTTGTTTAAATTAATAGAGGTCAAGTCTTAACTGAAATTAAATGATTATCCAATGTGAATGTGGCCTTCTTTACTTAATGGTAAAGGATTTATTAAACACTTTTGAAAAAATTATATTTTTTTCAGGTTCCTGAGTATTCATAACAGGGTTGCACTATGCATATGGCGCACATCAAATAAAACATTTCATAAAAAGTGTAACTTTAATGCTTGAGTTGGACGAATCACATTTGATGGCTTACTACCTGATTTTCTTAAATACATGACAGAAAATGATAAAATAAAGGGTCGATTTTTTTCAAAGGTTAGGATGCCTAAATCATCCTCCAATTCTGGAATGACCCAGCCCTGCCCACTGAACAAACTTGCTTATGTAAAAAAGTAAAGAAAAAAAAAAGTCTTATCCTGATAATATGTGTAACAGGTTTGCATGAGGAAGAGTGAGACATTCAAAGCTGACAATGTTATGAAAATATGAAAAAGAATGCTCCACCCATTCTTTTGGAAATCTGTTTGATGATGTTAATTCCAGCATATCATGCGATTCACTGTTTTCTTCTTCTTCTACCAACTAAAAAAACTATGGTAACAGGGTTGCGTGGATGCTGTGAGATACACATTCCATGCATAATAATTATTTAAAATATGTTGAGTAAAAAAAAATTCCCAAAATTTCAAGAGACATTAATGAAAAAAATAATGCCAAAAAAGGAGATTTCAATTTCTTTTTAACTGTTTTATTTGAGATTCAATTTCGTTATCTGGCAGGTGGGACAAGAGAAAAATAGCATATTGGGGGGTACTCCAGACTTACTTGGAATTTAAAAAAAACATTTTTCAAACATTCTTTTCTCCTAGTTTGTTTTAGATGTGGTCTCAGTACAAGTACATTTACACAACTGCTGCGTGTTTTGGTATTTTGTACATGGATTTTTTTTTTTATTATTTGATGGGTGGGATGTAAAATGTTCTTGAGTTCTGGAATGACTCAGTGAAGTACCTGTACGTACATTTAAGCATCTCTTGGAAATCAAACCTCTCTTTCATTAATGTTTAGAAGCAGATGTTGCTGCCCAGCCCGATCTCACGGGGATTCGTGAAACTGTCACGTAAGTTTTAGTTTCGGTTTCGTGTGCACCAACACGATTTCGTCATGTTTTTCGTGCCGCTCACCACGAAATGCGCACCAATGTATTTTAAACGGCGGACTTTTCGTGCCACTCAGAACGTATTTCAAAAGAATGTGTATATTATATTTTTAATGTAAAACCGTGGCGAATCCAACGCTATATTTTGCATGACATCGTCCCTAAACATAACCCTAACCATAACCCTAACCATAACCTAACCATAACCTAACCATAAGCCGGTGGTACACTTACCAATTTGCATAGGAATTTCAAGAATGTCCGGCGGCCGGCGGCCGCAAACACGATCACACAAGCAGTATACGCCGATGGACAGCTTAGATCGTCATGAATCCGCCGGTATAAACCACTTTCAGATGTGATTACCACAGCGAAAAACATTTCGTGGTGAGCGGCATGAAAAACATGACGAAATCGTGTTGGTGCGCACGAAACCGAAACTAAAACTTACGTGACAGTTTCACGAATCCCCGTGAGACCGGGTTGCCCGCTGCCAGATATCTGATCTCACGCTCAATATATATTACATTAGCAGTTACCTGACAGAATGTGGAAGTTGAATGATTTTTTTTTTTTTTGTTGACAAATTAAGATTAAACTGTAGGCAGAGCTCAGATGCTGTCTTCGTGTCAAGTTATGAGTGACTTTACATAATAGGCTAAATTTGACTACAAAGACACTGACATAATGAGAAGTTCATTATCAAAAAAAAAAAAAAAAAAATTAAGACAGTCTCCATAACGTGTCATGGTAGGTTAGACAACCTATGTGCATACAGAACTCAATGGTACAAACAGGGTAGAAATAACTGAGGAAAATAACCAAGCTCACAACCAAACAAATTTATACTCAAGGATATAGGTTATCTAAAAAGGTCAGAATAGCACAATTCAATGGGGAAATTACAAACACAAGCAAGGATAACTGTGTGTAACAGGTGTACCGGGCTCTTAGTCTAGAAGTCTGAAAATGCTGGCACATCTGTTATCCTTCAATTCTGCGTTGTGTTCTGGATAATACAGGGAAGGATGGCTTGGACTGCAGTGGCTGTTGGTTGGGTTTGTTTACAGGTGGCAGTTGGATGGCATCACAATAGCTGTACAAGATAATTGACAGAATGTGTGGTTAAGCAGTAGTCTCTCCCTCAATCACAGCTACACACAGATACCTCTGCTCCTCAATGTTTCCTGCATGAACTGAGGAGAAAGGCGTGTGATGATGTTACAAGCTTGACAGCAGTGCAGCTTTGAACTGACAGTTCAGGGATATGACAGTTTAATCGGAAAAGACTATAGAACCTTTAAAGAAGAAAAAGCCATGTTTTCCAGTTCTCAATTAGGATTTGATAACATTTCAACACAAAAACAAAAATAAACTCAATCCTGTTACATCGCAGAGAGGAGAGGAATTAAGGAGGAACTAAGACAAACCAAACTTCATTCAAAAAAATGGAAAAAAAGTTTTAAAAAAAACAAAACTAGAAACCACACTCAGAGTAGGAAATCATGGAATTGTAATATGAATTAAACTAAGCTGTGCTTAAAAAAAAAAAAAAAAAAAGCAGGGATACTCGCAAGATGAGGAACTAAACTTAAGGGCCAGGCTGGCTCGGGAAAAGCAGGCAGCAAACAGGACAGGGACCAGCGGCAGGAAGAGGCACGCTGCGGGCAGGATCAGGATGGTGAGTGTGTCTCCGATGCAGGGCGGTCAAGCAGTAGCAGCTTAAAGTAGGTAGGTAGGTAGGAGACAGGTTGGTGACCAGAAGGTTACATGGAGTATGAATGTTTAAGGTCTGGCAGGGTATGGTGGAATGAGCTGAGCTTTAATGGAATGAGGTGATTGTGAACAGGTGATCCCTGCAACTTTTTCCAATCCCTGCAATAATAAGGCACACGGGACTAGAGAGACATGAGAGAGAGGAAGACCCAAATCGAGCAAGAAGGAGAGAGAGGGAAAGGGAAAGAATGAGGGAGAAAAGAGGAAGAGATAGAAAGACAGAGAGAAGGGGCTACGCATGGCTGAGATTGGGTCCTGCCATAATAGTAGTAGCTTGTTAGGATAGGTATACGCTGTCCCTGTTGGGCTTTTTCTTTTGCTTCTTCTACTTATCCTACTTGGGCTGCACAGTGTAGTAGTGGTTAGCACTTTCGCCTTGCAGCGTGAAGATCCCTGGTTCGCGTCTCGGCATTCCTGGGATCTTTCTGCGTGGAATTTGCATTTTCTTCCTGTGCATGCTTGTTTTCTCTGGAAACTCCAAAAATATGCTGAGGTTCATTGATTATTCTAAATTGCCCGTAGGTGTGAATGTGATTGTTTGTCTTTGTATGTGGCCCTGTGACAGATTGATGACCTGTCCAGGGTGTCCCCTGCCTTCTCCCGAGTCAGCTGGGATAGGCTCCAGTACACGCAACCCTAATGAGGATTAAGTGGTGTATAGAGAATGGATGGATGAATGGATACTTCTCCTGCTTCTGTTTAGTTTAAATGTTGTATTACTGCCACCTACTGTAAAGCACTCAGGTTTAATTGCATTTGGGATTTTTGTGACACAGAGTGCTAAAAGAGTGTCAAGACAATAGAAACAATAGACAATAGAATTGTGAAGATTCACAAATATGTTTCAACTGAAAGTGACAAATGCTTATGAGACTGTTATCCTATATATTGCTTCAAATTGAGAGAAAAATTACATTTCCAAATTTACGGATTTTTTTTTTTTTAATATTATTGATGATAAGCTAAACTGGAAACCGCACATCAGGCATATTCAAAATAAAATCTCCAAAAACATTGCAGTGATAAATCGAACCAAGTATGTGCTGGAAAACAAAGCTCTTTGCTTGTTGTACTGTTGTCTGGTCATGTCATATCTGACATATGGGATTGAAATCTGGGGTAACAATTACAAAAATTCTTTACATTCTCTGTTCATGCTCCAAAAACGAGCAATTAGAGTAATCAACAAGGCTGGATATTACGATCACTTGAATAAATTATTTATGCAATCGAATCTATTAAAACTTTTTGATTTAGTTGATTTGTATTCGCTACAACTCTTATACAAAGCGAGTAGATCATTGTTACCAGCTAAATTACAAAAACTATTTACATTAAGGGAAACCGTATATAATCTGCGAGGATATCTTGAATTTAAAGTTCCGTTGGTGTGTTCAACTAGAAAATGTATGTGTGTGTCGGTGAAAGGGGTCTGGCTCTGGAATGGTTTGAAGAAAGATTATAGGCAATGCCCTACTCTGCACAGTTTTAAAAAAAAGTATAAAGAGAGAATTTTCCTGCAATATTGTGTTGAGGAGGGGCATTAAATGTTGTTTAGTTATATAATAACGGATCTGGTTGTTGCAAATTGTCACTGTTGTCATTGTTAATTTTAGTTATAAACTGCATTGTATTGCATTTCTTTTTTTCTTCGTTTCTTTTGTTTTTCATGTATGACTGCACTTTATAAAGCATCCTACACTGTATATGGGAAAAGTGGATTAATGTATGTACACTAATCAAGGTCAAGTTATTGATTGATGTTACACGCCATTTGTAGGTGTTGTTATTGATATTGATTGATGACTTCACCTCTGGACTTTTTTTTCTTTTTCAAAAACTGGACTGGGAGGTGCTACGGGCAGCGGTTGGTTGTATGGGGGGTAGGCGCAAATAAGCTTTAGCTTCAGCCTACTCCTTTTTTTTTTTTTTGAGCTAGATATGTATTTAAATGTTGTAAATCTTTAAACTGGCTAATGTAAATTGCTCAAATGAAAATAAATCACATAATAATAATAATAATAATAATAATAATAATAATAATGTAAGACACACCTTCTTGACTTTAACAACCAACCAGTAGGACAGTAACATCTATGTGACCTTCCTTGACAATACTGACTGAATAAACATGATACAAAATGGTCACTTATGACTAACTCTTGATAATAAAACTAAAAAGCACATTTACTGTAATATTTCTGTATTGATAAAAATCAGGTGAGATGCTTTTATTATCACACTTTATAAAAATATTTGTTTCAAATCAGAGCACACTTTCTCTGTTGTTGTTCGTTTGTTTTTAAACTCGGAATGAAACACTTAAAAAGCATCTGATGAATGCATGTGCTGCTGTAACACTGCTTTCCTTCTGTAGGGTCTGGTCCGATCTGGCTGGATGAATTGCGATGCACAGGAGCAGAGTCTGATATCTTTGACTGCCAGCACAGTGAAACTGGCGTTCACAATTGTGGCCACGATGAGGATGCTGGAGTGCAGTGTGTCTAGACTAAAAGGAAAGAAGAAAAAGGAGGGAAGAAACACTTCTTTTTAGGTTGTTTACACATTTAAATATGATAAACAAACAGTGTACTTATATGTTAAGTGGGAGAGGTACTGTAGCCAAGTACATTTACTCAAGTACTGTACTTGAATGCAGATCAGAATCAGAATCAGAATCACTTTATTCATCCCCGAAGGGAAATTCAGTTGTCAGATGTGATGTATGCATACTTTTTTCCTTTTATGCTTGTTTTTGCTTTACGTAGTAGTATATAAAACAGCTCAAATCAGTTTCACCTTCAGCTCAACTATAACATTAAAATGCTGTTCACATGCTATTGTAATGCATTTGTAATAAATAACAGTATAATCCTGACAGTAGTAGAGAGTAATTTAGCTTGTAAAATAACTTACCCTGTATAGCGGGAACTTTAAGACAATTTTGTTGAAAATGCCTACATGCTTTACCTAAGTACAGATGTGAATGCATTTATATTGCTTGTAATGGAGTGACTTTACAAGAAAAAATATTTGGATACATCACATACTCACATCTCACTCAGGTTATAAGCAGAGAACAACTCTGCTACTCATGATGTTCAAAGTTGGATCTAATTACATACTCATGAAACAGCATAAACAACTTCAATTACTTAATTTAGATTTTATCAATGAATACATGAGCTAAAATGTGTGCTGTAAACAAATGCTCATGCTAATAACATTTACTGGGACTAACATTTCAGGCCCTTCTCATCTCTCTCAACTCTGCTGGTTAGTCTGCTACTTTGTGTTGCTCTCATCAGTCCCTGTCCTCCTCCACTTAGCCTCTGTGGCTTATGAAACATGCTGACATATCTTCTGTTCATTGCATGTCACCACAGTTTACTTTGTAGAGGATGAAAACATTACATCCAAAAACACAAGTGGCACTGAAGAATGGTACCTCATACAGCCCACTCCATCACAGACACCTAAAGAGAACACGCTGTTGATACCACATTCTCATCAAGGGACATTACAGTCATTGGGTCAGCTGTAAAGACCCCCTCCTTTGCAAATCAACTTTTCCCTTTAATATGGTGTCATATGGTGTTTTTGCATTCTAAAAGACTTGAGCGAAATAAGCAATCAACACCATGGCTGAGGATTTCTAACTTAAAGCTACAGCACATGGATGTCAGTTCATAAAGAAAAACTGATTCAGATTTCCAGTATTTCATATGTAACTGCAATGGAAAATGTCATCTACATGTGTTTGCTTCCAGATACAAATAAACTCCCCTTCAAAAGTATTTGAACAGTGAGGTCAATTCCTTCATTTTTGCTGTAGACTGAAAACATTTGGGTTTGACATCAAACGGTGAATATGAGACAAAAGATCAACCTTTTAGCTTTTATTCCCTGGTATTTACATCCTGATCTGATACACGACTTGGAAGATAGCATGATTTGTAACACCAACTTATTAGGTAAGCACAAGTATTGGAACAGATAGACTTAAAATAGATTTAAGTGCATATGACTTAATATGTAGTTGCAAATCCTTTGCTTGGAAAAACTGCATCAAGCCTGTGTTCCATTGACATCACCAAACTTTTGCATTCTTCTTTTGTGATGCTTTTCCGGGCTTTCACTGCAGCCTCTTTCAGTTGTTGGCTGTTTGGGGGGTTTACTCCCTTCAGTCTCCTATTTAACAGGTAAAATACAGCTCTTTAGGGTTAAAGTCTGGAGATTGACTTGACCAGACTAAAACCTTCCACGTCTTGCCCCTGATGAACCCCTTTGTTGTAATGGCAGTGTGTTTTGGTTCATTATCTTGCTGCACGATGAAGGATCTCCCAAATCAGTTTGGTTGCATCTTTAAATTTGCAGACAAAATGTTGACTTCTGAGTTTATTTTGCTGCTGCCATCATGTGTTACATCATCAATGAAGATTAATGAGCCCATCCCAGAATAAGCCATGCAAGCCCAAGCCATGACATTTCCTTCACTGTATTTCACAGATGAGCTTGTATGTCTGGGATCATGAGCAGATCCTTTCTTTCTCTAAACTTTGTCCTTTCCATCACTTTGATAAAGGTTCATCTTTGTTTCATCTGTCCATAAAATTTTGTCACAGAATTTTGGCGGTTCATCTCTGTACTTTTTTTTGGGAAATTTCAGCCTGTCCTTCCTATTGTTCTTGCTAATGTGTGGTTTGCATCTTCTGGTGTAGCCTCTGTATTTTTGTTCATGGAGTCTTCTGCGAACAGTAGATTGTGATAACTTCACTCCTACCCTCTGGAGGTAATTGCTGATGGCACTAACAGTTCTTTTAGGGTTTTTCTTTACAGCTCTCACAACTGCTGGTGTTTTCCTTGGTCTATCTGTTCGATGTCTACTACTTAGTCCACCAGTGGTTTCTGTCTTCTTCACGACATTGCAAATGGTACTGACTACGGCCAATGTTTGTGCAATGGTTCCTATTGATTTTCCATCTTCTTTCAGCTTCATAATTGCTAGTTCTTCACCCATAGACAGCTCTCTGGCTTTCATGTTGGTTACATCTCTAACTATAAATGCAGTCAGCAGAGGCAAAACCCAAATCTGAAACCGAATATAGACATGGCGCACTATTTTTTGTTTTAATAATCAATTAAAAAAAAAAAATAACAGGACCATGAAGCAGACAGAATAAAACTTGCAACCATTGGATGGTCAGAGTAATTATTAATTTGTCAGAAATGATAGGCTGATTCTAATTGATGGATGAAGCGAGAGAGGGAGGACATTGGGAAAGGATCAATACGCTGAAATTGCTAACAGTATAAAAATGTATGTACGCATTAAAAATTCAGTTGTATCTCTCAATTCAATTCAATTCAAAAAAACTTTATTTGTCCCCAAAAGGCAATTAAAAAGGGCACACAAGCAGCTTACAGTTTTTTCTCAATTGATAAGATACTGTTCCTGAAAAATAGCACACATTTCCCAACACACTGCACACTATTTTCTTTATTTGAACACAACTCACAATTCAATTGTGTCAAAAGTGCACTTTATTGTCAAAATTTGAAATTTTTTTTCAAAAATTAAGACACACGAAGCAAAAGTAGGACACTGCACTCTGTGGGGCGGCTGTGATTGAAGGGTCGGGGGTTCGATTCCCACTCTGACCTAGTCATGTGCTGTTGTGTCCTTGGGCAAGACACTTTACCCGCCTTGCCTCCAGTGCTGCTCTCACACTGGTGTACGACTGGTGGTTGGAGGGGCCGTTGGCGTGGATTGGCAGCCATGCTTCCATCAGTCTGCCCTAGGGCAGCTGTGGCTCCAATTGTAGCTTACCACCACCAGAGTGAGAATGTGTGAGTGAATGAATAATGTGCTTTGAGTGCCTATATAAATCTAATCCATTATTAATAAATACAACACGCTGTGTTTTCACAAGATGCATAAAAAAATGATAGTCCTCAAAAATGACAACTTAAGCACTAATGCATCCTATTAATGAATCAGAGGGAGCCATTGCAGTGCCTGATTGTACATTTGAAAATAAAAATAATGCCAGACAAACAATACAGCAATGTATTGTACACAGTACAGTATGCAAATATTTACACCACATCTGCATCAATTCTTTCAGCCTGGTCAGGCCACAGGACCTCATCAACATCACAAGCTATGCTTTCTTTGGTCAGGCAACATGGAAAGAGAGACCTAGTGTTTCTGATCCAGCCCTGACATGCATCAACAGAAACATCATCACATGCCAAGACTCTTGATTGCAAGAGATTTTCCCAAAGTATGGTGTTCCATCTCCATGTAGAGAAGAACATAGAATTTAGAAAGGGAGAATATGTTGGCAGAAAAACCACAATAACTTGAGGGTTCAAATCAAATCATCCACCGCTTTATCCTCATTAGGGTCGCGGGGGGTGCTGGAGCCTATCCCAGCTGACTCAGGCGAAGGCAGGGGACACCCTGGACAGGTCACCAGTCTGTCGCAGGGCTACATATACAGACAAACAATCACACTTGCATTCACACCTACGGGCAATTTAGAGTAATCAATTAACCTCAGCATATTTTTGGACTGTGGGAGGAAGCCGGAGTGCCTGGAGAAAACCCACGCATGCACAGGGAGAACATGCAAACTCCATGCAGAAAGATCCCAGGCCCACCCTGGGATTCGAACCAGGAATCTTTTTGCTGCAAGGCTAAAGTGCTAACCACTACCCCACTGAGCAGCCCCAAATCAAACCATTCCCAAATAATAGTCCTCTGTGAAACCTACCATTGTCCCAGACAACAACAAAAGCTATGAATTCTTGCCAATCGCCCTGGTGCACGCGTCACTCGGCCCTCACCAAGTCCATCTAGGAAAGTCAACAAATGATGGGTGTTCTACGGGCCCAGAACTGCATGACGGTCAATTACTCCAAGATTGCTTATTGCAGCACAGAGGGTCACGTTGCCCCCACTCTGATCTGGGACATTGACTATAGCCCGTTGTCCAATGATATTTCTCCCTCTTCCCCTCCTCTTGGCCAGGTTGAAACCAGCCTCATCCACATAGATGTATTCATGTGTATCATCAGAATCCAACTGAAAAACTCTCTGGAACAAACGCACCCGAAACAGAGAAAAAGTCAGTCATGTACACTTTGGCACTTGTGAACCAGAATTATGCATTAGATTTTTTTACAGTACTCTCAGAACATTTCTGACTGCTTGTACTCTTACAGTACAGACATGTCACTGAAGTGTCAAACAACATTTACATACCATGTAAAGTGGTCCAGTATCAGGTGCATGGGCAAATCCGGGTTCTGGTTCTGGTTCAGGTTGTGTTCCAGGTCATCCACGTCCTCTTCTTCCAACATGACCTCTTGCTCCTCTGACATCCATTCTGAACAGCTAATTCTGCTTTCCAGTAGGTTTTATAGTGTGCCGTTCATTGGCAAAAGTGCTTTCAGTTTTGGCCTGCTGTCTTAATTGTGACAGCAGTGTTGGAACAGTGTACCAATTCTGTGTCCCATTTCCTGGTGTTCACTTTTTGAAAAATGTGTGCTGAGTGAAAAGTGTGTTCAAATGAGCAAAAAATGTGTTCAGTCTTTTGCAAAAAGAGTACAAGAGTTTTGGAGACTGTGTGAAAATCATGAATAGCGTCCAAAATCTTGAGAGCAGAGTCCTGTTTTTGAGAAATGTGTGCAATCAGTTGGTGGCTGTGTGCAGTGAATGGAATTTAACAACATTAAAAAGAGCACTGTAATTTTAAAGTGCTTTTTTGTTTCTCACATATGGGACAGTAAAGTGCTCTTAAATACTATGTTAAAAGAATGTTCTATCAATACAATTAAAAAAAAAAAGTACTCTTAAATACTATGTTAAAAGAATGTGTGTATGTTAAAAATACATTTTAAAAAGTCTACTGAGCTGAATTAAGAAGCAAGACAGCTCGAGGGACAAAGGAGGACTTTCTCCTCTGCATTCTGAAGCCTGGGCAGCGTAGTCTACATCCTGAGGGAACCCACTCAAACTCAGGACACAGAATGTGGGAGGAATCCTGTAAGATCCTGCGTGCTGTCTTTATGGTCTGTTGATCACATAACTTTCACTGTGCTCAGCAGGTGATTTCTACACTGCAGTGTAATGGAATAAAACTGTAGCGGTACTACGTTATGATTTATAGCTCTCGTTATTAATAATTGGGGCACCACCCTAGATCTCTAGGGGAAAAAAATTATTAATAAAAAAATTAATATTCATAAAAATTTTGATCAATCTCATATCAAAAAGTCTTGAATCCTCGGTTAAATTGACCACATTCTACACAAAGAAACACTTGAGACTGTAGTTTGATCTAAAATGAGGTATTTATTAACTATTCTATGAAAATAATGACAAGTGAACTATATACAATGTAGATATGGTGTGTCTGTGTGTGTGTGCATGCAGGACTACATGTGTGTGTGTGCGTGTGTGTGTGGAATGTGGGAGTGTATGTGTGGTGTGTGCATGTGTGAGAGATGTGGAAGTAGGTGTGAGAGATAAGGAAATATGGTGAGGATTAGCCAGAGCTAACCTGATGAGGTAACCGGTAATTTGGATTAAGAATTCTAATGATTTGTAAAAGAATAAATTGATTAAATGAATTAATTGACCAAGCGGTTAGTACATCACCCATAGAATGGAATCAGAGCAAACTCAGCTGGAGTTGAAGTGAACCGTCATGGGGCTGGGACTTGCGGGGCCTTCAGATTATGCACACGGTCTGGACTGGCAGGTTCGGAGCGGTGCGTCGTCGTTATGGCCGCCTGGATGTCCTGCCGCGGGTTGATCGGTTCTATGCAAAGACCTGATCCAGCCGATCTCCGGAGTTCTCAGCTGAGTGTTGATTGGCTTAAAAATGATGGTTCTCAGGCTTTAGCCAAGAAAAATGGGTGTTGATGAAAAATTGTCAAAATTAAGAAAAATAAATGCTGGTTCTGAATCGGTGCTTCAGATTAAAACGAATAACGAGCAAAATGTCTCCTTAAGTTACAAAAACATTAAAAGATAAATAGTTAACAAACTTAGATGGTGAGGGAATTTCAAAGATAGGAAAAACGCGCTTTAGGTAAGAAAATAATGGGAATCTCTGTTATGGATTCCTCAGGTAGTGAAGAAAGGGAAGTGAAGCAGGCAAGAGAGTAGGTCGGTAAGAGAGAGTAAAATGTGGGCTACGGCTGACTTTATCTGTGGGTCCAGCTAAGGGGAGGACCTGGGCGGAGAGAGAGAACTTTTAGGCGCGAGTCTGGTGGAATTTGGAATCTCTTTGTTCTCACAGAGTAGAGAAGAAAGAGGAATCCAGAATGGATTAAAATATGATATTACACGCGCAAAACACAATCTGTCTATCCCACCATATTCAGTTGTGTGAAAGTGAAATGTGTAGATTAATACATATGTTCATATGATGTGAATCATTTCATTCATAACTATATGTTTATGTTTATGACATTAAAAATATGTATCACAGTGAAAATATAACAACAAGTCAGAGATTTGGTAACAGGTAAATACAATGGTCATCATTCAACCTAAATGGAGAGGAAATTCAGAGATTAATAAGGGAATTCAGTCCAAAATCATAGTATCCTGGGGAAGAAATGATTAAACATCACAAATTAGTATCTAGACTTCTGTAACAGATATCACTATCAAATTCGGATATGATGTACAACATAATCTCACTATAACTTTGGTAATCAGGAAAGAAGAAAATAAATTTTAGAAATATGAACTTTGAAGTAATTAGTCTCTTCAGTTAAAGAGTGTGTCTCTCTCTGTTCCAGCCTTCTGCCATAAAGTTTTACGACTTGTTATCTGATCTGTGGAATGCAGAGACGTCTCTGGCTGAGGGTCTCCTAAAGCTGAAAAGGGATTTTAGCATGAAAGTTCATTAAACAAACATCCATAGCATATAATTGAAAGTCATTGTCTTTTAAAAAGAAGAAGTTATTCCAGGGGTTTAAATGTTCACAGGAGCTCCATCCTTCTGTGAATGAAAACCTACAGAAATACAAATGTCTCAATCCTCCTATAGAGATGGGTGTTGGTCAGTACTGGAGAGAGGGAGAGCTTATCTGAGTTTTGATCAGCTCAGGAATTCCAGGGCCCTTGCAGTCTTGCTTACAAAACCAACATGTCAAAGAAAAGGTTATCACATTTTCAATAAAAGCATAATAAAATGTTGTCAAAATGTCTTTGTTGACACCAAAGGCTTTTAGCTTCCTGAGTGAGTACTTTCTATGATGGCATGTCTTTAAAACATCCTCTGTGTTGCTAAAAAACCTCAGCATGTTGTCAAAGATGGTTCTCAAGTACTTATATTCCTCAACTATCTTGACGGGCTTCCCCTGGATGATGGTGGGGATGGCTTCAGATAACGGTCTTTGTTTTTGTGAAAAGGTCACAATCATTTCTTTAGTTTTGTCAATGTTGGCTCTGGTGCATATATTATCAAACGCTTTGTCAACCAGTAGTCAGCCAACCACCAGGAGGCGAACACATGGTTAGGGCTTCATTTAACTGCCCAAATAACAAGCGAGCGCACCCTGCAGCGGCAGCCTGAAATCACTCAGTGGACTGGGCTGATGAGAGCGAGTCATGTCGAGAGAGGAAAGTACAGTGGCAACTGGAGATGAGGAGCATCATGGTGAGGAGCTAGTGCCTCGAAACGGATCAACATCCATTGTCTGGACTTGTTTCGGATTCAGGGCAAGTGACGTTAAACAAGAACAAGTCATATGTAAAGAGTGTAGCAGAGTTGTGTCTGCCCCGCACAGTAACACAACTAATCTGTTTAACCATCTGAAAAAACATCACAAACACAAATACGAGGAATGCATAAAGGCTAAAGCTAACGTAGATTCACAAAATCCCCGTCCGTGTCCAGCGGCAACCCTGACAACCATTACAGCGACCCTGCATCGGGCAACACAGTATCCAGCTACCTGCCAAAGACACAGAGATAACGTACTCAATATAGTTTTATTAGACCAAAGACACGTGTCCAATAAATACAGTGAGCAACGAGGGCTTCAGAAAAATGGTCAAAACACTGGGCAATAAATATGTGATCCCCTCACACAATTATTTCTCCAAAGTGGCATTACCTACACTGTATGAAAAATGTCAGGGAAAAATAGAGAGGGAAATCACGACTGTCGAGTTCTTTGCAACCACGACTGACCTATGGTCAAGCAGAACAATGGAGCAGTACCTGTCCTTGACAATTCACTACATTGACGGGAATTTTCAAATGAAGAGTCTGTACTTGCAGATGTCATTTTTCCCACAAGACCACACTGGAGAAGCTATAGCTGAGGGACTGCAGGAGGCACTGGCTTCTTGGAGCCTGCAAGAGACTAGTCTGCATCACAACAGACAGTGGCCCTAATGTCGTCAAGGCAACTTCTCTAAATAAATGGACGAGACTTCAGTGCTTTGGCCATAGGCTCCATCTAGCAATTGGTGAGTGGGACGAATAAAAAATACAATTTAAAAATTTACACATAATTGAATTGTATGTAATATATGCTAATATAATGGAGTGAATGTCAATGGATGAATTATGAAATGTTATATAATATGAAAAAAATGATTGGATGAATATGCATATATTATATTCTGTTTTAATTTAACATGAGTCTTATGTTCTTTTATAGAGAATGCAATGAGAGATCCACGGATTGACCGTGTGGTAGGCATCTGTAAAAAACTTGTCAGCTGTTTCTCCCACAGTTGGAGGCGTAAAAAGGAGCTAGCATTGGCTCAAAAGGAGCTGAAGCTTCCAGAGCATGGGCTGAAGATGGAACACCCACAAGGTGGGGATCCAGGCAGGCAATGATTGCAAGAGTTCTAGAGCAGCAGAGGACTATTTCACAAGTCTTATCTTCTGACCAAAAGTCAAGACACCTCATCCCAACATGGCAGGACAGTGACATCCTGGAAGCCATCAACAGAGTCCTCTACCTCTGATTGAGTTTACTGATGCACTGTCCAGTGAGAAGTATGTCAGTGTTTCTTTTGTGAAGCCAGTCCTCCACCTGTTCAGCTCCTCTATCCTCAAAGTAAGTGATGATGTTCCAGACCTGACCAACACCATCAAAACCAAAATCCTCACTCACTTGGAGGAAAGATACAAGGATCCAGAGACACAAGAACTGCTTGATATGGCCTCTGCCCTTGATCCACGCTTCAAGCTGAGATACATCAGTGAAGACAGGACTGCATCAATCCAGGTGAGACTCGTATCTGAGATGGCTGCCTCTGCAAGCATTGTCAGTATTAATTGTGGATACAAATACCAAATTTATAATAAACTAAAGATACTAAGTGGATTGAAATTTGCTAAAAGGTCTTTGATGTGCTGTAATCTGAATATGAATGATAAATATGTTTCATAAGACTGAATTTGTTATTCTTATTTTATTTATCATGTACTTTTTAAGGAGAAGGGCCCAGCAGATTCATGTGGAGGGACTGCAGAGGATGCACCCAGTACATCAAAGAAAAAGAAGACCTTGGGGAACTTCTTCACGGTCACTGGGACAGCCACACCAAGATCCTCTCCTCACCAGGAACAACAGGCTGTTGAATCTGAGCTTAGGGCTTACCTACAGTGTGCCAACCTTGACAGTAAAGAGGACCTGCTGGACTAGGGGAAGGAACATCAGAAACTCTACCCATGACTTTCGAAGCTGGCAAAAAAGTACCTGTGCATTCCTGCAACAAGTTCCTCGTCAGAGAGGGTCTTTAGTACTGGGGGAAATGTAGTTACCTGCCATTGCTCGTCTCTCAAGCCAGAAAATGTTGACAGGCTAGTGTTTCTTGCCAAAAACCTGTAGGCCTAATGTTATTGCCTTTTCTGTATAAGCTGTAATTGTTTCCATTGAGTTGCACTTTGTAATTGTACTCTGCAATAGCATATTTTTTCAGTTAGCACTGAACTTTATTCTTATTTAAAGTTTCATTTTGCACTGAAAAGGCTTCATATATTGTTTGCTTAAAAGTAGTGCAATAAAAATACAGATATTTTCCCTAACATGATGAACAATCATGATTAATAATCGTGATTACAATATTGAACAGAATAATCGTGATTATCATTTTGGCCATAATCGTGCAGCCCTAGTATACGATATAGAGGAGTGGAGAGAGGACACAGTCCTGTGGTCTCTTGCAGAGACAATTAAATCAGATCTTTATTTTCGAATAAAGAAGACCCTAATAATGCCTCTCCTGCAGGTTTTTCTGAGTTTCACCCTTAACATAACAAACCTATGGAAGCAAACATTTTAATTTGCAGGTTGGAGCCTTCGGATTCATTGTTTTTCTTCTGAATCAGTGTCTGTTTCAAACATGTATGACTGAATGACTCTTAGATAACAACTTTCCAGTGATTGTAACTGAGCAGAATTGCAGGTGAGCAAGAGTTAGGCTTTGATACACAGAGACACAGGTTTAGGGGTTAAGGTCATGTTATCACTCAATAACTATTCACATTCGCTAACATGGGTTGCTGTGAGTAGAGTGGGATGTCCCTTAATTACACTGATCATGTACAGTCATGAACACAAGTTTTCATACACTTGTAAAGTAGGGCTGGATCCGAACATCCCGAATATCCGAATATTCGTTGGCTACAGCGGCATCCGGATACTAATTTTGGAATCCAAATATTCGAACTGAAATTTCAAACTGACATACACCAAACATCCCATTTCACATGGCCCTGGTGGAACTATTTAAACTTAATGCTGCCATTCAGAAAACTTCAAGCAGAGAGGAAGAGGGGAAACAAACTGGCCCTGTCCACATGGCAATTACAGAAGAACGGTCACAGAATAAACGGTCAACAATGAATGGTGCGATTTTTTGTGGGTTACTGATGACTCACCAGAAAATCTCCAAAACACAGGAACAAGTGTGAACTTTACATGTCCTCTTACCTGGAGCAAACTACCCCACCAGCACAACAGAGAGCTCTCCTTACTGGAGCAGTTTAGTCTTCAAGTTTTGACCTTTTCTTGAGAGTTGAGTCGCCTCCAACTCCATTACCACCTTTTGAATCACCTCGAAAGTGTAGCGGGGCTGTGATGGGTAACTCATGTTCAAGGAGTAAAAAAGTCCATACTGCATGGCTGTGGCAAGGGCCACATTATCCAGATCCTGAAGAACCACCACACCCTCGATGATGATGCCAACATCAGAGAAGTCGTCGCCTGGCGTCCCTCTGGTGACGTTGAGTCCCACTGTCATTTTCTCAATGGCTCTCAGTGCAGTGGCTTCAGTCATGTCCTGGTTTAATGTACCGATTAACAGTTGTATGAATACCTGCATCTTGTTTCTATTAATTTCTATTAATGTAACTAGAATACTGAGATTGTCTATTGTTTATTGTGTGTCTATTGTCCATTTGTATGTTGTCCATATTATAAAGATATCTGGCCAATATCCTATATCTACGGAAAAACTGGGCCCCCTATTAAAAGCTTTAAATAGCTTCCTTGAGGCAACCCTTTTCACACATCCAATTGTGTAAAAATTATTTGTTGTATATACAAATAATTTATTATCCAGGGAATCCTGGATGATAAAAAGCTGAACAAAATAAATGAATAAATAAATAAAAATGCTCGAACACCCTGTTAAACTTCAGGTCCGATAATACTTTTTGTGGGTTCACTACAGGCAGCTTCCCAAACAATTTTTTGACCCAGAGTTGATATACAGTTGTGAGCAAAAGTTTACACACATTTGTAAAAACCATGTATATTGTATCTATGAATCTTGTAACTGAATTTTACTACAAGTTATGGGACTGCAACTTGAAACATAGGACTACAACCAGAAGTGACATGTATTTCACAAGTGAGAGCTGACCCTGGCAGAGAATTAAATTCGTTGTTGTGGGTTGTCTAGCGCGGCTAAGCTAGCAGATTCCTGTTCGCATTCACAAATTCTTTTACACACTGACAAATCTCACTTCAGAGTTCAGACCAACTCGGTCTCACGGGGATTCGTGAAACTGTCACGTAAGTTTTAGTTTCGGTTTCGTGCGCACCAACACGATTTCGTCATGTTTTTCGTGCCGCTCACCACGAAATGTTTTTCGCTGTGGTAATCACATCTGAAAGTGGTTTATACCGGCGGATTCATGACGATCTAAGCTGTCCATCGGCGTATACTGCTTGTGTGATCGCGTTTGCGGCCGCCAGCCGCCGGACATTCTTGAAATTCCTATGCAAATTGGTAAGTGTACCACCGGCTTATGGTTAGGTTATGGTTAGGTTATGGTTAGGATTATGGTTAGGGTTATGTTTAGGGACGATGTCATGCAAAATATAGCGTTGGATTCGCCACGGTTTTACATTAAAAATATAATATACACATTCTTTTGAAATACGTTCTGAGTGGCACGAAAAGTCCGCCGTTTAAAATACATTGGTGCGCATTTCGTGGTGAGCGGCACGAAAAACATGACGAAATCGTGTTGGTGCACACGAAACCGAAACTAAAACTTACGTGACAGTTTCACGAATCCCCGTGAGATCGGGCTCTTCAGACACTGAGACATAGGCAACTCCCCATACACACTGACAAATAATTTTGCTACAATAATGCCCCTGAGACTTCTACGCGCACAACACCTGACATGTTTATCCTTCATCCTCAATTGGGATCCGTTTGTGCATACGCACAATGACATTCCTACTGCGCACATTTTTCTGTGCATATTTCCTTTGCTTTTAAAGCAACATTATAACATTATGCGGATTTGCTGTCTGTGAAGTGACATCTGAGGTCCCATGAGAAGGTCCTTAATGGTCTTTTTAGAGGACCTGAGAAAATATGCCTCGGCTCAATTTCAGTGACTGTCACTTCGCTCATGCTTATCGACTCTCAGGTGTATGTGGGTGAAGGTGGTCATGCCAGTGATGAAGGAGCTGCTATCTCTAGGGTTAGCATAAGCCATGCAAAGAAAGCAGAAGAGTGTTTTGGTTTGTTGATTATATGTCAGCCATTTCCGGTTTGTTCCATCTTTGTGACAAAATGCCCTCTGCACTACAGGGTTGTCTGCCTTCTGCTTGGGGTGAAAATGGAGGAAGAGGTCTAAAGTCTCTGGCTTTGGCCTTGTGAAATAATCAACTGATGGGGGGAACCTGACTTCTTGTCCTTGGCCTTCTGTGTCAGCAGTAGGGACATCAGAGTACAAAAATGATTAGCAATGTGAATTGTTAGTGCAGTTTTAGTGGTTTACTATCAACAGCATTTGATATTAGTGCATGTGGGTTATGCAGGGCCGGCTCTCCCTATACGCGAATTAAGCGGCTGCTTAGGGCCCCGCCGCCACTAGGGTGCCCCCGAATTGACTGTGTCTGATGGTCTGAGTGACCCACAGACTGTCATCTAACATTACTTGCTTCGGACTAACCTGCCAACCACCCAACACGCGTTGTAAGTTCAGTGTCGCTGATTGGGCGGCAGTCGCAGCCCCAGACGTGTCTTGTAATTTACAACAGCTAAACCCGTTATTAGCATCCAGTAACGTGTTTTCCCGAGCCGTCTTTGAATGCACCATGAGCGCATGCTAACGCAGGTGTTCCAGAGGAGACGTGCTGCTGTGCTGAGCAGTGCTGAACGTGTGTCTGGAGTAATGTTTAGCAAACCAACCAGAGCCAGCAAGAAGCAAAAAACTTTACACAGTTTTTTCCAAACAAACCGTGTAAGTTGTGTAACCTTGTTGGATGCAAACAATGTTAGACTTGTTAGCTAAATGATGACAAGGTAAAACGTGGCAATATATCAATATGTTAAGCTAGTTAACAATAATTTAAATGTTATTGCCTCTGTTACATTACTAGCTAATTAGTTTATTCTTGGAATAAACCCAGTCCTCTTTCATTTCTGGGCAGAAGATGTGTTCACAATTGCTCTCCATGTATTTAAGTCTTTTGGTCCCAAAAGAGGAGAGTCAGGGTGGAGAAAAAAAATAGGCTATCTATGGTATAAATTTACAACTATTTTTTACTCCTTCTCTTTATAATTCTATCTCAGAATTTTGATTTTCAGATTTTTTAATGATTATTTCCATAACAAAGAGCAGAGTCAGGCAGGAGATGGACCAGAGGCGGCGGCCAGCAGTAATGTTGACCATGCAGGGTCTGCAGAGGTGGAAAAAGTATCTATGGGTTAAAGTGATTTTGAGGTTAAATTCTACTGCAATTTTTACACTTCCTAATGCTATTTCAGAATTTTACTTGCCACATTTTTTTTTATGTTTATTGCCATAACAGAAAGAGCAGTGTCAGGGAGGAGATAGATCAGAGGCCAGCAGCAGGGACAAGGATGTAGGGTCTTTACAGGTAAGGAGAGATTATAACTTCCTGAAAATAAGATATCTATTGCAGGGAGAAACCAGGCAGTACTGATCATTTCATGTTCAGTGTTTGGCACCTTTGGCTACTCGTCCAGTAGATGTTCAAGGGACATTGTTGTCAACTCAACTAGAGTTTGGCCACTAAAACTTTAGATTTTATAGTTTAAAGTTTTATACTTTATAGTTTAAAGAACTAGCCTGGTTGGTCCCCTGGTATTGTACTGTGGCTGTTAGGGATTATGTGGTTCTTTAGCCACTCAGGACGGTGCAATTAAATTTAAGAGAATGATAAATCGCTCTGAAAAATTTGTCCCCCTCACTTCTGAGATGGTGGTTACGCCCATGCCTGTCTTTATTCCAATAAAACATAAATCATCATGGTAACATATCAATTTAAACTGGCTTATTAGAAAACTATACGGGAAAAATACAGGAAAGAAAAAATAAACCAGCAGTCAGTTGGTGACTCCATGCTTCGTGCGTAAGTTAGGCTACTGTGACACCACGGCACCGTTTAAAACTTGATCGATTACACTGGTCTGGAGAAGCCACAGACGGAAAAGCAGTAGCACTAGAGATGGCATCATGGCTTCAAAAAGGAAGTTCAGGAGTGGGCTGAATATTTGCTGTCAATCATGTGCATGTGTGTTTTAACCCAATTACAAGCTGTGCACATGATTTGGTAGTTGCCCTGTGCATGTTTTGGGGCCACAAAAAAAAATCTTGCTTAGGGCCACCAAAGTCCTAGGGCCGGCCCTGGGGTTATGGTTGGGCAAACAAGCATTATTGTCATCAGCCTTACCGTAACAAGTCTGGGATCCTCTCCTCTGTCCACATCTGGGTTATCTTCAATCTAGATAAGAGATTAATATTGTTAATTATGCTAGTTTACCAATACTACATCATCATCAGTAGGTATTTTACATAAAAAAGAAAAAAGTAAATAAATTCTGGGATGGTATTACTGAATTATTCTGATAGCTAACTTGTACAGACAAGTAAACAATTCATTAATTTATAGTCATTAAGTATTAGAGTCAATTTATTGATAATAACAGGTTAATTTCAACCAGATGACAACGTGGCTACAAAGGTGAAAGACCCCATCCCATCATAATTAGCAACAGTACAGGCAGGTTCACATCTACAGGAGATGTCTGGTAAGTAAATGGTGGCTATTTTGGACTCCAAAGGCTAGCTAGCACTGTGCTAACAGGCTGGCTAACGCTGTGCTGAAATAATTCACTTTAACCAAATTGACATTTTACATGGAAAGTTCTGGACTCTTTCCACAAACTTCTCCCAAGTGACCGCCGAATAAATCAGTTATTTTCATGCTCGTTGTTTCATGATCTTGAAGGGATTTCCCTCAGCTTGTCAGCGCCACCTTTTCGTTTTTGGGATTTTTTTTCCCCATATTTTGCACCGACTCGCATCCATCCAAAGTTGCCGTTAGATGTCCGTCTCGTCTGTGTGTGATTGACAGGTGACAGCAGCTGCAGAGTGAGGGAGTGGGTGGGACTTAACCGCCGCAGGGATGAAATGTGATTGGCTATCAGCAGCAATCACAGGTAAACCAGCCTATGGTATCAGGAGCTGTACAGCTGTCAGCCCAGCCTCCTTGTGGAGCGGACCATAGTGCTGTTGGCGGTGTTGCGCTAGACTTTTTTTTTCTCGTGGTCCAACCGGCCCACAGCCGCATCGGCCCACCGAACGTCAGTCCGCCCCTGTCTGTTACAAATTTAATATTTCTGCCACACAGACAACAAAACTCCGCAGAATCTATCACAGCAGTTCCACAAAATGGACAGTACATCTGTGAGAGGAAAGAGCAGATTAGAAAGGTTATCTACTGTAGGTTATCTACTGTACGTCAAAGAGAGTGGAGATTGTGGGAATTTAAATATAACCCATTTTAATATTCAACTTTCAGTCTACTGTAAGTGTGTTTGACTTGTGTTTTCTTTGTTCTGGTCTCATTTGAACCTCTCTCCACCGCCCTCTTCTAACGTGTTATGGACACCTGGCCAGGGGCATTATCGCTTGCATACAAGCTCTTATAAATCAAAGTTTCTAGCACGTAGTGTAATTATGCTGCTCTTCGATAACATTGTAAAATATGCCAGCCAAGTTAGCCAGGTAAAACATAAAGGAAAACGTACCTTTTCACACTGAAAGAAATTGCACGCCTTCTTTTTCTTCATTTGTTTTGCAGCAGGAAGTCAACAACGTGGCCGAACTTCGGCATTAAGTTGGAAAATACGGGAGCATTTGTCAGCAGGTTAAATTTGCCAGATCAGGTCAGTGATGTTTTTCTTTATTTTGTTACTAGACAATGAATGTGTACTGTATTTCCGCCCCGAACTCACATTGTGCAGGCTGCAGGTTCACCTAGCAGCACGACAGGTTCACCTACGTAGCAGCACGACGTGGCAAACATTGTGAAATGACGATAACAAGCAAAGATGTGCTGTAAGTTGATAAGCTGTTTGACGCTGTCAAATGTCTAAAGTCCGAGCTGTAGTGGGTAGAACGCATAGAAAATCCATTTATTGCGGAGTCTCAAAATCACCAGTTAAGTAATCTGACCGGTCCCTTAAGTTTTCGGTGGACCATTCAGCATGTTCTCGTCCCTGCAGGGACGGCTTTTTTATGGCTTCAGTTGGGCTTGCGCGGTATCTGTTTTTCTTGTACCAGCTCATACATTTATAACGGTATGTCGGGGTACACAGTATTATTACGGAATTTGTGTAAAAAGGTTTAGTACACTGCGCTCAATTATTTCGCTCGATGTTGGCGGAGCTGATGGATAACGACATACTCTTCCCGCAGGGTTGAACACACTCACTGCAGCTATACTTCAAGTCCTCACCATATGACACACAATATTGATAAACTGCGCAACCCTATGGTAAAATTATAACACCCTGGCCTAGTTTCAGTATGGTGTGTTTCATGGTTGTGAAATGGAGCTGTATGAATGAATGAATGAATTTTATTATTGTGTCTTACAGTATGCCCAGCCCTAACATGGGCTTATAAGACACCAAAATAAACACGAAGCCAATTGCCAGACAGTAGGTACAATAAACACATTTTAGAATTTCATTATTTAAATAAAGAAGTCTGCCGCCTCTTGCAGGCTTTACAAACAAATGCAGCCAGGTTATAAACATTATATGTACACAAATATTTCATCTTGTCATCGTCACTACACCAGAACAAACCAGGCTTTTTAACAGATACTTCACTGAGCAAAACATTTCTGAGGTCATCATAAAAAGAACAATACAACAAAAAATGAGATGCACTCTCAACTTCTCCCAGTTGACATAGTCCACAGAGTCTCTCTTCCTCAGGCGTTTGTGAGAACCTTCCAGTCTCTAAAGCCAGAGGTAGAATTCCAGTTCGTAACTGAGCAATCAGAGATCTCTGGCTCCTTGTCAGATTAGATTTAATGTAAAATTCTGCCTCGAAATCATCCGTTATCTGAACATAAGTCCGTAATTTAGGTTTAGTCAAAATCTCAGTTTTCCACTTTTCTTTAAATATTGACAATAATTTTGATTGAATGTGTTTAATATTGCAGGGCAAATTGTTATGAAATATATAAAGAAGCTGTGCTTCGTTAAAAACTGCTCGAAGCTCCGCAGCCCAGGGAGAGTTAGATGTACTCCAAAGGAAGACCATTTTTGTTATTCTATTATCAGGCATATAAATAATCTGGTTCCACAGTCTAACCATTTCACATTTCCTTAAGATAGATCCAGGAACCCAGCCCATATCACCCTGTGCTGCCAAGACTGGAAGAAACTTGTGAACTCCCAAGAAACAGCGGATTGCTCTGTTTTCTACAGCTTCTAATCTGTAGAAAACAGATCTGTATGAGTTGTATTGTGTAATTTATATTTACAAATTAATTTTGTTTGTAAAGGTCCACAGGAAAACAAAAAACGCTTTTACTAAAATTAAATATGTCCTTTATGTGTTTCACGAGTGGACTGCATGCAGTGCAAATTTTGCAAATTTGCAAGTTCCAGCCAAGAGACTCTTCTAAAGCACTGTCGCCTTCATCACGAAAAAGGTGCACACTGGCCCTGTATTCACACAGACTGTGTATGTGTATTTAAAACACTAGGTGCATTAAGCTCACACCTCACAAGATCACACACAACTGTGGAAGTCTGTGGATATTCAACATTCCATTGTGAACTGTGTGATTTTAAAGAGATCTCCAGTGAAAAAACTTTTTGGCGCCATCTTGGACAACATTTTAAGAACAGAGAAACTGTACAATGCCCCTTTCTAAGGTGTACTTTTAAAACAAACACTCGCTCAACCTTCACCACTCACAGAAGTCGAAACCATAAAGACTTAACCTTTGAGGATTTTCAAACAACAGTAAGAGCCACTACTGAAGATAAAGCAAATGTTGGTGAAGAATCTGATACTGAAGCAGGGTCATCAAAACAGGCTATTGTGAGACCAGTTGAGGTTGATGAGATTGTGGAAAATGTGGATAGTGAGACACTGCAACACAAATTGGTTTCTCTCTTTCTGTATATGCAAACTGTTTTACATGTTTCCAGAAGTGCAATGCAAAAGGTTGTAGAGAATTTGCATAACCTGCTGTCATTTTCCAGCATTCAGACTCTCAACAGTGTCAAAGAGATTCTTTCAAATCATAACATTAAAATAGATGATTCTATTTTAGGAAAAATTTCTAACGCTATAGTACAAACTAATCCATTGCTTGCAACAACATCAGAGAAAGGTTCCTTATCTACAGATCACAGAAGAAATTTATATTTCAGTGAACACTTTCCTGTAATAGAACCTATAGAATATCTGTATAACAGCCTATAAAAACACTGTTGTTTATGTATCTGTTACAAAGGTACTTGAGACTTTGCTAGGAAAGACTGATTTTTTGGACAAAATTGTATTTGATCAAGAAGAACCACACTGTGGTAATTTTACATCTTTTCAAGATGGCAAGTATTACAAAGATAATAAGCTACTGGGTCAGCAAAATACATGTATCAATTTAGCATTGCATACTGACAGTAAATAGAAACTTTGAGGTAGAAATGTACGTAGAATTCTACTTGTAGGGGGGTTGTAATTATTCATTGTGGATTTACTGATGATCTAGTGCCCCGGTAGTGGAGATAATGATAAGTTGTCATTTTGTCATGATTCATTGCACATGGGTTTGTCACTTTGCAAAAGTGAACCAAATACACACCAAGCAATACTCGGTGAGTATCTGCACAATTTGAGAATGGGTTTTGAAGGCCAATATAAAGGCCCAAAAAAGGCCACCATTGTTAGTCCAGTGAACAGCATCATGCCGCGTCTATCACATGGAGGCCGGTTTGAGCTACAGTGATGTAGCCAGGCGTATGGGCTGTTCCCAACCCACAATCAGAAGCCTGGTCCAAAGCATGCGCCGACGGATTGCTGCCTGCATAGAAGGAGGCCATACTCGGTATTGACTGTTGTGACTTTGTGTTTGACAGGTGCCGTTTTCTTTTGTGAAATTCTTTATTTTGAAATCATTCTTGAAACTTTAGATTTTTGTTTCTGTATGCCAATATGCTAAACAAATGATTCATATGAAGAAAATCCAGTTTTGGGTTTCAAAATAAAAATTATGTTGAAAAATATGGTCTCAAAGTTTTTAATGACTGTCAGTGTATATTGACGACTTTGAAGTTTGTAACCCACTGGGCACTTCTAGAAAAGTTCATAAGATAACTGCAGTATATTGGGTTATTCTAAATTTATCACCCAGGTTCCGATCAAGTCTCACTTCTATTCAGCTTGCCTTATTGGGCAAAAGTGTGGATGTTAAACAGTATGGTTATGAAAAATTTCTTGAGCCATTGATAAAAGATATTAGGAATCTAGAAGAAGTGGGAATTTTTGCTCAGGTTGTCGGTCAGTTTGTTAAAGGTACTGTTTTTTGTGTGTGTTCGGATAACCTTGCAGCACATCATCTTGCAGACTTTTTTGAAAGTTTTACTGTTGAGAAATTCTGTCGGTTTTTTTTGATAAGTCGGAACCAAATTGCAGCTACTGAAGTAAATGACTTCCAGTTAATTTTAAGCTTCAGTGTCCCGCCGGCGGTACACCTAATAATTTGCATAGGAATTTCAGGAATGTCCGACGGCTGCAAACACGATTATACAAACACTATACACCGATGGAAAGCTTAGATTCTCATGAATCCGCCGGTATAAACCACTTTCAGATGTGATTACCACAGCGGGTGAGAAAAACACATTTGTCCGACAAAAACAAATATTCATCCATCCGTTCTCTATACACGGCTTCAACGCACACAGCGCGACTCACATTTCCGGGTTTATTATTACACACAAAAAAAAAGATTCCATAAAAAACGGCCATAATCCAACCTTTTACATCCAGATGACACAAGCCAGTAAACTATTTTATCCAAAACATGTCCTGAAGTCGGTATAAAATCCCCGAATCGGTCATTTTCAAGGAAATGCACCTCGCGATGCCCGTTCAACATTCCCTGTATTTTTCGTAATTTTTTTTATTTAAAAATAGAATATTAGCGATTTTTTGTACTGAAAACGGCTGGAATTGACTGAAGCTTAAAGGGTTAAGGGGACCTGATCAACACAATGCTTTGTTGGAAGAGCTTAGGCTGAATGACAGGCACCAAAGCATTGATGGGGTAAAAAGGGATTGTGTTCTGAGCAAAAATCTGCTGTTTTTTCATCCTGTAACTGGATTTCCTCCAGATGTGTTACATGACCTTTTTGAAGGGATTATTCCAATAGAACTGTCGTTGTGTTTGAAAGAACTGATCTCAAAAGGTTTCTTTACGTTTGATATATTAAATGACTGTATAAAATCATTTCTCTACAAGTATTCTGACAAAGTAAACAAACCACAAAAAATTCCAAAAGCGAGCCTTGATAAAGGAACTGTTGGCGGTAATGGACACGAAAACTGGAGACTGTTGCACTTACTTCCTTTTATAATTGGACGCAAGATACCACAACAGGAGGCTGCATGGGAGATTCTAATGGACCTTAAATAAATCGTTGACATTGTTGTGTCTAACAGAATCTCAGAGGAATCATTGTGCTATTTATCTTGTAAACTACTGGATCATTGGAAGTTGCTCACCAGCACTTTTCCGGATTTTGGATTGAGGCCAAAGCACCACTTCATTGACCACTACCCACATCTCATTCGCTGCTATGGGCCTTTAGTAGAATTGTGGACAATGAGGTTTGAAGCAAAACATAGCTTCTTTAAAAAGGTGATCCATGACACTCACAATTGGAAAAATGTGCTGCTCACGCTTTCCACAAAACACCAGCAAATGATGGCATACCATCTGGATAGCCATAACCTATTCAAGCCAAAACTGTTTGTCGAAAAGGTGAAAGTGATCAGAGTGTCAGAGTTGTATCCATCACTGAAATGTGAAATACAGAAGAAGTACCGACATCTAGACAGTGTGTCTCTGTCTAAAATGATCCACTTGCATGGAACACAGTATACAGCAGGAATGATTTTATCTGCTGGGGAATTCAGCGGCCTCCCAGAATTCCATAAAATTGAGAACATTCTTGTCAATGCCGATGAAGTGACATTCATTTGTAAAAGACTCTCTTTCTGGTACATTGAACATTTCAGGTCCTATGAGCTTAGTGAGCACCCCTCTGAAGAAATTGTACTCCTGGATCCAGACGTGCTGACGGATTACCACCCACTAGCAGCAATACAGAGTTGGTGGAAAACTGATGGTGACCACAAGGACTTTCCTTCTCCATTAAAGCATCTCAAAATGGTATGGTATGTTTCCAGCTGTTTGCACAAAATGTGAACATTTCCATAAACTTAAAGTTTTCATCATACTGTAGTGATGCTAAACTTTGATTCTGGCCTGAAACTTGGTAAGAGAATTGTTGTGATTAATTTTATGAGTAGTTAAGTGTAAATACCAAACAGTCTTTCACCATACACAGCTGTAGAGTGTAACTAAGTACATATAATCAAGTACTGTACCGAAGAACTTAACCCGTTTAATCCCAAATTTTTCCCTGCAAAATAAGTGTATATATTTTACTCCTTAGACCTTCCTAACACATATGTATAATTTTTTTCATTTCATGTTGGTTTTGTTTGTGAAAATGTAGGTTTTATACTCGGCAACAATTGTTGCCGGTGGGAAACCACATAGTCTAAATTTACACAAATTCACATTTTAAAAAAAAGAAAGAATAACATTAATAAATGTAATATGTTATAACTAGGCATGGTTATGTGTTCACAACTTTATAAGATATATAAAGATACCATGGAAATGCATACTGAAGAGACCTATAATTGACATCACAATTACTGCATTTCACAGTCTAATAAAACTGTTAAATTACCATAGAGCTAACAGTGTTTGATCTTACAAAATAAGAACTGACCAGAGTTTACTAAAATAAAATAAATTGACATTGTGGCAGTAGCTTAGATTAACTGTTTACTGACTAACAACATGGCCAGAAGATGAGTATACACAGGGCCGTGGGGCCCAATGGGAGACGCCAGTGTTTACAAACAGTGACGTCACGAAGTCATGTGATTACCGTGCTGGTTGACAAGAGGAACCAGAGGAACAATGGCTGATGATAACAATGCGAACTATCCTTCCGTGAAATTGTCCGATTATGCTCAAACCTTATCACCTGAGACCCGATAAATATACGTGAGTAAGCTGAGATATCAGGGAAACGGTAAACCCTAGCCAGATCCCTACTATTTGAAGACTGGGTGGGTTGACGATCCTTCATTGTGACCGGACATTTCCTTCACCGACATTTATTTTTAATTGATTGACACCGCTGGGCAGTTCACCCACCCAAAAATATATAATTATGAATTAAAAATAATATATCTTCTGTCAATCTTCAACAAGATGTCAAAGAAACGTCAAGAAGTTGCTGTATTTTTGTCTGCAGTATGGCTTCTATGTAACAGTAACAGACCCACAGCATTGGTGATCGAAAATAGGACAATTCTAAAAAACGATCGCTAGACGCATACAGAAACAAATGTGGTTACAAATAGGAGGCAGCTGGCTTAAGGAGATGTTATTGAATATGCTTCATTCGACTTTAGTAAACTTTCATCGCCTAAAAAGCGATCGGTAACACATGACAACACTGAACCAAACCGAAAGTGTAGAGATCGCTTCACGCGAAGGATGCGACACTAAATCAATATCTTTTGGTAAATAAGCTCAAAGTTGGACATACTAAACATGCTAAACTTTTGAATAGTTTACCTGAAGAAAAGTGGGAGCCACAAACACGATCTCTGCTGCTTACTGGGGTACAATTTTCCTGTTGATGGCTGAAGCCACCGCCATCTTCTCTCTCCTGACATCGGTATTTGGTGAAATTTCAAGCCTGATCCCTTCTCAAAACGCTTCGTACAACCAACAACTACACACGCTATTACCATTGTGGTAAATACATGTGCAATTTCATTCATGAAAAGCGATAACTTTACGTATTTGTTTCAAACCCGATACCGTTCTCGTAGCAAGCCGTTATGTTACTGCCGGTTCTTGCCAACCAGTAGCAGTCTTGTACCATGTGACCATAGCAAATGACGACACGCTGGCATCTCCCATAGGCAGAATAGTCAAATGCTAGGGGCGCAAGCCAGCCGGGGGGCGGCACCGTAGGTTTTTTTTTAATTTAGATTACGAAGAAGAAAATAGGCAGCGGTAGATCCGTGTTGACAGTGACTGATACACCGAACTTCCAAAATGAAGAGGCAAAAGCCCTCTGGAGCTCATTTCAGAAAAAAGCGTAAAGAAGATGAGGAGAAGCAAGAAAGAAGTCGAAGTATGGTGTCATGAAATATTTTGTTAGAAACTGCATGAACACACAACCGCGTATCGGCTAGCTCGTAATGCTAATGGGCTAACGTTAGCCCTCGTAGTGACAGTGCTGTTAGTGCTGCTTTGTTAGCTCACTTTCAATATGATAAAGTTACTTCTGTGTTGAAGAAAGTATCAAAGACAGTGATGTACGAAATGCATGTAGTGATGACATTGTTGATAGAAATCGTTTCTTGTAAAGTTTGTGCTCCGACGCACTGACAGTCTCGTACCGTTGCCTGTGTGTAGGTGATGCTACCGTCATTGAACTTCACTAACTGGCTTCAATTTACTTGAAGCCATTAAAATAAATGATCAACTTAAACACAAGTTTAAGAATATTTACATATTTATGAATGGAAACATGACTCCATGCGTCCCAGACGGCCGTACAACAGGAGGGGATTACATCGTCTTTATCAGACACTCATTACCAGTGTATCACATTTAATTAGAACAGGTGTACTGAAGTTGTTGTTCCACGTACAGTAATTATTTACATGTTACAATTTTGAGATGTTTATATTGACATTAGCTTGCTGCTGTGTTTCGGATGTCCTAGGTCAGGGATGTTATTATGTCAGGTGTTGCCATGTATTTACCTTCCCATGTAAACACCCAGTTAATCAGTTTGTAACCCCTGACTGATGTTAATAAAGTAAAAGTTTATAGACCGATTGCTAGGTTCGGCAGGAGTACAGGGAAAACTAAAGTTTGAGTGAAATGAAATGGCTGGAGGCAGGAAATGAGCAAGAATGAGTATTATGTTTAGGAAAATAAGAACATAAAAAATATACAATTAACAAAATTTACAATAAGCCGGCATCTCAAAAATAAAATAAAACCCCACAAGTCTTTACTGAGCTCAGTGTATTGTTTCGTCCTGTTTAGTCGTGTAGTCGTGATTTATGTCAGTTCAGTTCCTTTTTCTGTGTTGTGGTAGTCTGTGTTGTTACCACTTGGCTGGAGGTTGTGAAAGAAGACTGATGTTCTTCGGTCAAAAGGTTGGTTCAGTTCGGGCTAGGCTCGCCATCTCTGTCTAGAGAAGAATCCAGGTATCCAGCGTTCCAACGTCCAATCTGGAGTTTTCTTAATCAAGCTATAATACCTAGCCTGCACACAATAATGGTAGTATTATTGTATACAACTTAATAGTGTCCATTATCCTATCTCTTTACATAGCTATGCTTTTTGTTTATCTTCAGTCAAATTATATTACCAATGTACTAATATTCAGCAATATAATATACATGCATGTTTTAACTCAAAATATCTCTGTTGTACATGAATTGACTTTTTAACTCATGGAAAAAAATAAACAAATTTATCCTTTTCACTGTTAAGTATTTAACCATGAATTTATGATTACTAGTGTATATTTTTAACCAATGAAATTATTGATTTTTAAACTATTTTTAATCTATGCGTAAATCAACAAATGAAATACAATTTTTTTTTTATCTTTCTTTAGGGATACATTGCTAGAACTTATCCCTTATGGCAGAAAAAGCCTTTCTGAGCTACCACTTTAACATCACAATCAGCATTTCACAATTTGGAACAGAAAAAGTACATTCAACATCAAAATAACCAACACATTTACCAGAAAATAGTGCAAAATGAAAATAAAATACATTGCAGTACTACTATAAACTTAAGTCTCCATTGGCAGAATCAAAAGTTAAACTAAAGTTGCATTTTTGTTGCCTTAAAACATAAAAAAGTCTACCCGCGATTAGCTTTAGCGTGTTGCTAATGAAGCTAACATGGCGGCTGCAGCAGCATGTTTCAGAACTCACCAAGATGAGGTTTTACTGCAAGCACACGATCAGGGAAACAGCCTCGCGGCCTCACAGTTTGTGCTCCCATCCACTAACAAAATACATGTTTTATGTTATCATTTGAACAGCACAAATAGTTGTTTACAACGCTTGCTAGGATGGAAACTCACCAAGACGACCCGTGATTTGCGCTCGGACCGTCTGACACATAGACATATACAAACACTAGATGGCTCATGAGCGCTGTCAGCCTATGGGGAGCGACGTCGCCACATGGCGGCCATCTTGGGACAGGGCTGCTCGATCGCTCATAACATTAAAGTCAATGGAGCATGGATTTTAAAATCACTGTAGATTGCTCAATTTTCAACCGATTTTAGAACGGCTTGGTTTGTTATAAACGTCAGAGATGTACTTCTTTTACTCTTACATAAGAATAATTAAAACCATTGAATTCATATAATAATGAACACAGATATCATCTTTTTGTGTGTGTAGGGGGCGGTTTGGGATTCAGCCCTAGTGTTTGTATATATCTATGGTCTGACAGCTCGGCTGAATCCCAAACCGCCCCCTACACACTCCCCCTCCACTACCGAGTGCCACTCCAAAAGAAGTCACACTCGCAGCTGTGGAGGGCACCTATTACTGAAGGGGGAGGGTATAAATACGATCGTCAGGAATGGGACGCCCTGTTGCCTCACCGGAAAACGGAAGACGTCATCGCCATGGTAACAGAAAGACGCCTACTGTGCATGGCTGTAGCGCTGTGGCACAGGTTGCAACTAACAAGGATCGCTGCTGCTTCCAGAAGCCGAAAGCATCCCACTTTTTTCACTCACATTTTTTCCAATCCTATTATCTGGCATTTCAGATCCAACAAATGAATAAATGAATTCTGTCAGTTGTGTTCAAATTTTAAGGTGTCAGGGGGTGCACAATTAAATCAAACGTCAGCAGAGAAGAAGATTTGTTTCTTTTGTTTTATCTTTTTACACCACTCTTTTTGTGATGTTCTGTCAGTGTGAAAAAGGCGTGGGAGAAATAAACGCATGTGGAACTTACATCGATATGTTTGTTTCCTCCTCCATTTCGACGTTGCACTTCCTGAAAAAGTTGTCCGGAGTGAGCATCAATGCAGACTCGCTATTTAAGGGCTGAACAGTCCACTCTCCCTCCGCACTATGTGGTTTGGGACGGCCCTTAATATGGAGGACCCTCCACGGGAACGCGCAAACGGAGGGGTAGTGTGTAGAGATAGTGTGTAGGGGGCGGTTTGGGATTCAGCCCTCCTCTCTCTCATTGTCTGAGTGGAAAACACAACTAAACTAATGCATGCAGAGGTCCACAGCAAGGGGAGGCGGGACT
Source organism: Acanthochromis polyacanthus (assembly GCF_021347895.1). NCBI lineage: Eukaryota > Metazoa > Chordata > Actinopteri > Pomacentridae > Acanthochromis > Acanthochromis polyacanthus. The sequence continues at coordinate 14,047,668 of NC_067126.1, read as the reverse complement.
AACATCATTCTTGACAAATGAGAAGGTCAAGATCACCCAATGTGACCAAAACACAGGAAGAGTGAAGCTACACCAAGCAGACAACACTTCCTCTTTCCAAAATAATGTTTTTCAAAATAAAATGACAAATACATTTAAACAAATAAAATAGGAAAATTGGTCATTTTCTGTACCGGGTTACAAGTTACCTTAGTGTCTCTTTTTAGATTCACTTCTGAAATATTTATCTTCCACTCCTGCCACTACTGGATCAACAGCAGCCTCCACATCCACCTTGGTACCCAGTGATGGAGGGCTCTCTGACACCCAACCTGGAAGCAGTGAAAACATACCCACAGTCCCCTCTACATCAGACCAGCCTGTTAATCAAATAGGTACACCTTCCTCTATCCCCACCCCAGTGCTGCCTGGCTTCAAAGAGGTAAGACAACCTGTCTTACCTGTCACTTCAGGACAGCTTCAGGATATATCAGCTCCAGCAATAGACCCGGCAGACTGGCCATCTGTTTTATCTGACAAATTTAGAACAGAGTTTATTCAAAGGGGACCATTCCAATTAGAAAACAATTTCACTTTTCCCAAAAATACCGATGGTAGAAGGTGTCAGCAGGATTATTTCACCAGACAGTTAACTAATGGACAAAAAATACAAAGAAGCTGGCTGATGTACTCAAGAAAAACAGACAGTTTGCACTGTTTTAGTTGTAAACTTTTTTCAGTCAAAGAATTCAAACTGTATTAATTTATTTCAATATTTATTTAAGCTATTTAATGTGTGTGTTTTTTCAAGTGTGTAATTTATGTTCAATAAAGTGAAAAATGTTTAAAGTTAGTTTATACGTATTTTTTTTAATATCTTTTTTTTTGGGGGGGGGGGTTGGGAGGGTCTCGCCTAGGGTGCCAAATGAGTCAGGAACGGCCCTGAGTGTACATAATACTTTCATGCAGTTGATAGCTGTTTTGTGTATGGCATCATCTTGTGAGCACCTTTACAGTTAGAGGACACATCAGCAGGAACAAATCAACAGAGTCTGCTTTAGTTTGTTTCATGCTGTCTGCTGCAGTTCCTCCACAGGACACAAAGTCTGGTTTATTGGATGTGTCTGGTCATTGTGATGTTTTAAAACCCTGTTCCTATTTTGCTTATTTTAAAGGGTAGTTGTGTTGGTCTGGACTTATCAGGTGAACATTTTCTTCACCGTCCACATAGGTCACCTCTGCTTCACCATTCAGAAGTCTAGCAGACAAATGGCCCGTTTTGCCTTGGTACCTGGTACTCTCTATCTGAGTAGTCACTATCAGTCAATTTTAATGTTTTTAAAAAAAATCTTTTTCAACTGTTGGAATGACTGCGATGTAGCACATATCAGTTTGGGGCTCTTTTAAGTCTAGATCATTCAAAACCTCTGACGGTTTTAATCTGTGTAGAAGAAGAAAGCATAGAATAAACAGTCAAACCCTTTGACAGGTAGTACAACACTATGACTATGTACCGTAATTTCCGGACTATAGAGCGCACCTGATTAAAAGCCGCACCCATTACATTTTTAAAGGAAAAATCATTTTGTACACACATAAGCCGCACCTATCTATAAGCCGCATGTGCCCACATTGAAACATGAGATATTTACAAAGAAAGACGGTACACAGAAAGAGTTTTCAAAGTTTTAATAATATACCTTAGCAAACAGTGCCTGAGATGCGGCAGTAACACAGCAGCAATACGGTAGCCCAGCACTAACAGGGCTGGTTAAAAAAACCTACCGGTAAAAGTCACTGAGACGCGGCAGTAACACAGCAGCAACACGGTAGCCCAGCACTAACAGGGCTGGTTAAAAAAAAACATACCGGTAAAAGTCAGTGAGACGCGGCAGTAACACAGCAGCAACACGGTAGCCCAGCACTAACAGGGCTGGTTAAAAAACCTACCGGTAAAAGTCACTGAGATGCGGCAGTAACACAGCAGCAACACGGTAGCCCAGCACTAACAGGGCTGGTTAAAAAAAACATACCGGTAAAAGTCACTCCTCCTGTGCACTGAAACCATGGAAGTCTTCCTCCTCAGTGTCGGATTGGAATAGCGATAGATATACCGGTACTTCGCCACACGCTCTTTCAGCCTCTCTTTCGTTGTCGCTGTCAGTGTCACTCTCATCCTGAGGCAAATTCACTCCTGAGCTTGTGCTGTCCTCTCCGTCACGCAGCAGACCGGCTTTTCGAAACCCGTTGGTGATGGTGGATTTTTTCACACTGCTCCACGCTGTCAGGATCCACTGCCAGACTTGTGCAAAAGTTGCTCTTCGCATGCGGCCAGTTTTTGTAAACGATTTCTCGCTGCTGGTCATCCAATCCTCCCATTCAACTCGGAGGGCCACTTTAAATGCACGATTCACACTAATGTCAAGTGGCTGCAAATATTTTGTTGTGCCCCCAGGAATCACAGCTGGAATGGAGTTTGTCCTCTTGATGGCTGCTTTCACAGAATCTGTAATATGGGCCCTCATGCTGTCCAAAACGAGTAACGCTTTTTTTCTATGAAAAAATCCTCCCGGTCGCTTGCCATAACACTCGGTCAACCATTCTTTCATTAGGCTCTCTACCATCCACCCTTTCGTGTTAACTTTCACGACAATGCCTTTCGGGAGGTTTTCTTTTGGCATAGTAATCCGCTTAAAAATTACCATTGGTGGAAGCTTCAGTCCGGATGCAGTGCAGCCCAAAACACAGGTGAAATGCATCCTCTCATGGCCGGTTGTTTTCAGCGTAACAGATGCCTCACCTTTCTTGTTGACGGTCCTGGTGAGGGGCAGGTCAAACGTAAGAGGTACCTCGTCCATATTTATGATGTCGTCTGGTCCAATGGAATTCTCTGCTATCTTTGTTTGAATGAATTTGTGAAAATTTGCGCGTTGTTCCTCGTAGTCGGGAGGGAGTTGCTGACACAGAGTTGTCCGTGTCCTGACGGACAGACCTTTTCGTTTCATAAATCTAAGACACCACGAGGGTCCTCCTTTGAAATCCTGAATTTTCTTTTCGGTGGCGATTGTTTTTGCTTTCAGTCTGATCTGCACAGTGGAAACACCTCGGCCATCTGCTCTCTGTGTGTTCACCCAGTCTTCCAGAATGTTTTCCAGTTCGGGCCACCGGCTTTTATTACCTCTGAAAGCTTTCTTCGTCTTTTTACATTGCTCCAGTTCTTCCCGCTGCCGTTTCCAGCGTCTCACCATCGATTCATTTACGCCAAGTTTACGTGCAGCAGCTCTGTTTCCTTCTTTGTCGGCCAGCTCGATTGCTTTTAACTTGAAAGCTGCATCATATGCACTTCTTCTTGCATTTTCCATGATGAGGGTCTGTTCCTTTGTTCATGCACAAAGCGCGAAGTTACAATAAACTTGCGTCTTCCTCGACACATATATTCCGCCTGTCTCACTCTTACCTTTTCTGCTCGAGCGCCCCTGGCGGCCGTTAGAAAAAATGCACACATTAGCCGCATAATTGCACAAGCCGCAGGGTTGAAAGCGTGTGACCAAAGTAGCGGCTTATAATCCGGAAATTACGGTACTATGCTAGCGGCAACAAATGTTGCCATGCTTACTTTTACTCTTATGATCAAAAGATGCATGCAGGCATAAAATTCTAATTATATATCAGTAGTAGACCATTTAAAAAATGTAAGTGCAAAATATCTGTTATGTGGTAATTAAGGTATTTGAATTAATTCCTCTTGCAGTTTGAAGCAGACATCTCCTTCCATTGGTGCAGGCAGGAAGTAAAGAGGCCTAGTCATGTGACCATTCACACTAGTCACATGACATTAATGCAATTTAGAGGAAACAGCCTATTCTTTTATTTTAAAACCTGCATGAGCTGTCCAAAGCCAAAACAACACTTTTAGAGTAAAAATGAAAAGAAAAATGAGCAGCAACAACTGTTGCCAGTGGGATTAAACAGGTTAAGTACAAATTTGAGGCACTTCTACTTGAGTATTTCCATTTTATACAATTTTGTGCTCCTGTTTCACTGCTCCTCAAAGGCAAATGTTGTACTTTTTGTCCACGACAGTTGTCTTGACAGCTTTAGCAATTAGATACTTTGATTACAACTTTTCATACCCTATAAGTCCAGTGAAAACATATAGCTTGACTCAGTGATTTGATTTTGAATGTTTGTGTTTAGGGCTGACACAAATTATTATTTTTATACTTGATTATCTGTTGATTATTCTGTTGATTATTCATTTGGTTTATCAAATGTTTTCATATCATCTCTTTGTCTTCTCTTTTCAGACTTTGTTACTTCGGGTAGTTATCTCCTCTAAAGAAGCTCGCCGAATCCAGCTCCCTGAAGCACCAGAATCTGTGGACCAGTTGATAGATATTCTGAAAGAGAGACTTGAACTTGAAGGTGATTTCTCATTACAGTTTGAGGATCCAGATTTTGGAAATGCACTGTGCAACTTGACAGCAATGTCTGAGCGTGCAGTTCTGCATATTATGTGGAACTGTGAATTAACTCCAGGTAACCAATCCAGTGACCTTTCAGTTTCCTCACTGGACACAGGCAGTGTTCACTCTGAAGATTTCACATCTAGCTATACAGATTCAATCCAGGGTAATTTGAGGCGCACTGAGTGGCCATCTCCATTTCCTATCCCAAAGTTCTCATACGATGTTGAACTGAAATCACGCAACGCCAATAAGACATTTGAAAAGTCAAAGAAGGGACTCGATGCTACAAGAGACATTAAAATGGAAATTTTGGATAAAATTGCACAGGCAGTTTTTGAAATCAAAAGCTACCTTGAGAATGATGAACTTTAATCAGTTGTCTCTTCATTGGTTCTCAAATATCCGTGCCTGAAGGAGCCAGGTAGCCTCACAGGCTACGAAGGATGGAAAACAAGAATCAAGTACAAGCTTGGAAACTACCGTGCAAAACTGCGTCAGGCAGGTTGCAGCGAGGTAGCAATAAACAGAAAAAGAACAGCAGAAGATGAAGATGACAGTCCATTCTCTCTGAAAAAGCCCAAACGGGGAGAAGTCAACCATATCCCAGATCATCCAGAACACTATGATGATTCTTCTCTAGAAGAGGAAAGAGTTGCTCTGGTTGAAGAAACAAAGAAGAAGAAAAAGAACATGACACTGATACGGCACAAGATGGACCTGACATTTTCCCTTCGACAAAGAGAGGTCGTAGAGGGGCAGCCAATGGTATCAGAGGTCCAGGAGAGATGACCTGCACTGTTTTCCGTAGGAGGTAAGGCTGTTTACATTTTAATAATTGTCTAATTCAAATGGTGCTGCTGTTATGGTTGAAGATGTATTTGCAAAGTCTTCATACCCTACTTTAGGACTCCACCTCAGACCCCTTAACACACTGCACTCCATTACACCAGCATTCTGAAATTACCTTCTTTTTTTAGAAAAAGAAAAAAATCAAAAATCTCATCCGAAACAGCATGTTGTTTACTGCATTTGTCTAATCAGGGAAAAAATGGATGTGTCATAGAATAATATATATATATATATATATATATATATATAATATAAATAAGGAAAAATACAAGGATACTAACAACACAAAATTTAAAAATATATACATAATGAATTGCACTTGGGTTTTATTGCACATGACAGTTTGCTAACTGTCATTGAGTGTGTGTGTCATGGTCAGATTGTTTAAAAATTAATGGTTTTGTCCTTGGAAAAACTAAATGGTATATATACTGTAAGCATACTGAACTTATATGCAAATACCAGTTACATTTTTGTGGAGGGTCTTGACTGTTCCTGTGAGAAAATTTGAACATAAATACTTATCTATAATTGTACATAAGTAAAAATGCACAAAGCATTTTGCATGTTAGTTGTGACAGAGCCTGCCGCTCCTGACTGCCTTGTGAGAAGGTGATGCTACAATTAATTACAATAAAGTTTCAATGTCTTGTTTGTTTTGTTCAGATATCAGAAGAATTTCATCGGCTCACCAGCACAGACCTCTTGGGGACTTTCAATGCATCCCTTGAAAAATATGTTCATCCTCTGCTAAAGCTGTACCGAGCTAGAAAGGGAGCTTTTGGTGGAAGACCTCCTGGAAACGCTTGATGAACATGTGAGTATAGCGATGTAAGATGAAAGCATACAAAATCTGGAGCTCAGCTAATGGCCAGTTGTTACTAACAAGCTAAAAGAGATGTTTGAATGTCATCTGACTGTTTGCCTCGACTCTTAAAACTTTGTAAATTATTGTAAAGTTGTTGCTGGCTAAGACAAAGCATCTGCTCCTCCTTCTGCCAGCTACCTGTGAATTACATCTGAGCAGGACAGAAGACTGGATGGAGAGACTGACTGAACAATTTAGAGTTTCTTTCAGTGAAATTAAGTTTGCATAGACTTGACTGGTGTAAACATTACTGTTGCTGCTTTAGAAACATTTATTTATATTTAATAAATTCAATTCTACAATTAGTTATTGATGAAAAAACAGCCTAAAAGTGATGAGTTTTTTTTCTTCAAGTGGCAGCAGAACCCAAACTGTGAATACTGTAAGCCTATTCCAGGTAATGAATGTGCATGTTGCAATAATTTAATTATTTATTTGCTTGGGAAATAGTTGTTCTCTAGCATTTAAAATCCATACAATTTTCCATTGTATCTTTCATACTTCAGTCAGTATGGTCATGAAGTTGGCATTACATTTCATTACAACTGGCACAACAGTCTTTAAAACCCTTAAATTTTACTTGGAGAACTCTGGTGGTGCCCTGAGTTATTATTTGGTGTACATTACTATTTCAAATTTTTTACTTTATCGTCATTACTCTAAATGATTTCTAACTTGGCATTAAGAACTATAGTGCTACTATACTAATTGACATGCTTGTGCGTTTTCCTCTTAATACTCTTTAGACATTGGACATCGTGTCTCAGAGGAAGCAAGTAGCATTGAGAGGTCTGCCCATTTTTGTTCGAGATGACCCAGCTACGTTTTTCCTGAAGTGTTTGGTAAGTATTAGCAAGTGAAAGAAATACTTTAAAATGGAAGTAGAAACGCATATTGTGTACATATTTTACTTGTCGTACTATTTATCCCTCTAGATGAATTTGATGTAACTTCCAGGGTTTAGGGAGATAACAACAATGTCTGCCTTTTCTCTGATTTAAATAAACGAGATAGCACTCCGCTTGTGGTGCCATCTAGTTCCATGACATTGGGGAGATGTCAACACCTCTATGACTGGTATCTCAAAAACTTAGCTCACACAAAAATATAGAGAAGGATAAGTAGCACATTTTTGATAAATCACTACAGATGTGATAAGTCTGTGCAGGAATAAATTTATTTTCTCTCAGAGAAAAATACACCTTGAAGTGAGGGAGTAGATAATTTGAGGTGGGGTTGTGTGAGCCACTGAATCCATAGTGCTTGTCCACATCTATCCTTGTATTGCCTACAGTAGATGGTGGTCAACATTTTGGAGAAGCAGCAGGTGTACTGATGTAGGCAGCTAAGCATGTTTTCTCCACTTTACCTTGCTGTTGAGGCAGCCTTTTCTGACAGGAAACTATTGTTACATAAGCCAAATATAGGTTTGTCCACACTTAGGAGATTCCTTTTGCACAACCAGTAATTTTACCTTACAGAACAGAGTTACCGGGTACCAGTGCTTAGCCTTTTTTAAATGGATGGCTGATGTAAAGTAACAAGACTAATGAACTAATCGATCGAGGCGATGGTAGACCAGCAACTCCAGTGTTCTGTAAGGTAAAATTACCTTTTCTGCCAAAGGAGTGGTTGCATTGGGGAAAACGACATTGTCTCATATTCCAATTGTAAAGGCTATAGGGTGGCAACGAGCTTGCATATTAGTAGTAATATTGATAATTCTTAATAAGCATCTTGAATATATTTTACTGTCAACTCGAGATGAAAGGGATGCTGCTGTTGCATCACAGTTTCAAAACTTCCATCAGTTTATGGCAAGAGTCAGTAACATGAAACTAAGGATAAGGTTAAAATCAGCAAACGTGTCTGCCATCTTTTACTTTACCCTTGCGCTTAGCCATGCATCTGTTACTTTTCCTCAGGACACTGACCATGAACAGAGAGTGCTCCTTGCTGTCATAGAAGATGATGATGCCACTACAACACAAGCTGTGCGAGAAGTGGCTGTGGTGTTGGAAGGGGCTGTCGTCCTGCATGACCTACCGGACCTCTGCACTGGTTTTGCTTATCTCTTTGGCCTTCTCTATGCAATGAACATTGAATATCCAAAGCAAATGAGGTACACCTTTGAAGCAGTACAGACCTTTTTTTTTTTAGCTTGGCTCTCGGTGTTCAAACCGTACAAGGTCCCTGAAAACAAAAACTCATGATGTGAATTCTAATAGAAAAGTCAGAGATGCTAACAATCTGCAACCGTGACCCCCAAATAGACAGGTTCTTTGTTAATCCCAAGAGAAGTTCAAGAAATGTTCATCTAAAATAAGTAAAATAAACACTAACAATATCAAAAGGCCAAAGAAGTACCACAGTTTTGTGGCACTGGAGAAACAGTTTTTAAATCCACCGTTTGCTCATTATTCTTATTGTTGTTCATCCACTTCTGCCACTTCCTTTTTGGACAGCTGGTTGGCCTTGTCTTTTTAGTCTTTGTTTTACTTATAATGTATATGATTTGGGCTACAGTGTGGAACAGTGGCTAGCAAAAGTCAGTGTCAGTTGCCATTTAACAAGTTGCATATCTAGGGTTTTATTTGTTGAAATTCATTGTTCATATTCAAATGTAGTATACATGCTGGTGCTCACAGTCATTTTAATCATTCATGTTCCCCTTGCAGTGGAAATATATGCAATTGAGAGATGAGGCACTAGGTGTTTATTTTATGATCTGTTTTAATTTATTTAACCTGATGTGCTCATGCAGTTGATGCCTTCAGTTTTTCTTTATTTTCTTTATGGTGGCTGTTTCTGCTTGCTGCTTATCGGAACATTACTTTCTTTAGAGAAGGGATAAAGTAGGCCCAAACCATAAAACTGTGCCACACTTCATGTCCAGGAGCAGCTGACTTCGACTGGTAAACTGTATTTCTTTGAGATTCAAAATCAGCCACAGACAACAGTGTTGGTGTGATGTTTTTCTGGCTCAAGCCCAGAGAACAGCTGATATATGAACCATGAGCAATGAACACCATTTACACCTTTCAGCCACATGTGATCTGTAAAGTTAGAACTGCATAAATTCTTGTTCTTGTGATTCTGCTGACATTGGGGTTGGACCTTAATATGCAAAAATAAGAAAGAAGAGTTGGTAGACTTTTTACCAAACATGGTGCATCTGAAATCAGTCAGCAGGGAAAAAGCCTGAGAAAGAAGCCTGGTTGACTTGATTCAAGACCCAATCACAATGAGAGGAAGACTGCCTTACATTGTGGTTTTACCGGTCATGTTCCCCTTGCCAGCAAAATGGAAATATGTGCAATTGAGAGATGAAGCACTAGGGGTTTATTTTATGATCTGTTTTAATTTCTTTGACCTGATGTGCTCATGCAGTTGACGCCTTCATGTTTACAACCATGTTTCACAAAGAATAAACAGCTAGTTTCAGCAAACTTCCAGCTGTGCGGTTTTTCTTTTTTCTCATTTATTTATTGAGCATTTCTTGAGTACAATTAACTTTGCCTTTATAAATGTAGTATTTGTTATTTTACCTTAGAATTGTTTGTTAATTCAACAAGGAAATCTGCCTTTGTAGAGGATAGAAATACATGACATGGAAGCAAGAATTTCATTGTTAGCCTCACAGGAATGTCACCATTAAATGAACAAGAATATTATCATTAGGGGAACAAGAATATCCAAGTTGGAAGAACTCAGATGCCATCAATATGTACACAAAGTTTCAAGTTGGCAGGACTCAAATATTGTCATTTGTGGAACAAAAAGATCTAAGTTGGCAGAACTCTTGTCCTAAACTTAAAAACTCTAGTACAGTCAACAACGGTGGACAAAAGTTGAGAAAATTCAAAAAATCCATTGCATCATGTTGCCTCAAAATTTTGAGTTTTCTCAAGGTTTGTTTTTTTTACAGTGTATGTAGGTGGGGACTCGTCTCAGGATGGGGACCAAAAATGAGGTCCCCACGGGTGGCAACAGCATTTTCTTGGCCATGTTGTTGTTACTAAAAAATGTAAAAGTGCAAAAACGTTTCTTTAGGGTTAGGCATTGTTTTGGTGAAGGTTAAGGTTAGGGTTAGGGTAAGGGTTAGGGTTTAGATATGAATGGGAGTCAATGGTAAGTCCCCACCGGTATAGATAAACAAACGTGTGTGTGTGTGCGTGCCTGTGTGTGCTTGACGTGACAGACCGCTTCTGATTATAGCGACCGCGCTGTGTGCCAGCATATAGCATAGTAATGCTAATATCATTTTTAGCAGGCCGAGAGGCCCCTGCGCTGCTGATGTTAGCCAACTGGGACTCCTGATGCTTTGTCTCCTTAAAACTGCTTGCTCTCCGCCGCCGTTGTTTTCTGCCACTGCTTACCTCTGCAGTATGGACTTATGTTTTATCACCTGCAGAATTTTTGTGTATGCACATGTGGACCCATACACTGCATTTTACCATTTAAATCTTAATTGTATGATTGAGAAATGGTATTAATTGGTTTGGATTATTTTGTTTATTGATTCATTGTTTCTATTTTGTATATTTGGGGCATTCAGTGTTCTATATAATTTATATAGTTTAACTTGAACCCCTCCCATTCAGTATATTTTGTTTCATTAGTATATTTTGTTGTATTCATCGCTTGTTTTCAATTCAATTCAATTCAATTTTATTTATATAGCGTCAATTACAGTCAACTCGTCTCAAGACGCTTTACAGAACCCAAATGCCTGACCCCCAGAGCAAGCCCAAAGGCGACAGTGGCAAGGAAAAACACCCTTTTAACAGGGAAGAAACCTCGAGCAGAACCCGGCTCTATATAGGGGGGACCCATCTGCCTGCTGGCCGGGCGGGTTGAGAAGGACAGAAGAGGGCAAGGGGGAGGGATGGGAGAAGAGGGAGGGGTGGGAAAGCAAGGAAAACACAACACACATTTGGATACATGCATGACAGGATATGTGACACAGACAAAGTATAAGCTAACATTGAAAACTGACTCATAATTTACTCTTATGATGTACGGCTCTGACATTAAACATACTCCATATATAGCTAGCAGTAAAATTCAAACAGTATGTAAGTTAGCATAACAGTATAGTGAAGGCAATGCAGAGTTTTCCCCTAGTAATTTGTTTTTGTTTGCTTTTCAGTCGCTGAGGGCCTGCGGTGGTGGTGCTGGTGTCCGGTGGTGGCATTCCCCTCCTTTTGGTGTGCTGTGTCCCTGGGAAAGTGGTTCACGGCCAGAGTGTGTCACGTGTGCTTGGGGTGTTTTTTTTTTAATATTATATTGGGGGTACTTTCTTCACCTCCACTAGCCACATCCACCTAGTGGCCAGCAACTGATTATAGTTCTCTTTTGTTTCTTTTTCTTTTGGCCCCTGGTGTGAATGGTGTTCATCTGTTTTTGTTTTTTATTCTGCTCTTTTAGAAAAATTATATTAAATTGTTTTAAATTTGGATCCACGTCTCAGCCTCGTATAGTAACGAACTTGTGTGCCTTAAATGTTAAAGGAAAACAATTCCCAGGGTGGCGTTGTCAGACATCAGACTTTATTTTGAACTGGTGCAATGTACATTGTGCTTGTGTAGAGTTGGGCCCACGACACAAGCAAACAAATGCACAACTTTTGTCATCCCCCCACCCTTCAGCCCGGTTGTATCACGCGGGGCTACAAAATGTGATGTCACAGCAATAAGTGTGGTAGATTTGATGTTTTCTGCTCATTTTCAAGAGCTATAAGCTCAAAGGGGACTCCAAGAAAGCTCAAATTTAGGCAGTATATAATGCAAACCTACTTGATAAGTTATCAAAATATTCCACAAATGTCCAAAGGTGTGGCCATAGTGGCTCCTGGAATTTTGATCCTTTGACATGAAACATTAACTGTAAATCCTCTGTAATTTGCTCAGTCCTGCCGTGATGACATCCATATGCCAAAATATATTCACGGTCAAAGCACCACCTGCTGGCAACAGGAACTTTCATGCTTTACACTTTCATGGACTGTTAGCCGGTTTCCCAGATTCACCTCAAATGTGGTGACATCCGCCAAAAGACATTAATGACTCATGGTGAAACGTCTAAGATTTCATGAAATACTGTTGCCATGGTGATGGACCATTGCCATAAAAAAGGAAATGCTTTTTCACCCATCAGGAATGCTCAAAAATTCACAAAATTTTCCATACACATCACAATTGGCTGAATGAAAGAATGTATACTTTTCAGGTCTCCTCGTAGTGTCCCCTAAAGGACTTGTAGCAATTTGCCCCCGCAGAATGTTTGACTTGCACTACTGGTCAAAACTTCTAGAACACCCCAAGTTTTCCAGTTTTTATTGGAAATTATTCATGTTGGTGTGTCATTGTACAAATGAAGTTTTAAAAAAAATCAATTTAGAAGCCAAAATGTATTCTAAATTTACATTTTGTACTTTGACAAAGTAGCCACCTTTGGCAGATATAAACAGCTGAACACACTCATGACATCCTTTCCACAATGGAAATAAAATATTCTTCAGAAAGTTCTTTCTAACTTTGTTGCAGATGTTCCCATAAATGTGTGGCACTTGTAGGTTGCTTTGCTTTCACTGTTCAGTCCAGTTCATCCCAAACCAGCTCCATGGGGTGTAAGTCTGGAGACTGGCAGATGCAGAGCAGCTGTGGGACTTGAACTTGGAAAAAAAACGATAAACCATGCCACCAACTATTGGTTGAAGGAATATTCCTAGAACTTTATAGTAGCAAAGGCTTTGAAGCACATGAACTTCAATCTATAATCTGCTATTACACTTGTTTTGAATCAATAACATTACTATAGTATTTTTGAATGCATAACTTTCCAACACTGACTCTAATAAAACATGAAAACAGAAGTACACCATTTTTAAAGTGGACTGAGTATATGTTATAATACATCACCTCTGCTCTCCAAGAAGTCTATCTCCTAGTATGTCTATCTAAATGTTGAGCGGATGGACAAACATTTGTCTGTGAGGCTTTCTGGTGATATTCAAGCTGGTCAGTGATGGAGAGTGACTGCACCTTTCAGGAGGCATTCAGCATAGTGATTAGCCAGTGTCACTGTGTGACAGAGGCTCACCTTAAGCCATCTGCTCATGGAGAATAATGGTGAACTCCTAATATGAGCAGCAGACTTTCTGTGGTCCACTCCAGTCTCCTTGCCTCAGGGCAGCCATTCTTCATGATAGATTCATAGGTCTCCACTGCTGTCTCATTAAGAATTGCGCCCATGAATAGAGATGATGCCACGGTGACAGTGGCCGCTCATTACAGTTGATTCACAGGACCTAGGGTTTAAATCAACCCAAAAGAAGCGAGGAAACAGCGACATAATTCAGCCACAATGCTTCCCTCAGCCTGCATTTGTGACATCCATGAAGAGGTCAGCAGGGAAGTGAAGAAGATAAAAGAGAAAATATTGCTTATGGAGCATGGCATGAAAATTCCATCTTTTATATGATGGCTAAATCTGCAGTCCTTACTTACTCTGGCTAGTGTACAGTTTAAGAAGTGGTGGGGTGCAGGCCATGCAGGCTTATCATCAAAAGAAGGGTCACAACTTTTCCAGGATCCCAGGCAAAATTTGATTCACTCTTTCTTGGCTACTGCATCTCGTATCATTAAACAAGCGAACATTTTAAAATCAGAAAGCGGCCCACTGATGAGTACTGTGACCACAAAAATCAATGACTAAAGAAAAAATTAAAGCTAATTTAAACTAAATTGTTAAATTTTGTTAAATGTTGTGAAATTTTTTTTTTAGATTTGTAGTAGTTGCAGTACAAAAATGCTGCACATTAAAAAGTTTTAACAATTAAAGTTACCTCTGCAGTGCGATGAAAAAATCCTGTTGCTGTTTTTATCCAGAGGCTAGAGTCTCCATCTTAATTTGATAACCAAATACTGTTTGGAGACACTTTCCTCCCTCCTCATGTCATTCCTTGATTCCATTACACTTTTTTTTTTGATAACTTTGATACTATGTGTTATGCAAGTCAATCACTGATCATGACTATGTTTACATACTGTCCCTTACCTCCCATTACTATATTACTCTGCCAGTTTTTTTCCGTCGTCTTACCATATATCTGTCTGTCTGTCTGTCTGTCTGTCTATCTATCTATCTATACACGCACACACACACACACATACATAGCATACATGCACAATCAGATTAAAAATAAAGATATAATAATTTTGGTCTCATAGGCACAATATACCAGGTATGATGAATCTACATATGAACATATATATATGAACAGTTCATTTGCAAAAACAGGTAACTCCGTTTTATAAATTTTCAGAAAACTCATTTTTATTGTTTACTTTAGATAATAATAATAATAACACTAATAATTTATTTATTCTATATTTTGTCATGTATTTTTCTACTAAGTCAAATCTTCAGTTTGATTGATATTATCTCAAGTAAACAATAAAATATAAGGTTTTCTGACAATTTATCAAAACTGAGTTATCTGTTTTTGCAAATGAACTCTTCATATACAACATAGTGAAATTTAGGTAATATTGGATAAGTACAGTTATGATATGGTGAATATTTATATGGATATGTACACATACGAACTGATGAATTTACATATGTACAGGTATGGTACGGAGGATAATGTACCCATAATTATTTAATTGCAGCGCCGTGAGCGAAGCCCAGAGCCGCCAACCCCGGGCACTAGTGCTGATCAGCGGAGACTTCAACCACGCCTCCCTCTCTGCCTTTCTCCCAACTTTCACACAGTATGTCACGTGTCACACGCGGGGCGACAAGACACTGGACTTACTGTATGTGAATGTGAAAGGCGCCTACACCGCTGCCCCCCTCCCCCCACTGGGCCGCTCAGACCACAACCTGGTTCATCTGCTCCCCCATTACACACCCAAGGTGAGAAGAGGACCTGTGCAGAAGAGGACTGTGAAGGCATGGACAGATGAGGCCAGTGAGAGACTCAGAGACTGTTTCCAGACCACAGACTGGAGCGTGCTCTACAGTCCTCATGGAGACGACATCGATGGCCTCACGCACTGCATCACAGACTATATCAGCTTCTGTGTGGACAGCACTGTGCCAACTCAGACGGTACGGTGCTTCTCCAACAACCACCCCTGGGTCACCCCTGAGCTCAAAGCCCTCCTGAACCAGAAGAAAAGGGCTTTCATCTCAGGGGACAGAGAGGAGCAGAAGAGAGTGCAGCGTGAGCTCCAGTGGCGGATCAGAAGGGCCAAGAAGGACTATGGGAAGAGGCTGGAGGAGAAGCTGGTTCAGAACAACGCACGGGACGTGTGGAGAGGACTTAAGAACATTTCTGGACATGGACAGAGTGCCAGAGGGACAGCTGATGGAGACCAGCGCAGGGCGGATGAGCTGAACTGTTACTTTAACAGATTTGACTCTCCCCCCACCCCCTCTGCCCCCCTTCCTGCTCCCCCCTCTTCACACATCCCCAGCCCAGCAGACCCTCCCCTTCCTGCGACACCTTCACCGGCCCCCAATTCACCCTCACGGACTATTCCCACCCCCTGCAGCCCACCTCACTCCCCCCCTCACTCCCCCCTCTCCTTCACACTGGACCAGGTGAGGAGAGAGCTGAGGCGACTGAAGCAGAGGAAATCTGCAGGACCAGACGGCATCAGTCCCAGGCTGCTGAGGACCTGCGCGGACCAGCTCTGTGAGGTCCTCTGCCACCTCTACAACCTGAGCCTCAGCCTGGAGCGGGTCCCCGTCCTGTGGAAAACCTCCTGCGTGGTCCCAGTCCCTAAAACAGCTCACGCCAAGGAACTGGCCCACTACAGACCTGTCGCCCTCACCTCCCACCTCATGAAGACCATGGAGAGGCTCCTCCTCCACTACCTCCGCTCAGTGGTGAGCTCCGACCTGGACCGGCTGCAGTTTGCCTACAGGCCCAACATGGGGGTAGAAGACGCTGTCATCTACCTGCTGCAGCGAGCGCTCACTCACCTGGAGAGCGCCGGCAGCACTGTGAGAGTCATGTTCTTTGACTTCTCCAGCGCCTTCAACACCATCAGGCCGGCGCTGCTGCGGGGGAAGCTGGTGGGCGCGGGAGTTGATGAACATCTCGCTGCCTGGACCACTGACTACCTCACTGACCGTCCACAGTACGTGCGGCTGCGCGGCTGTGAGTCAGAGGTGGTAGTCTGCAGCACGGGGGCGCCCCAGGGCACCGTCCTCTCGCCCTTCCTCTTCACCATCTACACCTCGGACTTCACCTACAACACGGACAGCTGCCATCTCCAGAAGTTCTCCGATGACTCCGCCATTGTGGACCGTGTGTCCGAGGGGAACGAGTTGGAGTATCGGTCGGTCATCATGGACTTTGTGGACTGGTGTGAGCGCAACCACCTGTGCCTCAACACCAGTAAGACGAAGGAGATGGTGGTCGACTTCAGGAGAAGGACACTCCCACATCCACCAGTGAACATCCAGGGGCAGGACATTGAAACAGTGGACAGTTTCAAGTACCTGGGTGTTCACCTCAACAATAAACTGGACTGGTCCCACAACACTGATGCTCTGTACAAGAAGGGCCAGAGTCGCTTTCACCTTCTGAGGAGGCTGAGGTCCTTCGGAGTGTGCAGACCTCTACTAAGGACTTTTTATGACACTGTGGTAGCCTCTGCTTTCCTCTACGCTGTCGTCTGCTGGACCCCGGGCAGCACAGAGCAGGACATCAAGAGACTGAACAAGCTGACCAAGAGGGCCAGCTCTGTCCTGGGCTGCCCACTGGACTCTGTGATGGATGTGGGTGAGAGGAGGATGTTGACCAAGCTCTCATCCATCATGGACAACACCTCCCACCCACTGCACCGGACTGTAGTGGAGCTGAGCAGCTCCTTTAGCACGAGACTCAGACACCCTCAGTGCAAGAAGGAGCGCTACCGCAGGTCCTTCATCCCCACTGCCATCAGACTATATAACACTACTGTGTAGTTGTTATTATGTGCAATATTTATTGTCTTGTTCTTGCACTTTCGTGACTTTTTGCACTCCTCTGTTTTTTGTTTCTAAGAGCCCTGTAACGTTAAATTTCTCCTTTGTGAGATTAATAAAGTCTATCTTATCTTATCTTATCTTAAAAACATTGTAAGATGAACAACACGGAGTTGGCTGTTGCAAACTGGAAGTGTACAGGAAGAAAAAACAGTGATTAAGTGATGTTGTTGACTCGGAGGACCTTGTCATGATCCCCGCTCCAGCCCTGTCTTTCTCCCTCATTGTCCCCCTGCATCTGTCTGTCTTTGCATCTGTCATCTGTCTCTCCCTCTTCTCTCTCTCTCCTTTCTGTCTCCGTACTCCTCAGCTTACTTGCAGTCTGCTGATTGCAGCACGTGGACACAGCTGCAACAATTAGCACATCTGTCAGTAATCCCCTACTGCAATATAAGCTCGGCTCTTTCATTCACTCACCAGACCATAGACTGTCAGATCCCACATGGACTCAGTTCTCCCTCCTGAATTCCTACTTGGATTCTATTCACCCTCTGCTCCATCTTCTGCTTGACATTCTCCGAGCCTTATGGGGAATGACAGTTAATTCCCCATAAGGCTCCACCTTCTAGTCCCAGTCCAACCTTTCTCCAAACCCGTTTTGTCTGCCGTCAGCTCCTGCCAGCCCCCGCCTTTCCTGAGCCTGTGTTTTCCCTTTCCTTACTCTTGTGAGTACTTGTTCTTTAGCTTATTTTTCGTAATTCAGTTTTAGTTTTGTACATTTCTCTGTTGAGTTAGTAATGAATTGTTTCCCATTCTGTGTATTGGCTTAGTTCTTGTTTTATTCAATACAACTCTTTTCACTTACTGCTTGTCTGCCGTTTTCTATGTCTGTGCCTGGATTCTCCAGCTCCCCCCGTAACAGACCTACAGGATAAACAAAGTCTATTAACAATATAGTTGCACTAGAAGAGCTCTAGGATAAAAGCAGTTTTACGTGATGTCGATTGTTGCACCTGAAAGGCTGTGAAGAGAAAATACAGTGTTTAAATATGTTATTGCAAAGATAGTCTGACTGCAGAAGGAACAAAGAACCTGCAGTAATGTTCCCTTTTGCATTGCAGATGTAGCATCCTCTTTCTAAAGGAGCTTTTTAAGGTCCTCACAGTGTCATGCAGGGGGTGGTTCATCTGTTGAGCACCATTCTATACAACTATCATACAGAAATCTGTTGCAGCAGTCAGGTCAATCATCCTAGTCACAAAGGATGCGCAAGTGTTTTTAGGATCTTGCAGAGTATTTCTCCTTGACTCACTTTGAGGAGTTTAACAAAAGACTTGAACTGATTATTTTATTCCCACCATCCTGAGAGCCCTTGAAAAATGCTCTGTCCACGTGTCTAAGCACAGGGGCCTCGGTCTTCCTGAGGCCTTTCTTCTTGAGCTGAAGTTCAGCAAAGGCATTAACAATAAAATCAAGTTTTTCTCCAGGTTGGTCAAATGAAGACTTTGACAAAAGCCACTGACTTTTGATGCGGTCCAATCCTGAACTGTACAATAAAGATGGACGTAGCCCCTGGCTCCAAAAATGATGCCTACCTGGAAGTGTCAAAAACTTGCAATATCACACCATCTGCTGCTCCAAAAGCTCTGGCTCCATGGACCCCAATTCATCACGGGAAGAAATAAAATTTGATAGACTGCTTTTCTAGAGCTCCGGATTATTATTTTTTTTGCTAGCTGTTATGGTCAAAATGAGAGATCAGTTGGCCGATCTTAAAATAAATCAATACTGAATTTTATATAGAACGCTAAAGTTTTGCGGAGCCAGGGGCCGTGGTTAATTGACAGTCATTCATTCCAGACAGTTTGGTCTGGAATGAATAGAATGGAATAGATCTTGAATAAAAGACAGGCAGAAGGTGAGTGCATCAGTGGATACAGAGAGATATAACAGGTGCTCTTCAGGATCTCGTGGAAAAAATCCATTCAAACAGCAAAGAGAAGAGAGGTCCGAGGCACTCCAAGTTCCTAAAAATCCTTTAATAATTCATGGACGGCAGTTTACGTGTTTCAGCCACCACAGGGCCTTCATCAGAAAACAACACAACAATAGGGCACAGGTGTGCCTGATAAGGGCTGAGACCAGGTCACATGACCACACCACATGATACATCACCACCCAATAATAAAAAACAACGTTCAAAAACATTGACAATAGAAAGACACCGTTCAAAAACATTGACAATAGGCACCAGAAGAATAAGGTAATCATAGACAATACCCATGTCTCCACAGCGCCCGATAAATGGAAGAGTTGTGTACAACATAAGATAAATCTACAACGCCCCTCAAGCCCAAAGCAATAGAGGATAGTATTCACACAGTACATCACTGACAGGCAGTACAATATCAAAAAAAATCAAATCTTCATAAAAACACTGAGAAATCCACCTCCTCATTAAGGCCTGGAAACACAGTGGCTTTTTTTTTGTCTGCATTTATTCTCATTGTTTAACTCCACAGAAGGGGTGTCAACACTTTATGAGATTAATGCATATTTTAGTCTTGCAGCCAAATATTTTATTATTTAGTGCATGCGTGTGACCATTGTGGGAAATGGTGTGTTTTATAATTGCTCAGTGTGCATATTAAAGAGTTGTATTGGTTCTGAGGAATAGGAAGGTCAAGAGCATCATTACCATGGTGTGACTGTAATGAAACAAAGAAGATAAGTCCAGCTTTATTTTACTTATTACTCATGTGATTGAAACCAAGGATGATCAAGACATAAAGTGATTGATAATCAAAGTACAGACAGTTTTTGATAATAAAGGTACAGATAGTTTTTGACGTAAGCTGTAATCAGTAAAGAACATGAGCGAGTTGTATGTGCAGTTTCTAATCTTGCTTTGCAGAAGCGAAGTCATTCCTACGTGAGCGTAATGACAAAACATCAGCTGTGACAGAGGACAGCAACGCAGCATCGGAAGGGGCGGCCGGCCTTGATAGATAGCTATACACACTGCTAGAGTATAAGAAGACTGGGTCAGGAACAGTTAGCAGTCTGATTCCATCCGAACTGACTGAACACTTATTGTCGGTTAGGGACAGAGGATTCAGGCCCAGAGCTCTGTATCGCACATTCAATTTTGCTGTAATAAATACTTTTGATTTTAAGAAGAAGTCTCCTGACTACTCCATCAAAAGAACTGGGCGGAAACAGCCTTACACATATTTTGTTGGTTTGTTTAATTGTAGGATAGGCTGATTTCCAACAATTTGGTGCCGTGACCCGGATGGAGAAGGAGAATTGACAATAGACGTACATTTGAACAAACAACGGACATACAAAGGACTTTTTGACAACTTGGGCGCCCTATAAAAGGTAAGCAGACGCCTGTTGACATCAAAGTCTGCTATTGGCTATTCCAAAACTGTTGTCAGAATTCCTCCTGTGTGTTCTAGTATACAAAATTGAATGTGCTTCTGGAAGAAATAAAAATGATGAAAATGATGAAGAAGTGCTAAGGTTAATGGAAATAAAAAGGATGAAAATGATGAAGAAGCGCTAAGGTTAATGGAAATGGAAAAAGTCACTGATCCACAGAGGATAGAATCTCTGGCTGGATACTCTGTTCTGGGTTAGAAAACCCGGGGGGTTTAGGAGTCCCTCCAAAAGGTGGATAGAGCAGAGGGCCTATTCTGCAACCCTAAGTGTAATGTAATCCCTGTTAGGCAACAGTTTCTTAGGCTGACAAATAGCCTGGACGGTTTGGTATAAGCCTGGATCGCTGACGAGTGGTTGAAAATACTGGGTTTAGAAGCCCTGAGGACGTGGTTCCCCTCTAAAAGCTTGAAAATACTGGGTTTAGAAGCCCTGAGGACGTAGTTCACCTCTAAAAGCTTGAAAATAAAAATATAAAAAGACAAAAAACAGTGATGAAAGCCAGTGACTAAAAAAGTGAATGAAATGGACAACCGGTTTTTATGTGTTGTTGTGTCTTGTGGAATCTCACTGAGACAACGTGAACGGTACTGCCTAGTGTAACTGCGTCTCAGAGAGTGTGAATGAGGAGCTCATGTATAACTGGAATGAAAAGTAACTGAATCAGCGGACAGCCTGAAACCTAACGGTGTAAACATAAAGCTGTTGTCAGTTGAAGTAGGTTACTGAGTCATTCATTAGGTTCTAGGTGTGATTTGACAGTAACTCTAAAACGATTCTCAGTCTTGGGATTAGAACCCCCAGCAGAAATCCGGAATACAACAGTGTATTCTAGAAGCTTGATTTCTGAGGACTCTGAATTGGCTCAAGAAGCATTGATACTGGTCAAACACACCCTGTAGTACACATTCTGATCAAACATGGAGGAAGAAGAACAAAAAAAGGGCATTTAGTCCTTAGAAAAACAGTGGGAAGTAGCTGTAACTCAAGTATTCAGCGGAGAAAAAAACAAAAGACAGAAAAAAGAAAAGATTGTTTGATGACACAAAATTCAAAGAACTAAAAGAATCAGGACTAATTTTAGATGACAAAGACCCACTGCTGTGGAAACAATTATCAAACTTAGAGAATGACATAATCAAAGATGGACAGCGAAAGATGTAAAAGGCTGGTTGATGATGAAAAGAGAACGTTGTTGAAGGCTGAAGAGATTAATTGAGACCTGAGGGATAAAGTGTGTTTTGGCTCATAAATGGAAAGATGGTAAAAATCAAGTGAGTGTAACTGATGGTAAAAAGTACGTAGGGGAAGGGAGATGAGAAAGGTTTTCGTATGTGTGCACAAAATGTTGTTGTTGAGATGGAAAGAAAAGAGAAAGGGGCAACTTGTTTGCCATGAACTTTATGTGATTAAAAGAACAATAAAGATCTGTGTAAGATTTGTAACTAAAAAAAAAAAAAAAAAAAAAAAAAAAAGAGAGAAAAACAAGCATTGAACGACCGTATTACCCGGACCTTCGCTCAAAGAGCTGATTATAGTGAAATAGGACAGACTAAACAACAAGACGGAAAATCAACAAAGGACTTTAAAGTAAGACTGGAGGCTGTGTTTGCTAGACACAGTGGACTGACAGACGACAGACAAGGGAGCGAACTTTTCCAACAACACCTGAAGACTGTTTTTATAAATAATCTCCGGCCAGGGCTGAAAAACTGGTTGACTAAACATAATGTAGCCCTCCCCACTCAAACCCTCACACAGGCCATGAATTGGGTAAAACATGCTGAGACAGTAATCGTAAAAGGAACAGAAAAAGAAGGCAAGACAGCTAGCGTCTTCTATCAAAATGATAACAAACAAAACTGTGAGGTGCAAATG
This sequence comes from Acanthochromis polyacanthus, assembly GCF_021347895.1. Lineage (NCBI taxonomy): Eukaryota > Metazoa > Chordata > Actinopteri > Pomacentridae > Acanthochromis > Acanthochromis polyacanthus. Next base: position 14,025,192 of record NC_067126.1, on the reverse strand, counting down.
AGACCTGTGGCATGTTGCTCAAAAAAAAAAAAAAATTAGATCCAGTAGTAATTGTATACAGGCAGTTATAGTAGCAGCAGCAGCAGCAGTACACGCATCTGCTGATGTGGGATTATTTCTGCCTTTTCAGCTTCTTTAAAAAAAAACAAACCAAAAAAAAACCACAGAAGATACACAAAACATTTATCATTTCTTCAGGGCCTGTGAAGAAATGCTCTTCTGTGTTGCAGAGATGAATTATCAGTAGAGGTTTAACCTCCAAGATCAATTGTAAAATTTATTACTGTTAGGAATGGTGGATGTGGAGAACCCAGACGCAGACATCACTGAGAGAACGCTAGGCATAATTAAAAGAATTTATTGAACTAAATCAAAGAAACCTTTACAAACTGAAAGCGAGACTGAGTGGACAAAAAACTAAACTAGACAAAGGCAAAATGGCAGACTAAGAAGGGTGGACAGAAACTAACACAGGAGGAACAAACAGGCTTAGACAAAAGCAACAAACAACAGAATCTAAAAGGATAAATTCAGACAAGAAGACTAAAGGTGGAAGAAGGGACAAAGAGGCAGCAAAAGGGCAGAATCCTGACAATTACAATTCATTTAGTACAACATTGTCTCCATTCAGTCAAATTAAACCAGCTTTTAAATTGAATACTAGCTGCAATAACTTGATAATGTAACTCCTATTATGTGTTGGTAACTTTAGATTTAAAACCTAGATATCAGTTTGTCTTTCGACACAGTTGCACTTAATATAGACTATGGTTTTAGACACTAAAAATGATGTTATTGTGTTTATAAAAAACTTTCTTACAAAAAGCAGAGAAACATGAATTGAATTCACAGTATCTGCACTACATGTGCCTTTCTTCCATTTAAACTTGTTTCTTACCTGTAATCTGAATTCAGGATGTGTATGATCACAGAAATCACTTTATGATCCAGTATGCTTTGTAAGAATGATCATAGAGACCTGCAATGGACTCAGTTAAATAGGAATCTAAATTGTTCATATGTTTAGAGATTTGGGATTTTTCAGTGACAAGCATTTATGAAGTGAAATGACGACTCAACAGATCTCAGCTCTTTGAAAGTTTATCTTTAACCTCAGAATTATGACATAATTACAGTTTCCTCCAAATTTAAAACAAATTTAGCAAAAAGAGCTTCGTCGTCTCACTGCTTTCATTCAAGTGTTTGCAAGAAAATTTAAGGTTATTTAATGAACAAATTTAATAGTCACCGCATTTAAAACTGCTATTTATTAATGAATAGAGAGATTGAATCCTTCATTCTATCTGTTCAACATGACAGCAGCTCATTGCTTCACATCATGTTCTTACAGCTCCCAGAGACTGAAGGAGTTTATCTGTTTGTTCTTAAACAACAGAAACAGTGGATAGAAAAAGCACAACATGGACTCTGTGTTCTTTTCTTCCTATCTGCTCTCTGAACGTTCAGAATAAAAATCCACACAGTTCAGGTTATTCCACTTTGAGATCAATGGAGTCTTGTCAGTTTTTACATTGTGAAAATGGACACCCTGAAGAAGCTACAAGCTTATAAAGAGAGGAGGTTAAAACTGTGGCTCTGCAAAATAGAATGGCCCTGGTTCTGCTCTTAGCAGCACAAGGAGGTACTTGTAAGGTCATAGGGCCAAAGTGCTGTTCATATATCTCAGATGCCACATTTGATGTACAAGACATGGTGCACGACACAGCGCAGGGACTAAAATAGCTTCATGATGTACACACTTTTGATTTTGGGAATGTTTCTAGTTTGTTTGGAACATGGGGTTCAGGATTACTCAGATTCCTGACAATGATCAAAGTGATGGTAATTTCACTATTGCTTGTTCTCACTTGTTCTGTTACTTTAATCTAATGCATATTGAGATTAAGACATTCCAGTGTATGTTTTCTTTTCCCTACATTTTTTTCAAGTTTAAAAAGATCCCTTTTATCACAGTGCAAGCTCAGAGACGTGCCACAAACACAATTGTCACACACACATGTGCCTCAGGTAGTTATACATAATACACTATACTCTTATACTTTTACTTCACAGTTGTACAAGTTGTTCACATTTTTTTGACTTACTATTCCTTCATTTCAAAGGGGGGGGATGGCTTTGAAAACAGGTAAAAGTTAGAATCAACCACAGAGAAAACATTTCATTAATTAACATACAACATATACTAATTGAGATGCTGATTTAACATTACAAGGGAATCGTTTTATAATCACATAATATAATCATATACTCATTGATTTCAGAGAATTTTCTCATTAAGTTTTGTTTCCTAGATGTGCTGGTTTTACACTGATTCACACATTGCATTATTGTGCTCTTTTGAGTTGCGCTGATCTGAGAAATGGGAGGGTCTTGAACATCATTCACACTGGTTGAATTGAACGAATAAAAGATGATTTAGACCAGGTCAGTAAGAGGGATGCAACAGCTTACACACACAAATGCCACAACATACATACACTTCACACATACACTTAGTTACATCTTCACTGCACTACATTTACACGTGTGTGTACTTTTAATTTTGAGAATCATGAATAGCACAACAATAACTGTCTTGCTGGGTACCTGAATTTTCATGTAATAATGTCTCTATAGAAAACTTATCGTAGAATGATTTTGTGTATAACACACATTCAGTTAATTACATGATTGCAGTAGTCTTGAGTAGTTGAAGGTAAAAGAATTTGTAAGGATTGATTGTATCAGAGTTTCTTCTTTTTTTTCAGGGCATTTTTCTTACTCAAGTGTGTGAATTAATGTTAAACAAATCAAGAGTGTATAACTATTAACATATTACTAATAAATCAGTAAAATTAAATTTTGGGTTAGTTTAGATTACGGAAATTTCAGCTCATTGAACCATGTGTAATTACAGGTATAGCAGATGTGATTAATTACTCCAATTTCATTGCATTTAATTTTCTACATGATTTAAATTTACCACAGCAATCAAGCTCATTTTATTGTGCATTTGTGTATTTCATTGTAAATGACTATGACTTTTAAAACGATTTTTTTACATCTTGAATATTACAGAATCAATTTTGTGGAGCTCTCTGGCCACAGTTTCCACACACGCAAAATTTTTCCTTTCACTTGTAGTTTAGGTTTGATCTCATGATCAAAAAGGGGGATTTGTTAAGGAAAAATTGTACCAACATACAGAAGGTCACCCTTTGACCCCAACTGAAGCACACCAACTGCTCAGACAGACAACTATTTGCTGATACAGCAACAATAACAAGGTTAGATCCTGCCTCTTTTCTCCTTTCAGACAGTATAAACCCACCAAGGACAGAGAGACTCCTCAGAGTTGATACTGGCTTTGTCGGCATATGCGGTTCTTGCTGTATCATTTCTCCTGAATTCAGTAGTGCATTTTTTCTCTACATCAGTTATATGTGTCTCCTGAGTGTTCCTAAGTTCACCTCCTGGTTTCCTCACCTGAGATCACGGAAATTGATTTAAAAAAAAAAAAAAAAAAGAAAAAAAAAACTTGCATTTCATGTTTGTTAATGACGAATGAGATTGACAGGGAGAAAAGAAACCATGAACTATATGTTGGTGATCACCATGATAATGTTTGGTTCCAGATGGCAAACCTGACCTCAAAAAGTTCAAATATGTCTGACTGCTATGTGTGCTCATTCATACCTCATCATTCACGGACCAATGCATGCTTAACACCAAAACCAGTCAACACTAGATGACATTATATGTGTTGTAGCAATCTACACCTCTAATTACAACCCCAGTCACTACCTTTAAAAATTCACTTAGTATTTGCCAAGCTGCACTAATGCCAGTGACTATGACTTGACAAACTGGAGAATGCCTCAACATTTTAGGATAACTACTAATGAAACTAATCTACAGGGAATCACGACGGCACGCTAGCCAAACACACCATCACTGTGTTTCAGGAGGAGCTGTGCTGAGGGAGACGTAGACCTAGGCGTGGCAAACTGTATGACTGACTTTCCTATGGAAGGTGTTTCGAGCAATCCCCTGTGCAGCGGTTCTAGGTGTGAGGAAGGTTGGGCAAAACCAATCAACCTCACTGCCGTGGGAATCTGCGATGATGTGATGGGATGGGTGTCTGAACCTGTGGTTCCACACACGGGGGGTTCTCCTACCCGGCTGACCACGTTTGGGGCCATGGCCATAGGGTCTATTTGTATCTCCCCCAGGGGTGGTGTGGGGCGTGCTATTTAGCTAAACTACAGCCTGCAGCTCTTGTGATTCTCAAGTCAGGTGTTACTATCATTCGTCTGCAACGGCAAAAGATGAAGGAAACATTCTGACCCTTCCACTACTAGATCTCCACCACTAGTCTCAGATAGAAGAGTCTTCTTTAGGACACTTTTTCCCATGTACAGAACAGCAGATTTAGGAAACAGGATGAGGAGCTCACACAAACAGTTCTTGATTTAGCAAATCAACTTAAAAACGATCCAGAAAAGAAAGCTATGTGCACACACCTATTCTCATAATAATGCTGTTAATCTTCATATTCACTTGTTGCATCATTCCAATTTTCAGAACACTCATGAGTAAGACGATGAGCAGAACTGTGTCCGAGGTAATGTTGGGCGATGAATTCAGAGCACTCATGGCAGAAAATCCACTTAAAGAAGAAGAGGAGCTAGTGCCTGTATCCTCCATCGTGTAAAATATTTTGTGTTGGCCTAAGGTTAGCTTAGGCCAAAAGGGGGAATTGTGGGAAATGGTGTGTTTTATAATTGCTCAGTGTGCATATTAAAGAGTTGTATTGGTTCTGAGGAATAGGAAGGTCAAGAGCATCATTACCATGGTGTGACTGTAATGAAACAAAGAAGATAAGTCCAGCTTTATTTTACTTATTACTCATGTGATTGAAACCAAGGATGATCAAGACATAAAGTGATTGATAATCAAAGTACAGACAGTTTTTGATAATAAAGGTACAGATAGTTTTTGACGTAAGCTGTAATCAGTAAAGAACATGAGCGAGTTGTATGTGCAGTTTCTAATCTTGCTTTGCAGAAGCGAAGTCATTCCTACGTGAGCGTAATGACAAAACATCAGCTGTGACAGAGGACAGCAACGCAGCATCGGAAGGGGCGGCCGGCCTTGATAGATAGCTATACACACTGCTAGAGTATAAGAAGACTGGGTCAGGAACAGTTAGCAGTCTGATTCCATCCGAACTGACTGAACACTTATTGTCGGTTAGGGACAGAGGATTCAGGCCCAGAGCTCTGTATCGCACATTCAATTTTGCTGTAATAAATACTTTTGATTTTAAGAAGAAGTCTCCTGACTACTCCATCAAAAGAACTGGGCGGAAACAGCCTTACACATATTTTGTTGGTTTGTTTAATTGTAGGATAGGCTGATTTCCAACACCATCACCAGCCCTCCCTGAAAGCTAAGCTGACATTCTTTATTACAAATCCCTGTTAAGAGCCAGGGAGGGCAGTGCTACACCTCAGTGGTGACGTGAGGGGAAACAAAGGGTGGACAGGATGAGACAGGACGGACAGGGACAAGGACTAGCAAGCGGTGCTATTATATCTGAAGAATAAGAGGTGCTGTGTAATTTATTAATTACCCATCAATAAGACAAACAAACAAACACACACAAAAATGAAAACCCAAACAAACAAAAAAGATAAACAAATGAATAAATAACCAAATAGTACTGAACACCATAGTTGTGGGTGTCGTGTCAGTATAGAGTGGAAATAGGCCAGAAGAAGATACTAGAGAAAAGGAGAGTGGATTTAGTGTGAGTCTAGACTCTGGAGAGAGTCTCAGCACATTCTGGCGGGTCCCATCACTGCTCAACAGTGGAACTCGACAGGAGCTGGTGGGACCTGAACAAACATGCACATGCAAGTGTGAAGGACCCCGAAGCCCAGAACAGCTATCAAGGCAAGGCAGGGCCAGGCTGACAGGGTGCACTCCCCACCAGGCTGACAGGAGTCACGGGGCGGCACCCCCAGAGAGCAACCGGGGCCACCGTGTACCACACGGACCCCGAAGACAAGAGGGAGCAGCTACCGACAGCCCCAGCAAGCCAGAACCGACCCAGGCAGCCCAGGGCAGGAGGACCCACCCGCCACCCATGCCCCAACCCCGCCCGCCCCAGCCCCCACCAGGACCCCGCACCTCACCCCCCCACCCACCCACCACACCAGCTGGGACCCGTCGGACACGTAGGAGAACCCCCACAGGCCGCAACCCCCGGCCCCTCAGACCCCCAGCCACAGCAACACGGATGATGGTACACCATGCCGCGCCATAGCCGTAAGGAGGCTGGATCCCACCAGAGAGGCCATAGCTGTGAAACCCACCCATTACTCCCCTATTAATACTTTTCCCGATCCCTGACGGAAAACATTATCCCAGCACCGTGATAGTGTAACCCTGAGTGTCATGTGGTGCATTAAAAGTGGGGAGGCTGGGCGAGGTGTCAGCCATCCCGGACCTAGTTTATATATGTCCTAAATATGTTATTATCAAAAAGGTGATGGGGGTGGGTGACTCCTCTCTCTGCCCATGTCCTGAAATAAAGAGATATTTTATTGTTTGCAAAATCAGGATTGTGCCAGATTGGGGACAGTATACTGGGTTTTAATTGGGAGCCTGTGACCTCCAACGTTTTCCACCAAGCAGACAAGGAGGAGGCGATAATTGGGTTCTTGAAGCAGGAGTGATGATTAAAGGGCAGAAGTGATAAAGGGCAGGTCTGAGATTTTGATCTGGTTACAATCTAACTGTTCTAGTTCCAGCCAGGAGTTATATTCTTCATGTGGGTGAATCCATTTGGTGAGATATTGTAGTTGGTTGGCTAAATAATAATACATGAAGTTGGGGGCTCCCGTCCCCCTTCAGGTTTGTTCCTCTGGAGGGTGGCCAGACTGATTTTAGCATTTTTGTTCTTTGAAAAGAATTTACCAATGGCAGAGTCTAACGATTTAAACCACTTTGATGTAGGTTTAAACGGAATCATGGAAAAGAGATTTGACTGTAACTATTCGTCCCGAAAAGGAGATGGGGAGGTTATTCCATCACCTTAGATCTTCACAGACTTTGTCCAAAAGTGGGGTGTCGTTCAGGTGAACTAGCTCTGAGAGTTTGGAGGAAATATTTACGCCCAGATATCTGATGTTGCCAGTAGGAATAGAATAATTCGAGTTTTGGACTGTGGGATTCCATGAGTTTTCTGTTAAAGGTAACATGATTGATTTTGACCAGTTGATGGAGTAGTCTGAAAGACATGAGAAGGTTGTAATGAGGTTAAATACTTCCTTCACTGAGGTTTTCGGTTCTTGTAGGTAAAGTAAAATGTCATCTGCGTATAGGTTAATTTTGTGTTCAGACTCCAAAGTGCAGATACCTTTGATATCAGTGCTCTGACGTACTGCTGTTGCTAATGGTTCGATAAAGATCACAAACAATAAAGGAGAGAGTGGGCATCCTTGTCTCGTTCCCCTTTGCAAACTGAAACTTTGTGAAATGATTCCATTAGTGGTTAGTGTAGCCTTGGGTGAGTTGTACAGAGCCGATATCCACTGGATGAATGACTCTCCGAAGCCAAATTTGTGAAGCACAGGGAAGAGAAAAGACCAATTAACTTTGTCAAAGGCTTTTTCTGCATCCAGTGACATAGTGATAGCTTCTTTGTTGTGGTGTTGCTTCAAAGAGATTAAAATTAGAAGTCTTCTGATATTGTTGGTGGCGTGTCGGCCATTTATGAAACCTGTTTTATCGTAGTGGATTATTGACGGGATAATTTTCTCCAACCTAGAGGCGAGTGCTTTTGAGATAATTTTGATGACAGTGTTGATTAGTGACAGAGGTCAATAGGTGGAGGGAAGTGTAGGATCTTTGTCTGGTTTCAATAATAATTTAATTGCAGCTGTATTCATGTGCGAACTTATATAACCATTATTTTTTTTATCTCTGTCACTGTCCTGAAGAAAAGGGGTGCTAACATTGACCAGAAATGTTTAAGAAATTCAGCAGGGAAGTCATCAGGACCAGGTGCCTTGCCTGCTGACATACTGTCTAATGCACACTGTAATTCTTTGACAGACAATGGAGCATCTAGTGTGTCTCTGTAATCTGACGTTAATTCGGGCAAGCTTAGATTGTCAAGAAAGTTATGAATGTCTTCTTCGTTTGGGTTAACTGTTGATGAGTATAAACTTCGGTAATAATTATAGAAAGTCTGATTAATTTCCTGGGGTGACTGAGTATATTTCCCTGAGGGATCCTGAATTGCTGTTATGAAGGATTTTTCTTTATTGTGCTGGAGTTGGTTCGCAAGAAATTTTCCTGATTTATTGTTGTGTTCAAAATCATTATATCTCAGCTGTTGTAGTAAGAACTCTGTTTTCTTTGATAAGATATTATTGAGTTTTATTTAACATTTTGTACTTCAGACCATAATTGATCACTTGGATTTATTGCATAGTTCTCTGTAAGTTCTTAAATTTTTTCCTCAATTTCTTCCTGTAGTTGTTGATCCTTTTTTTTCTTGTAAGAGGAGTATGATATATTTTGCCTCTGATTACGGCTTTTCCAGTTTCCCAAAGTAAAGATGGAGATACATCATTAGAGTTATTGTTTTTTAGAAAGTCTGCCCACTCACTTCTTATTATTCAATCAAATTCCTGGTCTTTGAGTAGAGAGATGTTTAGGCACCAAGTCTGAGGAGGTTTAGGGACGGAATCTGTTTGCAGGCTGAGAGATATTGGTGCATGGTCACTGATAATGATTGGGTGAATTTTAGTAGTAGCTTTGTGTACGATAGAGTTATTTGAGAGGAAAAAGTCAATTCTTGACAATGTTTGGTGCACCTGAGAGAAAAAAGTATAGTCCCTCTTTGTTGGGTTTTTGAGTCTCCAGACATCTTCTAGTCCAAAATCTTTCATATAATCCTGTATGACTTTAGCTGATTGTGGTTGTTTTGCATGTATTGGACTATGAGATTGATCTAGTGAGGGGTTTAATACAACGTTGAAGTCGCTGCCGATAATGGCTGTTGAGTTAGCAGATAAGTCTGCTAAGTGGGAGAAAACCACGTGAAAGAAGGCTGGATCATCATTAATCGGGGGGTACAGATTTGCAATTGAATATAATTTATTAAAGATTGTTGCCTGGGTAATAATATATCTGCCCTCTGAGTCCGTTACTGTGCTATTTAAAGTGAATGGTACTCTCTTATGGATTAGAATGGAGACCCCTCTTTGTCTGCTGTTATAACAAGATGAAACGATGATATTATAATTCAAATCTAATAGAGATTTTTCTTCTGATTCTACTAAATGCGTTTCTTGGAGGAGCAAAATATCTGCTTTTAATTTAGAGACATAGTCCATAATTTTAACTCTTTTTGTTTGTGAGCATATGCCATGAACATTCCAGGCTACAATATTTAACTTGAACATAAAGCGAGAAGTTCAGTCATTGAATAAGTAGCAATATAGAATATCATCTATGTGTGTCCTTGTGAGCTGTTTGTTGCTGTCTGTGAGCTGTGGGTGTTGGAGAGCGATGTACATAGCAAGTCAGGATCTATATATGCATTATATAATAGCACAACATTGCCTGAAAAACTATCAACAAACACGTTATAAAACATACAAGCACAATAAACATGGGGGGTACACAGGGTGTGAGTGAAAGTGAGGGGGGTGAGTGTGTGAGAGGGGGAGAGGGGTAAAGGGAAACATAGAAAGGGAGAGACAGAAAAGTAGGAGGAGGAGGGGGTTCTCCAGTGGGGAGTGTAGATAGGGAGAGTGACACATTTACATTTGTGTGATTTTTTTTTCTTACGTTTTCTAAACTAAATTACTATGTGGTATACTAAGTATTAAGATGTTGTTATTATTATTGTTATTAGAAGAGCCAGGGGGTAATGGAAGATTCCCGAAATAACTGCCCATCTATGTATAGTTTGTCCACAACTAGTGCACTCCGTTTACCTTTCAGCCTGTGTTCTTTCATGATGGGGTATAAAACTTTGCGCCTCTCGTTTATTTCTCTGGGAAACTGGTCATTCATTCCGTAAGACGTACGTACCTTTCAGCTCCCGTCCTTTGCTCTTTACTAGCACTTTCTGTTGGAAGTGCTCGAACTTTGCGATGATAGGACAGGGACGGTTTCCTCCTCGGGGTCTGAGCCGGTTTAACACGGTAGAAAGTGATGTTTTTAACCGTATCCACAGGGATTTTAAGCGCTAAAACCATGAAGTTTTTAACAAGGGACTCTGGGTTATCCAGTGTGGACTCAGGGATGACAGAGAAGATCAGGTTTTCCCGCATACTCCTCGACTGAATGTCCAGGACGGTCTCCTTCAGGGTTTTGTTTTCTTTTTTAAGTGTGGTCACCTCTGAAGTGACGGCTGCCAGCGTGGACCGGAGTTCCGAGTTGTCTCTCTGCAGGTCCTCTATCTGCTGGTGAGTGAACTCCAGGGTTGCCTTCAGGTCCTTAATCTCCTGGGCCCAGTATTTCAAAAAATTAAATCCAGATCAAATTGATCTAGATTTCCAAATCTCACTTTCCTGATCCATGGATCAGAATCTTTTATCCCGGTATTTCAAAACTTTGCTGGATTGGATCAGAATAATCCTGATCCTCTTGATTGAGATTTTCAAATCCATCCCGCCCCTACGATCAACCCGCCCTCAGGGTCACAGACAGAATGTGTGTTGTGTAGATCTTAAGGCTACAGAGATCTTTGATAAATTAATATACGAAAAGCAAAAGTATTATATAGTCATTCAAAATATTTTCTGTTGCATGGAGTCAATATTTACTTCAATACTCTGTTTAAACAATTGCCTTGTCACTGACCTTTCATATTTAGAGATGCATTTTATAAAAGGACATCACAGACTAGTGCAATAAAATAAAAACATAAGACAAATGTGAGATATCCAGTAGCTTTACTGAACATAAACAAAGGGAAAACAAAAGTATTCCTAGAACTTTTAGGAAAAATACAAATCAACCAAAGCACTTCTGACCGCTCTTCCTGCTGGTTCATCAGGCAGATGTGGTAAAGGTGGTGGAAGCTCTACATCACCGGAAGAGGCATCATGATGAGGATCATGCCTACCAAAAACTCCTCAAGATGGAAACTGAGCGAGCACACCAGCAAATTCTACTTGCTAAGGAACAAATAAAACTTACCATGAAATTTTTATTAATAGATTCGAGGACACTTACCTGGATATCTGTGGTCTGCAGGTCTCGTGTGTGAGTCGCGGAGTCGGCTTTCTTCCTCTTGTTTGGGTTTGGGCTTTGGGTGACCGGTTCTTCCAATCGTACACCGGACGAAGTAGTCATCGATAAATCTCTCGAGGTCCTCCACTTTTAGCACTACTTCTGCGATCTTGAGCAGGCTACTTAGGTTGTTTTTTTAATATAAATTAGTCAAGAAAATGGCGATTTGTTTACTTCTAATCTAGCAGCTGGGGGCCGCCATGTTGAATTTTGTCACTCTCACAGAATCTCGCGATTTCACAGCATCTTGTGGGCAGACTGTTGAGGCAGTCTCTTCCACCGACTTTATTGTTAATCTGACTCGCTGAACGTTGAATAATAATATTTTCCTATTTCAGGACAAGCTATACAGATAAACAAAAGGGACTGCAATGGGCGCTGCGTATGCACCAAACTACGCTGGCCTCTTCTTAGGATTCTGGGAAGAACGGTATGTGTTGAATCCTGCAAATCCTTTCAGCCAGTACATTCATTTCTATGGCAGATACATAGATGACCTATTTTTTTGTCTTCTCTGGCTCTGCTCAACAGTTAAAGGACTTTCACTATTACTTGAATGGTACCAATCCTAACATTAAATTGGCCCTGGAGTTCAGACAAACGTCTATCAATTTTCTGGATCTCAATATTTATAACGACGCGGATGGATCTCTCCGTACAACAATCTACAGAAAACCAACAGACAGAAATACTACCCTCAGAGCTGACAGTTTCCACCCATCCAGTCTCATTTCTAACATTCCCCTTGGACAATTCCAGAGACTCAAGCGCATATGCAGTACAGATTCAGAATTTCAAAAACAGTCAAACATGCACAGGCGCTTTAAACAAAGGGGCTACAGCAACAAAACATTAAATCAAGCACTATTGAAAACTAAATCTATTGAAAGGACACATCTCTTCCAGCCTAAGCCCAGGAAAAGAGGTGATAACAGCATATTCTGTACTCTCCAATACAGCAGTCAGTTGTACAAAATTAAAAAGATCATTCAGCGGAATTGGGATATCCTTCGGAGCGATCCCTCTATTTCTCCAGTTTTCTCCAGACCTCCACAATTTGTGTTCAAAAGGGCACCCACACTCAAAGATAAACTGGTCAAAAATCTTCTTCAAATCATCTTCCTGCTACTAGACCACAGACATTTCTTCAAAAACCCATGGGCACTTACCAGTGTGGATCCTGTAACCATTGTTCACATATCAACAAATCCACCACCTTCAAGGACTCTTCTGGACTCAGGACATTTCACTGTAAACATTTTGCAAATTGTAATTCTACTCATGTCGTATACTGCTTGGACTGCAAATGTGGTTGTTTCTATATAGGACTTACAAAAAGAAGACTGAAAGACAGATTCTCAGAGCACAAATATGCAATAAGGACTGTAAATCTTAATCACCCGATTGCCAAACATTTCAAAACTTCTATTTGCTGTAATCCCAACCAACTCACTGTGATGGCAATTGAAGTAATTCTCAAAACCCACAGACATGGAGACAGACTAAGAACTTTGGCACAAAGAGAAACTTTTTGGATTGAGACTTTAAAAGCCACTGTGTTTCCAGGCCTTAATAAAGAGGTGGATTTCTCAGTGTTTTTATGAAGATTTGATTTTTTTGATATTGTACTGCCTGTCAGTGATGTACTGTGTGAATACTATCCTCTATTGCTTCAGGTTTGAGGGGCATTGTAGATTTATCTTATGTTGTACACAACTCTTCCATTTATATGGCGCTGTGGCGACATGGGTATTGTCTATGATTACCTTATTCTTCTGGGGCCTCATTTATAAAGCTTGCGTACGCACAAAACAGGGCTAGAAAGTGGCGTATGCCACTTTCTACGCAAAGGTTGTGATTTATAAAAACAAAGTTGGTGTGAGAATGTGCGCACCAGTGCGCCAGCCGTGATGCTTGATGCTTGCTTATGCACAAAACAGGGCTAGAAAGTGGCGTAAATCACAACCTTTGCGTAGAAAGTGGCGTACGCTGTGTACGTTGTGATTTCTAAAAACAAATTTGGCGTGAGAATGTGCACACTGGTGCGCCAACTTTGATGCTTGCTTAAGCACATTTTGGAGACAGAGGGAACGGCAGTGCCGGAGGGTGAAGTGGTGAATTGAAGCCGGATTGATCTCAAACCTTTATTGTCGTCACATATTAGACTTGTAGAGCTGGATAATCATAAACCCTCATTGTTGTAGATGTTCCTATAGTGCGCCATTCACCCTACGACTGTATTTGCAGAACTATGTTAATATATCAAACTTCCATCTTCAAATGATATAATAGAGCGATGAGTGGCACTGATGGCCTGTGACAATCAGTCCAATCGCTGATCAAGCGGATAAATAGCGGGTGACAGTCATGAGTAATGTGGCACAATGGATGCGCTGGCATTGCTGGAATATCACATTAAGAATGGAGAGAGATTTTAGGGATAACGGGGATTTCCTGGACGATGACTGGCTAGTAAGCCGATTCAGATTCCCTAGAGCAGTACTCTTGGATCTATGTGCTGAACTGGGCCGTCTTAGACCGACCCACCAGCCGAAACCACGCCATCCTGGTCCAGACACAGGAGCTGACGACTCAGGGGTTTCTGGCGACACCAGCTCCTTCCAGTGGGAATTGACCGACAGGTATGTGTTTTATATGAAGAAGATATGTGGTTACATTTGTTGTCTGAATCCCGTTTGGGTCTGATATACAGTTAAATGATGTCCTTTAGGTCTGGGATATCACAACCATCCCTCAGCGCAATAATGCCAGCTGTTTTGGATGACATTATAAACATGACCAGTCAATACATCAGGTTTCCTTACACTGTGGGTGAACAGGCCAACATTAAACGGAAATTTGCAGCGATGTCCGGTTTCCCAAATGTAATCGGCGTAACTGACTGCACTCGTGTTGCTGTAAGGGCTCTGAGTGAAGATGAATTTGTCTATGTGAACCGAAAAAAATGTACATTCAATCAGTGTACAAATTATTTGTGCATCAGACATGATCATAACAAATTTAGTGGCAGGGTGACCTGGGTCAACACATGATTCATTCATCCTGACGCACAGCAGTGAAAAGACTGCAGCAGCTTATTTATATACAGCTACATTCATGAGTTACTTTGCATTGACCATTCATGGTAAAATGTGGTTGTGTTGTGGGCGGAATGTGAGGTGGATCCACCTGTGCAATCTTCCAGCTGGTGTGTGATTTATCAAGAAATTGCGTGCAGCTGTGCTTAGGCACAGTTTTATAAATCAGGGGCGAAGGGCATACGCCCATTTCGGATTTTCGGCGTACGCAAACTTTTAGTATGGATCCTACGCAATGTTTTATAAATGAGGCCCCTGGTCTCTACTGTCAATGTTTTTGAACGGTGTCTTTCTATTGTCAATGTTTTTGAACGTTGTTATTTATTATTGGGTGGTGATGTATCATGTGGTGTGGTCATGTGACCTGGTCTCAGCCCTTATCAGGCACACCTGTGCCCTATTTTGTATTGTGTTCTGATGAAGGCCCTGTGGTGGCCGAAACGCGTAAACTGCCTTCCATGAATTATTAAAGGTTTTTAGGAACTCGGAGTGCCTCGGACCTCTCTTCTCTTTGCTGCTGGAATAGATCTTTATTGTCACTGTTACAGAAAACTACTAAAATCGGATTAGTACTCTCCAATAGCAGCATTAAGAATAAACTAAATAACACACCCTAAAAAATATATGCAACATAATTGACAGGTCCGATGGAAGAGGCAGTCCAGACGCACTTTCACCAAACTCTATTCTCGTTTGGATTAACTCTGATATAACTGTTGGTTTCTTTATCGGTGGAGAAGCAAAATCTTTTCCACAGACAGATTTTCTGCCTGTTGGCTCGTTTAACCAGTTTTCTACCTTTGGCTGATTCTACCAGCAGGCACTAAAAGGACTCTGATAGTTCAGTTATTTTCTTATCGGTGCTGCTTTAATGCATTTCATATGCAACTTTACAGTCAGATATGCGTGTGTTGAGTTAGCGTCCAGTAAATATTAGCTTTAATGTTAGCGATGCTAACTGAGCTAGCTGCTTAGTCATAGCCTGATTAAAGCTAACATAGCATTAAGCTAAGGATGTTTGTGTTGCGTGTCATGTAAACAGCTGAAGTGTGTTGTGTTAGTGTAACATGGTAGATTTACTTGATAAAACTGTCAGTGGAAACTGGTTCACATTAATGTAATGTTTAGAAACAAATGTGATTAAACAGTAAGGCTAAGGTTCTGTGTTGTCAGTAGTCCTGAATATCTGCTGAGTCTCTGACGTTAAACTGGAGAAAACAATAAATCTGCTCTGTAGTCATTAACATTGTTTAATGACTGATTCTCGTGTTGTAGTATGTATTCCTGCAGTGTAGATTGGAAAAAATAAACTTCCAGAATATGACCAAAGTAATGATGAAAACTAGAGTTTTTACATTTAAATTGCAGCACAGAGCAGCAGAAGAATAAAATCTTCTCCCCTAAAGCCAGTGACTACAGGGCTTTCTGTCCTTCAGTGCTTGGAAAACTATATGACAGAGGAAATCTTTCCAGGGTCACTTTAAAATAAACCTCTGCTATTGATGCTGATACTGTGATGTCTCTCTTCATCTCAGGTGTCTGATGTTCACTATGAAAATCTTCTGAGTAAAGCCAACAGAAGGAAAACCTCATCTGGTTGTGAAGAAGGAGACTGAATGGACATCTTAAGTGAATCATTTCCTGTTTAGCATTCACTTACAGAAGGACAGACCAACTGTTTCAGCAGTTTATTCTCTGTTCTTAGTATTCACAGTTTCAATTCATTACCTTTTAACTTCATCTCTGCTGTTGTAGCTGAAATACAGTAGAAAAAGTCTGTGTTATTTATATCAGACATGCAGCATTAAAACAACATATTCAGGGCAGGAGCTTCATTATTACATTTCTTGCATATTTAAAAACTACATTATTTAACAATTCTGAACTCTAAAGACGTGCAAACACATGTAATAAATGGATGAAATAAAAAATGTGTTGCTGACATCCATCCATCCATTCTCTATCCTCACTAGGGTCACAGGGGGTGCTGGAGCCTATCCCAGCTGACTCGGGCGAAGGCAGGGGACACCCCAGACAGGTCACCAGTCTGTCGCAGGGCTACATATACAGACAAACAATCACACTCACATTCACACCTATGGACAATTTAGAATAACCAATTAACCTCAGCATATTTTTGGACTGTGGGAGGAAGCCAGAGTGCCCGGAGAAAACCCACGCATGCACAAGGAGAACAGGCAAACTCCATGCAGAAAGATCCCAGGCCCAGGCCGGGATTTGAACCGGGGATCTTCTTGCTGCAAGATGAAAGTGCTAACCACTACACCACTGGTGTTGCTGACAGTGAAATGTAAATACTGAACACTCACAAGGCAAGTTGTATTATGAAGAGAGGAAACTAACGGGTGACGTCACGGTAGCTACGTCCATCTTTATTATACAGTGTATGGGTACAATCCAGTGAGATTCCAGTGAGATAAAAGAATTACATGTAGCAGAAAATAAAACAAAAAAAGCATTCAGAGCACAGTTGTCAGGGTGAAGTGGTGAACCCAGGCAGAGAACACACAGACTCACGGCTGGATCAGGCAAAAAAAAAAAAAAGAATTTTATTTTAATACAAATTCTGTGTACCAAAGGAACTCAGGGGAAGTGAGTGAATAAAACTAAGGAATAAATCGGAGTTGGACTAAAGCCAGGAATAATCTAACTGAGGAACTTAGACCAGCGGTCAAGGCTCGTCCTCCGCTGGAGTGGGCAAGCGATGGACAGTGGATGCCGCGGTCCTTGAGATCCAGAGGCCAGTGGGGACAGGCTGAAGCACACAGGGACGAGACACTTCCTCCTCCAGAGGGGAGACAGGTTCTGAGTTTCTCGGCAGACAGGAATGACTGGGAGCCCGGGCAGCGTGGCCAGCAGAGAAGCTTGGAGCTGAAGCAACTATCTGGCAGGGTGTGGAAAGTGGAGTCGGCTTTTATTGCGGGAGATGAGGGACAGGTGTGCTGCATCATGACCGCCCAGAGTTCTGATGATGGTGATGACATGATTATTGCAGCCAGCTGTTGCAGGGAGTGAGTGGAGGAGGAGAGACGAGTAGCAGGAGGGGATCAGGTGGGAGCTGAGGCAGGAACTTTGGAAGAAGCCCTGAAAACAGTACTCTGCCAAGGTTGTTCATTCTCCTATATAAGGCCATATGGGGGAATGGCACATGTCAGAAATGCTACTTTTTTTCTTTTTTTTAAAGAAATGCAGCATTTTTTAGCTGTTGATCAGAAATCAACAGCTAAAAAATGTGGCCATTTAATATAGATTTACCCACAAACTTGGCATTGCGCTGAGCACAGGCATGTGTTTGTGCATATGTACATCATATACGGATACCGAATTGCATGACTGAAATATGTAGTGGACAGCAGGAATTGATGGTACTTGGAAACACTCCCACAATTTCATCAGTTGTTCCTTGCATCATTTCTGGTAAGTCCGCAGTGGTCGATTTGTAGTAGGATCGTCAACAAGGAGCAGACTTGTCATAGTTACAGTGATGTCATAACGCTATCTCGCAATGATAAAGAAATCTTTAACAAATCTGTGGATCCAGGCGATAAGCTGCATCACTGACAAAATCTAAAGAGGTGGTCCTTGTCATTTCTGACCTTTCCTGAAAATTTTATCCAAATCTGTTAGTCCATTTTTGAGTAATGTTGCGCACAGACGGTATAACAGATGGAAGGACAAATGTACACTGATTATCACATAAGTCCGTCGTATTCCTCGGCGGAGAAACAATAAGGGTAACTACTGTCTGAAGTTTGTAACCTGTGTAAGAACACATCATTATCTGTCAGTTAATTGATGAACTGGCCCAATTGATTAAAAGTAGAATGAGCAGGGAACCTGGTTTTAGCAGAGGTGTTGAAATAGTTCAAGTGTAAAACATGTTAAACCTGCTGCAATCTCATGCTGCGCACACACCTTGGGATGTACACAGATTGTAAATGCTAACATTTTCTTCAAATATCTTCAACGAAGAAGTTTTATTGGAGCAAAACAAAATAATTTACCAAAACCAACCAGTTTGAAGATAGAAGAAATGATCAGTAAAAATAGATTTTAAAATGGCTGAGTTGGATTTGTATCTTGACACATGCAGATAAAGATGAGTAGAAATGGATCCAGTTCTTCCCAATGACTATTTATTGCTTGAATGAATGTACAGATAAAAATAAATTAAAAAATATATATATAATATATAAAAAATATATAATATATTATATATATTATAAGTCTTGTTCTTTGGAAACATGTCATGCATTACAGGTTACTGACTTTCACAAAAACAAACCACATACAGGACACATAAAGGATCAACACTCTCACTGAAGCACCGTTGTTCACACCGCTAGCCATGGTTACCCCGGTCTTGTGAGGTCAACTGTCTCTGTCACATGACCAGAGGAGCGCCACTTGATTGGCTGGGCATTTGTTCGATTTTGGCCAGGATTGATCATTTATGTCTAAGTCCCCCGGATGTGAACAGCGAATTTTTTGACAGCGAATTTTGAACACTGAATTTTTGACAGCAAATTTTGAACACTGAATTTTTTGACAGCGAATTTTGAACGCTGAATTTTTTGACAGCAAATTTTGAACACTGAATTTTTTGACAGCAAATTTTGAACACTGAATTTTTTGACGGCGAATTTTGAACACATTGAATTTTTTTTGATGGTGAATTTAAAAACATTGAATTTTTAAATGGTTTTTAGAATTGTGATGAGGTAAATTCAGGCATATAAAATTCACATACATAATTTTGATGCAAAAAAATTTAAAGTAAGAAATTCAGCAGCTTTTAAAATTCAGAATCTGATGAATCTGATTTGCTTCCATAGAACTCTTTTTCATTGTTTTTGGAAATGTAGAAAAATTATGACATTTTGGGTTTTAATAAAGCACACTGTGAAAATATTACTTCCAAAGACTTATCATTGGAACCTTCCTTTGTAATTTTAGGATTATATCTCAAGAACTCTAGATTTACAAAAAGTGAGCAGCTTTTTAGTGATATTTGTTTATTACAAGCAAACAGACTGATTGCATCGCATTGGAAAAACATAAGTAGACCAAGTGTTGGACAGTGGCTTAAACAGATGCTGGGTACACTTCTACTAGAACAAATCATTTACCTGATGAGAGGAAAAAGGACCCATTTGAAAGTATTTGGATATAGCCTGTGCAGAAGGTTCTGACTTAACTGATGATCAAGAGGAAGATGATACCTAAGAGCTGCTTTATAGATGATGATCCGCATGATGTACCAAAACAGTCTCTGTATATTTGTATATTTACTCTGTAATTGTATTTTGTGTCTGAGAGGATGTTCTGTTAAAAATTGTATGTGCCACTTCAAATCATAAAATACAAATAAACATACTGTATGAAAAAAAAATGAGGAGGAGTAAGTAAGGGCAAGACTGAGTGTGATGCTGGTGTACTGACAGCTAGTACACACAATCATTATCTGATGTGTTTAAATATAAACTCATCCTGAGGCCTACAGATGGACTATGTGGGCTCAGCTGCACTGCTTTAGGGACAAAATGTCTTTGTCTGCAACAGACCATTCTAACAACACCAGACTGGCTTCTATCGCCAGTCTTTGCACATAAGTCTCAACTTTTTTTTCTCCAAATGGTCTCGAAAGAAGTCAAAGCAAAGGCTTTGTCGGTCAGTATAGCCTTCCTTAACCCTTTCCTCAGGTTAATTCAGGACCAGCTCTCCGTTTAAAGGGTTAGATTCTATCTGCCTATTAGTATTCCACCTAACAGGTTTCAGCAGAATAATTAAGCTGGTGTCGAGGAATACTCGCCTAGGTCCTAACTGTCTTCTTCCAAATGTCTTACCCCTCTTACTTCAATAAATACTCTCTCACTAAGCAGCCCTCCTAAGTAGTAGAATTGATTTATTGAACACGTTTGTTAACGACAGCTTTCCTCTTAAAACTGTGGCACTTGTTGATATTCCTAGGTTCGTTTTAGAGGTTTGGAAAACTAACCTCGGGGGTAATGTTTAAATAACTAGTTGGATTAAAGTAACCTTTAAGAACCATTAGATTTAATGCACACAATCAACTTAACTTTTTACCACTATGCAGAATAGGTGAATCATAATCATTTCATTAGACTTCTCTTTAAATGCAATATAGCGTTTTATTAAGCAATTATTAGCAGGGGCACTGCATTAATTCATGATTAAACAATTTAATTATTTCTGATTATTTCTAACTAAACTAAACTAAGCTGAGCATACCTAAGAATCTTCTCTAATTAGTAAATTTAGGAGAGAGAGTGGACAGCGTGGCCAAGCTGTCACGCCCGGTCTTGACCTGCATCTAGTTGAGCCACTCGATCGACCAGTAGACTCGGTACGAAGTCTTCTTTGTGGATGGAGGGTGTTCTTCCGAGGCAGGGGGAGTGGAGAGGTCCCGATAGCCAATCGTTGGTCTGGCAGTTATCTTTAGTAGCAGCTGGAACACAAGTGCGGGCGTCTCAGCTGTCTTCTCAGTCGGATGGTGGTGGTGGAAAGCCCCCGTCTCATCAGGCTGTGGTGGGTCACTGGGTCCTCCAGCCCCTGGAGTGGAGCAGCCCTCTGCTGCTGCCTCCTGTGCCTCTCTGGATGCCATGGGTGCTTGCCTCTCTTCATCTCTTTGGACAACTGCAGACCTCTCAGGACTCTCCTTTCAGCAGAGTGTGGTCCTCGCTTGTTGAACAAAGTCAGAAAAAGACTTTGCCTCCAACGATGTTCTCAGCGAACTCTGGAGCCTAAGTCCCGCGTTGTCTTCACGTCTCTTGGGCGAAAGGTCCGGTGAAGATTCTTCAGAACTCTGGCGATGCTCCCAGGCAGCTCCGGCGAGCAGCATCTCTTGCAGCTCCGGCGAGCAGCATCTCCCCCCTCCGGGGGAGAACTCCGAATTCAGTGTCTTTGACTCTCTCTTTTATAGTGTCATCCTCTAATACACACATCTCTGGCTAGGTACGCCCCTGACACTGTCTAACTCATGCAATCAACTTGTTATCACATATATCAGTAATACAGAGGTCATGGTTTTACAGCAAATACACAGCATCCACCTTCCGTTGTTAACACACACACACATTGCTTGAGACATGTTGCCAAGACCATATTTGGCCACAGGACTTCCTTAATGTCTTCCTTTCTGCAGTGTCATGGTGACTTCTGCTTTTTGCCCTGCACACAGCTCAGAACAGCACAGATTACTTTCATTCAAAACTCATTTAGTTACACTGAATCACTTTTTAAATCATTTTTCTTAGCATGATCAAATAACTTATTTTAAATCATTCTCTTCTATAGCAATCATCATTTCCAGAATATATATCAGCCTATTAAAATCATTCTTGCATCAAGCATAAGCATAATCATGTGGTTAACTTATATAGTTCTCATTTTAACTTTTCATTGGTTTGCTTAAAGCTTTTATTTAGGTGGTGGTTGCTCCTGGGATCTCAAATAACGAGGCCCCACTTGACAGCTTGTATCACAAGTTAGATGTGACAAGTAAGGGAAATGTGACATTATAACAACCGCAACATCATTTCATTAACTTGAAACTGCATCTCAATATTTCCACAGGTCCTCACGCCAACTCTCAGGACATCCGTCTCCGTGGGGATGTAGCGCTGTGATGTTACCCTGGTGGTTCAGGGGAAACACTTTCCCGCCCACAGAGCAGCTGCTGCTTGGCTGCACTTCTTCAGGGTCATGTTCACCACCAGAATGATAGAGTCGGTGTCCAGTGAGGTAGAGCTCAGAAGTGTTGATCCTGATATTGTTGAATTGTTGATTGAATACATTTACACGGCACAAATCCCACAGAAAAATATGCATCAAATGGAAGCAACATGTACAAATATAGTTTAGACTGTAAACCCCTGAGTTGAGCACAAGGCTGAGAAAAAGACATGAACAGTAAAAAAAAAGATAAAAAAATTCCACCAACTAGCTGTTACAAGAAGAATTAAAACTGGCAAACAAAAAAAAACAAGTCAATTTGGAGTTATTAGCATATCAAAAAATGGCTATAAATGTCTTGGGATTTTGATGAGACAAATAAATATCAATTACAACCAATTACAACAAATAAGGAAGCGTGTGTCCTTCCTGACTTTGACTCCCTTGTTTCCAGTATTAACAGCGTGACAGGACTGAGGTTTCGGGATGCTGATGAGGCTTCACTTAATGACCCATCAGCTCCTTCATAGACCCCCTCCAAGCCTCCGATCACCACCTCTGGTCTCCACTGAGCATGCACCTGAGAGGCTGACTACAGACAGACAAATAGTATATATGCAATATGAATATATATATATATAGCAATTTTAATGGACTTCTGTTCAGTTATAGTTTTAATTTATTGTATTGGTTCATTCTGGTAATGAGAAATAATATAATGGTTTGTGGATGTTGTTTGTTGTTTTGTGTAAACAAAACAATGGTATTTAATGTTTAACATGGTGATTACTGCCCATGGAATTTTAATGTTCTTCGAAATGGTCCTTGGGAAACAGCAAGGATGGTATGACATCACAGAGCTTGCCATGCTGTCCCCTGATATGGTAAATGAGTATCTCTGGTAATGCCTTGTGCCCAGAATCCCCCTGACTCTGCCAGAGGGCTGTAGACATGCCACACTATGCTAATCATAAAGAAGGAGAGACAGGATAAGCATTCTGTGGGCTAATTCATCTAACAGACAGAAATCCACAATGCCCCCCATAAATCTTCTGTCCCTCTGTTTCAATCCAACACGGTCTCACGGGGATTCGTGAAACTGTCACGTCAGTTTTTGTTTCGGTTTCGTGCGCACCAACACGATGTCGTCATGTTTTTCGTGCCGCTCACCACGAGCGAAACCCGCTGTGGTAATCACATCTGAAAGTGGTTTATACCGGCGGATTCATGACGATCTAAGCTGTCCGTCGGCGTTTGCGGCCGTCGGCGTTTGCGGCCGCCGCTGCGGCCGCTGCTTCGGCCGCCGGACATTCTTTAAATTCCTATGCAAATTCGGCGGATTCATGACGATTTAAGCTGTCCATCGGCGTTTGCGGCCGCCGCCGCGGCCGCCATTGCAGCCACCAGACATCCGGCCACAGCAGCGGCCGCGGCGGCCGCCGCAAACGCCAATGGACAGCTTAAATTGTCATGAATCCGCCGGTATAAACCACTTTCAGATGTGATCCGGCCGATGTCCGGCGGCCGCAAACGCCGATGGACAGCTTAGATCGTCATGAATCCGCCGAATTTGCATAGGAATTTAAAGAATGTCCGGCGGCCGAAGCGGCGGCCGCAGTGGCGGCCGCGGCGGCGGCCGCAAACGCCGATGGACAGCTTAGATCGTCATGAATCCACCGGTATAAACCACTTTCAGATGTGATTACCACAGCGGGTTTCGCTCGTAGTGAGCGGCACGAAAAACATGACGACATCGTGTTGGTGCGCACGAAACCGAAACAAAAACTGACGTGACAGTTTCACGAATCCCCGTGAGACCGGGCTGTTCAATCACATTGAAACTATTTAAAAAAATAAAATAAAATTATACCCACCTACTTTCCCAGGAGTCCAAGCTTCCTCTCCCACTTGTTTGTCAGACACTTGACAGAGCTGACTTCAGTTTGCTTTTACGATGACATACATAAGGAAGGTGTCAGGATTCTGCCCCTGTTGCTGCCTTTTTGTAGCCTAGCCACGCTATACTAGGGTGACCATACGTCCTCTTTTGCCCGGACATGTCCTCTTTTGAGAGGCTGTCCGGGCTGTCCGGCCGGGGTTTATAAAGTCCTTCAAATGTCTGGGTTTTTGATCTTGCCTAGCTTGAGCGCGTCACAGACCAGTGTATTTATCATCATGGTAGTGTCTACAGATACGGACCCGTACCCGTAGCCCGTGGCCTTCGGATACGGCACCTTCCCTTACCATAAATATTAATGAGCCGGACATAAATATTAATGAGCCGGTTACCATTCATGTTGAATGGTTCTTTTGGAAACACGCTCTGAGAGGCGGAGTTTGAGCCGAACCCCACACTCACTCACTCCTCGCAGGCCAGGCTGACAGGCAGGTAGGCACACTGCAAGAGAACACTCGAACCGAAAGAAAATACCGAAACGCAAATGTCATTTCACTGATGAAATGCGAAAAAAGTACCCCTGTTTTCGTCCGGGTCGTGTCAAATGGGAGGCAGAATGTACAGTCTGCAAAGCTGGGACTTCTCTGTAGCTAATAAGAGAAGGAAAAAGAAGGAAAAAAAGGACTGTTGACTTGAGGCATTATTTCTATATTTTTTTCATTTGCCATTAGACACATTATTTTGAAGAATGGGCTAACTGAACATTGAAGAATAGGCTACCTCTCTTTTTTTCTTTTTGTTTAATATTTTGAGGCATTATTTCTATTTTTACATAATTGATAATTGGGAGGTTATTTTGAAGAATGGTACTCTACCTCACTTTTCCTAACTAAGGTGTAAGTGTCAGACTTAAGAGAGATGATTATTTCTTATTTTGTTAAACATCTGAATACATGTGTTCCTACACAACTTGAGTCAATAACTATTAAAGACTAGAGCATGCCATATTTGTATGTGACTGATTATATTGTTTAGGAGAATTGCTTTAAATTAATGAATATATTATTTATAAAGCAACTGTTTGTGAGTGTTTTGGGCTATTTTTCTGTATATCCAGGTAAAGTGTTCTTTTCTGGGGAATTCAGAATATCTGTTTAACTGAGTTTGAAGCACAAAGCCCCCTGACCCATGGAAAACCCCTAAAAATTGGGGGGGGGGGGGGGGGGGGGGGACTGAACATTTTTCGTGCGCGAGCTGGAAGTGTGTCCTATTTTCAGAGAAACAGAATATGGTCACCCTACGCTATACCCATGTTTCTGACGGCACAAGGGTCTAGGGAAGCTCGACAGGGAGGGAGGCGGGCTAAAAGGTTGTCTATCAAATCCCTCTGCAGCAATTGGGTAGGTATACAACCAATCAATGCAACGAATAGGCTGACGTAGTTCCGAGAGCACCGGCGGATTGTGGCTAAGTCCCATTAGCTTCCCAACCAGCGGAGCCAACTGGTATATTAAGGATTTGCCATATCCCGTCGGCATAAGTCCAAATACGTCTTTCTTCTCAATGAAACACTGCCGTCCTTTGTTTATCTTTCAAGTTGAATTTTAGCTTCAAATCTTTCAGGGCTGTGGCCAAAGCCGAGTCGAAAGATAAATGGTAAACGGTCTGTATTTATATAGCGCTTTACTATACCTGCAAGGTACCCAAAGCGCTTTACATTCACACACTGATGGCGGAAGCTGCCATGCAAGGCACTAACCATGACCCCATCAGGAGCAATTCGGGGTTAGGTGTCTTGCTCAGGGACACCTCGAACACGACGGGGCGAGGATCGAACCAGCAACCCTTCGGTTGCAAGACGGCCACTCTACCCACTGAGCCATGCCGCCCCTACTGTTTATTGTGCGCTGGTTGTTTCTGTCAGAATCGTCACGCCTCTGTCGTCACTTCGTTACGCCCGCCTTCTGACTCTACACTTCATGGTGATTGGTCCGGCCAGTTTTAGGAGAATCCAGCCTTGAGCCTTATGGAGGGTAACGAGACCCACCCTGGCAGAGAATTAAATTTGTTGCCGTGGGTTGTCTAGCGCGGCTCGGCTAGCCTTTTTGTTCTTTTCCTGTTTTTTCCTCCTGTGTTTTCTGGTTTCTCTGTCTCCCTCTGTCTGCTGCACCTAGCTTCTGATCATCGTCAGCTGATGCAATCAAGCCAACTCATTTCACCTGGTCCCCTCTGCTACTATTTAAGCCTTGCCTTTCCCTCAGTTGTCGCTGGCTCATCGTATTGGATTCTCTCTGTTTCAGACTCCACTTTCTACCTTACCTCTGGATCTGTTCACTGGACTACTCTGCTTTTCCCCCCGTTTATGGATTTACACATTTTGGACTCTGTTGTTTTTTGATCTGGACTTCAGTTTGTTTCCGCCTTCAGTCATTGTTTCCTCGTGTGTGTGAGTATTTTTCATCCGCCCTGTTGTTTGTCACTGTTAGTTTAGTTTTGCCACGTCAGTCTCGTTTTCTCTTTGTAGTTGTTTTGATTTAGTAAACCCTTTTTACTATAATGCCCGGTGTTCTGTCCACAATGTCTGCACCTGGGTTCACCACAACCCTGAAGAAGGAAGTAACGTCACATGGTCACACACAGTCATACAAGGTCAGACAAAACTTACCTAAATGTATAGAGACTACCATTATTTACTGGTTCCTGGGTTCATCTCCTGTGATGTAGACTGTTCCTTGTTGGAAGAGTCAGCAAATTGAGATATTCAGGCAGTATCTCTTTAAAACTGCACTTTCCATTTTTATTATAGCATTTGGGGGAAAAAAATACTATTGTCTTGGTTTTCTGAGGGAGAACCCAGGTGCAGACCCTAATGAGGACCAGGAAGAGCTTTTAGATGCAATGGAGATCTATCGTTGAGAGCTTTGTATGTCAGGAGAAGGATTTTAAATTTTTTCTATATTTCACAGGAAACCAAAGAAGAGAAGACGGTATAAGAGAAATATTATCTCTCTTGCTAACTCCTGTCAGTACTCTTGCTGCAGTGCTTTGGATAAACTATGGGTTTTTCAGAGAGCTATTGGGACATTCTGATAATGAGGAATTGCAATAGTCAAGCCTGGAAGTAACAAATGCATGCACAAGTTTTTTCATACTGCTAGCTGTCAGCTAAGCCGCCACTCTTGTCACCAAGCACCCTTGTCTGCAAAACTAGAATTACATCAGCTCCCTCCTACCTGAACTCTGTCATTCAGGTCTAAACTCCCTACCACTCACTACACTCATCCAACAAAAGGTGCCTGATGTAACCACCACAACAGGACCAGTCAATAGCTAGACTCTTCCCCTCTGTGGTTCCTCAGTGGTAGAACGAGTTACCAAACTCTGTGCTTTTAAATCAAGCTTTATTTATATAGCACTTTTTATACAAGAAATTGCAATACAAAGTGCTTTACAGATTAAAAACGATTAAAAACAATGCTTCACCTTCTACCCATTCACAACCCCTCCCCCCGCCCCCGGGCTGGGTACAGATGAACCAGGTGACGAAACACCACCTGGGAAGCCGTCTGCATTGAGAGCTTCAGGTCAGCTACGGCGGCCAGGCATGAGACGGCACCCAGCGGACATGTGGGAGAGAGACCCAGACTCCATTCATGCACACACAGCGCCCAGGCCGCCACGGCTGAACACAGCTCTCGATGCAGAGGGCTCCCTCTCCGAGGAAACACTGTGACAAGGGAAAAGACTTGAGCTAAGTAAAACAAGATAAAATATAAGGTAGAACACAGGAATAATAATAATAATAGTTATAATAAAGTAATATAACTTCATCAAACGAATAAACAGAATAAATACATAAAGAAATAGATACCTTGAGTCTTTGTTCTGGCTTCAGGGGTGGACAGGAGACGGCTGCTGGAGGAGCGCAGAGTCCGCGAAGGTTCTTAAGGTAAAAACAGCTCTGAGAGATAAGAAGGCCCCAGACCATTGAGACACTTAAAAACCATTAAGAGAACCTTAAAATCAATACTGAAAGACACGGGGAGCCAATGCAGCAATCTTAGAATCGGTGTAATGTGGGCCCGTTTCCTGGTCTTTGTCAAGACACGAGCGGCGGAATTCTGTAAGAGCTGCAAGCCTGAAATACTCTTTTTGGGAAGACCAGAAAGCAGGCCATACAGTAGTCAATGTGACTGGTGATAAAAGCATGCATTAGCGTCTCCGTATTGGCCCGAGAGAGAATGGGGTGGACTCTGGCTATATTCTTTCAATGATAAAAGCCTATTTTTACAATGTTCTTGATTTGTGGAATAAAAGTCAGCTCAAAAGTCAAAAATCACAACCAAGTTTTTCACATGTGAAGAAGGATTAAAAGACAACGCCTGCAGTTTAGGTAAAAGTTTCTCTCTGGGCCTCAGGACCGCTGACTAAAACCTCAGTTTTGTCCTGGTTAAGCTGGAGAAAGTTTTTTGCCATCCAGGATTTAATGTCAAAAATGCAGTTAAAAAGTGTATCAAGTGGCCTTGTGTCATCAGGAGACATGGAGATGTACAGCTGTGTATCGTCAGCGTAGCTGTGGAAGTTGACTCCATGTCTCCTGATGACACTGCCAAGAGGGAGCATATAGAGGTTAAAAAGAACTGGGCCTAAAATCGAACCCTGGGGCACACCACATGTGACCTTATGGACCCTAGAGGAACAAGAGTCCAAACTTACCATAAAAGTCCTGTCTGTGAGGTAGGATTTAAACCATCAGTGAACAGCACCAGAGAGGCCAATGTGTTTTACGCGAGCTAAAAGCATAGTGTGATCTACTGTATCGAAGGCAGCGCTCAGATCTAGTAGAAACAACACTGTCAAATTCTGAGAATCATAATTTAGCCTAAAATCTTTAAAAGGGCTGTCTCGGTGCTGTGGTTTGCCCTAAAACCGGACTGAAATTTCTCCAGGACATTGTTTGTTGTAATAAAATTATTGAGTTGAATAAGAACAAGCTTTTCTAAGACTTTACTTAAAAATGGCAAGTTGGACACTGGTCTAAAATTGTTAAAATCATTAAAATCTAAATTGCTCTTCTTCAGCAGGGGCCCCACTACCACCCCTTTAAAGGCAGCAGGGAAGACCCCTGTCTGAAGAGAGCAATTCATCATGTTTAAAAGCTTGTCTCTAAAAGATTCATAAAATGTCTTTTAAAAAAAAAATTGGTAGGAACTGGGTCCAAAAGACATGTGGTGGGCCTCACTGAGAAGAAAACTTTATCAAGAGTCTCGGCAGTAACCAGGACAAAACTGTCTAGTGTTTCCTCTGGTGAAGACAGACACTCACTCAGATGTATTTAAAATCATTTTGCTTTGGGAGGATAGAATGTTACATCTGATAGTGTCTATCTTTCTCGTGAAGTGGTCTGCAAATGCCTCACAAAGGGAGTCAGTAGGATTAAAATGAGGTTTGTTAAAATCAGGGTTAAGAAGGTTGTCAATAGTGGAGAAAAGAGTTTTGGGGTTATTTTTATGGTTATTGATTATATTTGAGAAGTAATTGTTCCGGGCATTTTTTATGGCGTTATAGTAAATTTTTTGTTGCTCAGAGAAAATTTGACGATTGACAGTTCTTTTGTTTTTTCTCCATCTTCTTTCTGCCACCCTGCTATTTTGTTTGAGTTTCCTGAGTTGCCCATTTTGCCATGGAGGAGTAGGTTTTGTGTGGATGGTTTTGGTTTTTAGTGGTGCAACAGTATCGGGGGCCAGTCGTAATTTACTGTTAAAATTCTCAGTAATAAAATCACAGGGGGCGGGTAAAACAATGGAAGGATGTTTATCTAAAACCTCTTTAAATTTCGCAGTCACGATGGACTTCCAGTTTGGTGAGCATGTGAGTACAGCGTAGTCTCCGGCTCCCGTAACTCTAACTTCTTGTACTATTAAAAACACTACTTTTTTGCCACCCGCTTACGCGAAATTGAGGAATTATCAATATCTCCTAAACGCAAGATGTCGAAATCTTCGAAACTGCAAAGAAAAACCGAAGGAGAAGCCTCCACCTCGTGTAGTGGCTGACTAGCATTGCTAGTCTGTTAGAGGACCGCAGAGCTAGCATTTCGGCCGACATAAAGAACATGTTTGCAGCCGTGGAATCCAGATTGGACAAAATACAGACCACGGTAACAGAACACGGACAATGTCTTGATTCCCTGGAAAATAATGCTGAACTGATTGCCCAGCGCATTGGGGCACTGGAGGAGAGGTGTGCAGCCCTGACAGATAGCAACGCAAAGCTAGCGGCAAAGGCTGCGGACTTAGAAAACCGGAGCTGCAGAAATAACATTCGGATCATCTGCTTCCTGGAATCCATTGAGGGACCTAAGTCCACAAGCTTTTTCTCCGACCTCCTAGTGGAATTGCTTGGCGAAGAGACACTTCAGTCTCCTCCTGAACTGGACCGTGCACACAGGGCACTCATTGCTAAACCACAACCTGGGTCGCGGCCGGTAATCATCCGTCTTCATCGGTACCAGACCAAGGACCTGATTATACGGGAAGCACGCAAGAGACGAGGTACATTTAAGTATCGCGGATCCTCGGTCCAGATTTTTGAAGACTACGCTCCTGAGGTTGCTGAGGAACGCGCTAAATATCGGGCGGTCATGGCTAAACTGTACAACCTCACTCTTAGACCGGCTCTGCTCTTCCCAGCCCGCTTGCAGATAACATTGGATGGCGGGGTAAAGAAGAGGTTTTCGTCCCCCGAAGAGGCTGACACGTTTGCGGCTAACTACCAACACACCCAGGGATCTGATTAGCGGCACTGCTACCTCGTTCGGAGCCTTAGCGTGAGCCGCTCCAGCCATGCTAACACAGTCTTTCATCGAGCTACACCAACAGGCCAGGGTAAGACTCTTTGACATTTAAAAATGCTTCATATGCACAATCCCTTTGGCTACGTCGGGACATAAAGGACAATATGGTGATACTTTAAGCCTGGAATGTTTCCTTATGAAACCTTTTGCACTTTACTGTTGGCCTAGCGACTGGCCGGCTAGCTAAACATTTATTATGTACACCTGGCCCTTGGGTGCGCGGCGTGGATTGGGGGATGCCCACTCACCACTGGGTGTGGGTCTCTTTTGGTCCGTGTTGTGCGTCGGGGGGTTAAAGGACCATGAAGAGTGATGATACATCGTGGTAATCTGAGCCTGTGGTTTACTCGGGCGCTTTATGTTTGATTACTGTTTTTTTTATCTGTCTACTTAATTTGTTTTTATTGAAGATGTCTATATCATATATGCACATAGGTTGGCACTTAATCTGAGGTGCTCATGGTTCTGGGATGCTGGAGTTAATAATGTTTGAGTGGCCACAACGTCTACAAATTGTATTAACAAGCAAGGCTTTATGTTTTATTCACACTTGGTGCTAAATAAGCCTGTCATCCCACTACCCGGAGCCATTTGGATATATGCTCTGATCAAAGTTAGCTGAACAAATAAGGGGTCTATTCAGAACCTGTGTGTTTATATTTGTCTTTTTATTTATTATTAATGCAATGCAGAATAGCACAGCCTGTCTTAAAACCTCAATTTAATACTTGCAAGCTGTTGATTGTTTATACAGTAGTAGACTAACATTTCATATTATCCTTTGAGGGTTATATGTTTACATAACTGATTTTCTTGTTCACAAGTTGTGGGATTTGAGATGAATCCTGAAAGATTGAGGATGCAGAAAGGGAAATACACATTTTTGGTTTACATGGTTTTATTAAGGGATATGGGAAATGTGGGTAAGGAGGGATGGGAGGATCGTTTTTTCTATAGTGAAGTTTTTCAGGGAGGGATAGTTGAAGCTAGAGGGAAGTTGCAGCTTCATGGATGTGTAGGGGAGGGGACCTCTTCGTTGACTTATCATTGGGTAATTTTTATTTTATTTGTTATTTTTGTTTTTACTGTACGATGTTGCTCATACACTTGCTGTGTTTTACTTATCTTTTGCTGCTCGGGTCCTGGAATTGACCAGAAACTTTTGCTGCCCTCTGCTGTGTCATGGCTGATGTGACCGGTGGGGGGCAGCGGGAGGACAGGTGGTGAGGATTGTCTCCTTAAATACTGGTGGGCTAAATGCTGCAGTGAAGCGAACTAAAATCATGACGCATATCAAGAGCCTCAACGCCAATATAATATTCCTCCAGGAGACACATTTACAAAACTCTGATCACCGAAAATTGAACAGGCAGTGGATTGGTCAGGTCTATCATTCTAAATTTAATTTGAAAACAAGAGGTACAGCCATATTAATAAGGAAAAATGTACATTTTACTCCTACCAGCACAATCCAAGATTCAGATGGGCGGTATGTGATTATCTCAGGCATACTATACCAGAAGCCAGTTGTTTTATTGTCAGTCTATGCTCCGAATTGGGATGACCATAATTTTATGAAGTTGTTACTGTCCTCTATCCCGAACTTGAACTCCCATGCTCTGATACTTGGCAGCCCGATCTCACGAGGATTCGTGAAACTGTCACGTAAGTTTTAGTTTCGGTTTCGTGCGCACCAACACGATTTCGTCATGTTTTTCGTGCCGCTCACCACGAAATGCGCACCAGTGTATTTTAAACAGCGGACTTTTCGTGCCACTCAGAACGTATTTCAAAAGAATGTGTATATTATATTTTTAATGTAAAACCGTGGCGAATCCAACGCTATATTTTGCATGACATCGTTCCTAAACATAACCATAACCTAACCATAAGCCGGTGGTACACTTACCAATTTGCATAGGAATTTCAAGAATGTCCGGCGGCCGCAAACGCGATCACACAAGCAGTATACGCCGATGGACAGCTTAGATCGTCATGAATCCGCCGGTATAAACCACTTTCAGTTGTGATTACCACAGCGAAAAACATTTCGTGGTGAGCGGCACGAAAAACATGACGAAATCGTGTTGGTGCGCACGAAACTAAAACTTACGTGACAGTTTCACGAATCCCCGTGAGACCGGGTTGTACTTGGAGGTGACATGAACTGTGTCATAGACCCAGTATTGGACAGATCTAGCTCACGGCCCTCTCCACTCTCAAAAATGTCACAGACCCTTTTGGCCTTTATGGACCAATATGGTTATATTGATCCTTGGAGGTTTTCACACCCCTCTGCCAGACAATATTCCTTTTTCTCGCATGCTCACCGATCGTTCTCTTGGATAGACTATTTTTTGGTTGATAAAACACTCATTCCGTCTATTATCTGTACCCAATACTCTACTATTACGGTGTCTGATCATTCAACTGTGATTCTGGACCTTCGCTTTGACCTCAGACCAAAGGAATTCAGAGCTTGGCGCCTCGATCCATTATTACTGGCTGATGTAAACTTTTGCAAATATGTTGCTGATTCGATTACCTTCTTTTGTGAAACTAATAAGAACGATGAAACCTCCCCCTCATTATTATGGGAAACCCTAAAGGCTTTCATTACAGGTAGAATTATCTCGTACACATCTCATGCAAACAAATTGCACAGGGCTCGTCAAAAGGAACTAGAAAAAGCTATAGCCAATCTTGATACTTTATTGTCAACTTCCCAAACACCTGACTTGTACAAAAAAAGACTAGGACTCCAAACCGAGCTTGACCTTCTTCTTACTACAGAAGCTGAACGTCTTCTTCTCCACTCTCGTGGGTCTATATATGAACATGGTGACAAGGTGGGTCGCCTTCTGGCCCACCAGCTAAAGGCCAGATTGGCTTCCAACCAGATCAGTCAGACACGAGACGAGTCAGCCTCTCTAACCTCTGACCCGGAAAAGATAAACATATTTAGATCATTTTATTCCAAACTGTATACTTCCAAGTCCTCTAACAATGAAAATCTATTGCAAGATTTTTTTTGATAAATTAACGTTACTGAAAATCTCGCCAAATGACACTCAGACTCCAGATGCCCCTTTAACTGTTGCTGAAATCAAAGAAGCAATTTCCTCAATGAACAGCGGCAAATCACCCGGCCCTGACGGGTACCCGGTAGAGTTTTTTTTTTTTTTTAAACCGTTTTCTGATCTGCTTGCCCCATTCCTACTTGATATGTTCAATCAGTCTTGTCACAAGGGCACCTTGCCACCCACGCTTATGCAAGCTTCTATATCTCTCATCTATAAGAAAAACAAGGACCCAGCAAACTGTGCGTCCTATCGCCCAATTTCACTCCTCTCAGTCGACGTCAAAATCTTAGCTAAAGTCCTAGGCCACTGTCTGGAGACTATTTTGCCCATGGTAATCTCGGAAGATCAGACTGGATTCATAAAGGGAAGGCACTCGTTTTCTAATGTCAGAAGGCTTCTTGACATTATTCACACCCCGTCCTCCTCTAAGAACCTGAAGCCATAATATCTTTCGACACCGAGAAGACCTTTGACAGGGTGTAGTGGGCTTACCTCTTTTTCACCCTGCAACAGTTTGGTTTTAGTGCTAGCTTCATCTCCTGGATTAAATTACTTTACTCCTCCCCTTACGCATCAGCTTGTACAAACACACAGCGCTCAAGTCCATTTCCTCTTTCTCTTGGCACTAGGCAAGGCTACCAGCTCTCCCTGCTGTTGTTTGCACTCATCATCGAACCACTGTCACTAGCTTTAAAGTTGGATGGAGGGTTCAAGGGGATCAAAAGGGGGGAAGTCGAACATCGCATCTCACTTTATGCTGACGATCTTCTTCTCTAAGTATTCCACCTATCCTTTCACTC
This sequence comes from Acanthochromis polyacanthus, assembly GCF_021347895.1. NCBI lineage: Eukaryota > Metazoa > Chordata > Actinopteri > Pomacentridae > Acanthochromis > Acanthochromis polyacanthus. The sequence goes on along the minus strand of NC_067126.1, from coordinate 13,990,420 downwards.
TTGTCCACTTTTGGCATTATTTCCGGATATAAATTAAATATCTCAAAAAGTGAATGTCTTCCGATTAATCAAATGGCCACAGAAATGTCACCGTCATCCATACCATTTAAAATATCTAAAGAAGAAATAAGATTCCTAGGTGTCATGATTACGCATACCATCCGTACACTCTGGGAATAAAATTTTACTGCCTTAACTGCTGTAGTCAAATCAGATCTACAGAGGTGGAATTGCTTGCCACTATCTCTGGCAGGAAGGATACAGACTAAAAAAATGAATGTGCTACCCAGATGTTTGTATTTATTTCAATGTCTCCCCATATTTCTCCCTCAGTCCTTTTTTTAAATCTATTAATCACATTGTCTCTTCTTTTATTTGGGCTGGTAAGCGTGCGAGAAAAATTCTACTTCAGAGGGGCGGAGCGGTCGGTGGGCTTGGGCTGCCTAATTTTAGGGGTTATTATTGGGCGGCCAATGTCCATAAAATCATGCTTTGGTTTATCTCACCCCAGTGTGACTGGTGCCGATTAGAGGCTGACTCCTGCACTTCTTCCCTTCTATCTCTGGTGTGTGGCATCCTTCCACTCTCTCCCTCTAGCTTTACATCTAATACTGTGGTAATAAATACTCTTAAAAAATGGTCACAAATTAGACAACACTTTGGGTGGCTTTCCCTCCCTAAAGCAATGCCCATCTGTAAAAACCACCTTTTTAAACCAGCTAGGATTGACCCACGATTTACATCGCTGGAGAAGAATGGCCTTCGCTGCCTGGGCGACTTATATGTTAATGTTTTTGATAATTTGCGTTCTGCATTCAACTTGAATAGCTCAGACTTCTTTCGATACTTTCAACTCCGTGATTTCGCCTGGACCCACACGCCAGCATTCCCTCAAGGTCCAAATTCTAGTGGCATTGATCTGGCACTCAAGGCAAGAGTCTTGCCCAAAGGTCAGATTTCCTTTCTTTATGACCTCCTGTTCACAACTAATGACTCAGTGATAAATAAGATCAAAGCTGATTCGGAATTTGAACTGCAAACCAACTTTTCTGAGGATTTCTGGATAAAAGCTCTTGGAGCAGTTAATTCTTCTTCTAGCTGTGCTAGGCTATCTCTTATTCAGTTTAAAGTGCTCTGCAGGCTTCATTATAGCAAACAAACTTTCAAGAATATTCCCAAACTCAATTGATGAACGTTGTAGTAGATGCTCTCAGGCTCCTTGCAACCTTATTCACATGTTTTGGGCTTTTTCTAAATTAGGTCATTTTTGGCAATCCTTTTTTAAATCTATCTCTGACATTTTAGGTTTAAACATCAAACCATCCCCCCATATAGCCATTTTCGGTAGATCATCTGACCACTTCAACCACTCAGGACAATGTTGTTGCCTTTGCCTCTTTGGTTGCCCGCAGGAGAATTCTTCTCTTATAGAAATCTTCACAACCCCCCTCCTTTAAAGCATGGCTGCATGATATCTTATATCTCCTTAAGTTGGAGAAAATTAAATTCACTCTTAGAGGGTGCTCTAACAGATTTCATAGTCACTGGAGACCCCTGCTTCAATATTTTGAGAACCTCTCACCTGATGAGGTATCACAGTGATACACCATCGACTGTCGATGCAGATCCTCTCCTCTCGTGCCCGTCCCCCCCACCCCCCACCCCTGATATACACTGAAACTCATACTGTTCAATACTTGATCCCTCAACAATAAAAAAAAATGACATCAGTGAATTCATGTTGGACAATAAAATTATCTTTCTCTGTCTCACTGAAACATGACAACAACCACTGGAATATCTGTCACTCAACCTGGCCACACCAAACTGATGCACTTACCTCAACAGACCACATGCTGTGGGCTGAGCCAGTGGAATCTCTGTTATACACAGATGGGACATAAAGACCAGCCTCATATTCATCCCATCTGCTCCATCATTTAACCCTTTGATATGAAAAGTGACCCTAATCCAATGAAAAATGTCTCCTGATCCACAATGTGCATCAAAGGGTTAATAACCCGAGTTTCAAACACTCCAGCCCTACATAATTGATTAGTGGTGTTGTCTGCCGTCCTCCTGAGTCGAGGCCATTGTTCCTCTCCAACCTCTCTGACTTCCAGACCCAACTCTGCTCTCTCTCCACTGTGTAGGATTTCTTAATTTATGTTTGCAAGGGGGCTGCACAGTGGGGTAGTGGTAAGCACTTATGCCTTGCAGCAAGAAGATCCCCAGTTCAAATCCCGGCCTGGGCCTGGGATCTTTCTGCATGGAGTTTGCATGTTCTCCCTGTGCATGCGTGGGTTTTCTCTGGGTACTCCGGCTTCCTCCCACAGTCCAAAAATATGCTGAGGTGAGTGTGATTGTTTGTCTGTATATGTAGCCCTGTGTGACGGCCCTCTGCTGGTGCTAGTTGGCCTTTGCTAATGTTTATGTGTGTTAAGGTGGACTGGAGGAGGCGCTGGTGGCGTTCTGGGGACCTGGCAACACTTCCGGCCTGGCCTCGTTAAAAGCCGGCTTCCGCTGTGTTTTGACGGGCACGAGCACGAGCGCGGCGGCAGGAGAGCGGCAAGGATGTGTTGGTTCTCTCCGTCGGCTCCTGGATGGAGTCAACCGCCCGGGTTGCTCTCCGTCCTTCGCCACACATACGCCATGCTACGCCGTTCTTCTTTATTTAGATTATGTTTCATGTTGTATTCTTTTGTACTAGTTTTTGCATCCAACGCTACACACACACCTGATGCAGGTTATCTCACTGATTACATCCAACATGCATTTCAGCCTACCTTTCACTACACTTCACTTACACTGACGACATGCAGATACCGTTTGTTTTCTTTAAAGTTTAATTATAGTTTAAATAAATAATTTAAAACTATATTGTGTCCTTCCCCCTGTTATTTGTTGCGGCCAGTGAGCCAGGGTCGTAACAAATTGGGGGCTCGTCCGATGCGATTTTGTTGGTAAGTCGTTTTCCCAAGTCGTTTACAACAGTAGTATTTTGCTGAATGCGCGCTGAAGCTTCACATGTTTTTGTGAATGGGCTGTGACGTCATTATTCAGTACAGGTGCAGTCAGTATCTAGTAGCAGCGGGGAGGACGCGGTTTTTTCAAATGGTTCTTTGTTTCTGTGGCGGTTGTGGCACATCTACCGGGAAATACAGGTGAGTGAAGTGTTTTATATGTGTTTGTGCTACAGTTTATGGGTACTGTTTAGCGACTTTGTCTCCTTGTAGGCTTAGAGGGCCGTTGCTTCATGCGGTTCCTGTTTTTTGGGAGTAGTGTCGTAGTAGCTGGCGGCTGGTGTTCGCTGTGAGAGCAGCGTTCTCGGGGGCGCTTCCAGGAGGCTTCTTGTCTCGCTGGGCGTTGCGCTTAATTCATCCCACTGCCCGATCTGCGTGAAGACTAGGGGGGAGCTATTCAGGAGAGATTCGGGTAGGTTGGCAAAGCGTAGCGGGGGCATTGTTGCTTTTGGCCCGTTTGCTGTGCGCTTGTTTTAGCACTTCACTTTAGTGTATTTATCCCGTGTGTGTTTTTTGGGGTATTTTACGCGTCGTTAAGCGTACGCGCGTATTTTTTTGTGGCTTAGGATGGATATAGAAGGTTTTGTGGCTGAACCCACAGTGGGGAAGCTTGATGAGTGTCGAAAAAATGATTTAATTGTTTTAGCAGCAAAGTACGACATCCCAATAGTGAAACAAGACAGGAAAAATGAAATTAAAAAACAAATCAATTTAGCTTTGGTTGAGAAAAATGTTCTTCCTGCTCCTGAAGGAAGTATTCAGACCAGAGTGGGGGCATCTGATTCTGAGTTGCGTAAAATGGAGCTACAATTAGAAATGCGCCGTTTAAAAAAAGAGCTTAGAGAAAAGGAGCTTCAACATCAGTTTGAACTGCGTAAATTGGAGTTAGAAGCAGATCAAAGACGTGATTCAGGGAGGTTGTCAATTAATCAAAGCAGAGTGGTAGAAACTGAGTTTGACATAAATAAATGTATTCGTCTTGTTCCAATTTTTTCAGAGAAGGATGTCGATAAATTTTTTGTGTTGTTTGAACGGGTGGCTAAGACATTAAAATGGCCAGAAGATGTGTGGCCTTTACTTTTACAATGTGTTCTAAGAGGCAAGGCTCAGGAGGCTTATGCAGCGTTGTCTCCTGAAGACAGTCTTAAATATGACAAAGTTAAAAGTGCTGTAGAACGAGCATATGAATTGGTGCCAGAAGCGTATAGACAAAAGTTTAGAGGTTTCAAAAAGTCTGAAAAACAAAGTTATGCTGAATTTGTACGTGACAAAATTGCACTTTTTGATCGTTGGTGTGCATCACAAAATGTCAAAAACTTCGACCAGCTTCGAGAGTTAATTTTGATGGAGGAGTTCAAGAGCTGTGTACCGGACAAGATTACAACTTACATTAATGAGCAGAAAGTTTCAAATGTATCGGATGCAGCTACATTGGCAGATGAATACGTGCTTACACATAAAGAGTTTTTACAAACTGGAGGGTTTAGTAGGCATTTTGGTATGAGCAGGCCTGAGGAAAATGGAGTTGTCAATGGACGGCCTCAGACGGTAAAACAGTTTGAGTACAGAGGACCTCTAACGCGCGAGGGAGATCGTGTATGTCATCATTGTCAGAAACGTGGCCATTTTAAGTTGGATTGTCCTTTGTTTAAAAAGTCCAGATTTTTCCATGCTAATCCAAAGGGGGCTGGTTTGGCTGCGCCTGTGCATAAAGCTGTAAAACAACCTGCTGAAGCACTTGACTCGTACCTTCCTTTCATTCGTGAGGGCTATGTGTCGCTATTGGGCAGTGACAAAAAAGTGCGAGTGAGGATTCTCCGAGATACAGGGGCTTTTGACTCATTTATTCAAGCTGATGTGTTGCCATTGTCCAAGGAGTCGGAGACGGGCACATGTGTTCCAGTTCGTGGAATGGGGCTAAATGTACTCTTTGTTCCTCTACACAAAGTGTCTTTGGAGTGTGAGTTGTTTAATGGAGAAGCTGTGTTGGCTGCACGTCCTGCTCTACCAATTGAAGGCGTCTCTGTGATTTTGGGTAATGGTTTGGCAGGTTCGCGGTTGTGGTTTGACGCTGTCCCGTTAACTTTGCCTAGTAAAGCAGAGCAAGTGCCATTTGTGGTTTCTCAACAGGATGAAAATAGTAAGGCATTTCCAAATGTGTTCACTGCGTGTGCAGTTACGCGGGCAATGGTGCGTAATGAGGCAGTAAAAGATGAGAAATCTGGGCAAAATGTCAAGATACCTTTGTCAGAGTTTCCTTTGTCCATGTCTCGTAGTGAGTTGGTTGCAGAACAACAGACTGACGTGTCTTTAAAAAGTCTTTTTGATCAGGTGCGCTCAGCGAGTGAATTAGCAGACTGTGCGTGTGGATATTTTATTCAGGATTCACTGCTGGTGAGGAAATGGTTGCCACATGCTGGTGTTGTGGGTGATCCTGTGTTGCAGATTGTTGTGCCCACTAAGTTGCGCTCAGCTGTGTTAAAAGTCGCACATGACGAGTCAGGGCATTCCGGTGTGAGGAAAACGTATGATCGGGTCCTGAGACAGTTTTTCTGGCCTCGTCTTAAAAAAGATGTTTCTGCTTATGTGAAAACATGTCATGTTTGCCAGCTTACATCCAAGCCAAACCAAACTCTTAAACCATCTCCACTGTGTCCAATTGTGATGGCATCTGAGCCATTTGAGCATCTAATCATTGACTGTGTAGGTCCACTACCTCGTTCTAAATCAGGGTCTTTGTATTTACTCACGGTGATGTGTCAGGTGACGCGTTATCCAGCAGTTTATCCATTGCGCACAATAACTGCTAGGTCTGTGGTACGTGCACTGACTCAGTTTATCTCTGTGTTTGGCATTCCTAAGGTAATCCAGTCAGACCAAGGGACTAACTTCTCATCCCATTTGTTCAACCAGGTTTTGAAACAGCTTCGTGTGCATCACAGTAAGGCAACAGCTTACCATCCTGAGAGTCAGGGGGCTTTAGAGCGCTTCCATCAATCGCTCAAGTCTCTTCTGCGTGCTTACTGTACGGAGTTGGGTACAGATTGGGAAGAAGGCTTGCCGTGGCTTATGTTGGCTGCCAGAGAGGTTATCCAGGAGAGTACAGGATTTAGTCCAAATGAGTTGGTCTTTGGACATATAGTTAAAGGTCCACTGGCTGTAGTGGCCGATGGTTTTAAAGAGCCAGAACCACCAAAAAACTTACAGGATTATGTCAATGGTTTTAGAAGACGTCTTTATTTGGCAAGGGAGCTTGTTAAAGACAGAATGTCAACAGTACAGTGAAAAATGAAGGAACTGTTTGATCGACGTTCGGAGGTTCGTTCGTTTTTGCCTGGTGATCAAGTTCTAGCACTTTGTCCGCTGATATCATCTCCTTTTCAGGCGAAGTTTGCTGGTCCATATACTGTTCTTGAACGACTTTCTGATCAGAATTATTTATTGTCGATGCCTGAGCGAAGAAAGAAAAAACAGGTTTGCCATGTAAATCTGTTAAAACCTTACTATGAGCGAGAAGTCGATGCTGAGAAGCTGGAATTGGGTATAAATCCTATTTGTGCTGTTAGTACTGTTAAAGGTCATTTCAGCACCACGGACAGCGAGGTGTCGCCTGGTGTGGAGGGTGACGGTGTCACAGGTACCTTGGACAGCGCTCTTACAGAGGGGCGTCTTAAAAACTCAGAAACCTTACGCAGTTTGGACACTTTGTTTGCTCATTTGCCTGAAGATCGTGCGAAACAGTTAGCAGATGTAATTCACAGTTTTCCAAGTCTTTTTTCAGATATACCTGGTCGCACACACTTGATTGAACACGACGTGGACGTGGGTGATTCAAAGCCTATTAAACAGAGATTTTAGAGTCAACTCTGAGAAACGCAGGTATTTGGATGCAGAGGTTAAATACATGCTTGAGAATGGAATTGCAGAGCCTAGTATGTCTAGCTGGTCGTCGCCATGTATTTTGGTTCCCAAGTCAGATTGTACACCTCGTTTTTGTTCTGATTTTAGGAAACTTAATGCGGTGACAAAGCCAGATTGTTTTCCGTTACCTCGAATCGATGATCTTGTGGATGAAGTAGGCTCAGCTAAATTCGTTAGTAAATTGGATCTGTTGAAGGGGTTTTGGCAAATACCTATGACTGAGCGTGCTCGTGAAGTGTCTGCATTTATAACACCAACAGGCTTGTATTCCTACACTGTAATGCCGTTCGGTTTAAGGAATACACCCGCAACTTTCCAAAGACTGATGAATAAAGTTATTGGTGACATGTCGGGTTGTGCAGTGTACTTGGACGATGTGGTTGTGTATTCGGATTCATGGGAAAAGCACGTGGAGCGCATCAAGGAGCTTTTCACTCGCTTGGCGGGGGCGAGGTTGACTGTCAACCTTGCAAAGTGTGAGTTTGCCAGGGCGACTGTCACCTATTTAGGTCGTGTGGTAGGTCAAGGAGAAGTTCGTCCAGTTGAGGCAAAGGTTCAAGCAGTAGAGCAGTTTCCTGTTCCTGTGACCAAAAAAAGAGCTTATGAGGTTTTTGGGGCTCGTTGGTTACTACAGATGTTTCTGTCGGAACTTTTCTTCGGTCGTAGCACCATTAACAAACTTGCTATGTAAAGATGTTAAATTTGTGTGGACTCCTCTTTGTCAGCAGGTGTTTGACCAGGTGAAGAGTCTCCTCTGTGCTGCTCCAGTGTTGGCTGCTCCACGCATTGGTCAACCTTTTGAGCTCTACGTGGATGCTAGCCACGTGGGTTCTGGAGCTGTGCTTACACAACGTGACCACCTAGGTATTTGTAGGCCGGTGAGTTACTTTTCTAAGAAGTTTAATAAACATCAAGTAAACTATTCAGTAATTGAAAAAGAAACATTTGCATTGATCTTGGCTTTAAAACATTTTGATGTTTATCTTAATGGTAGTGCAAGCATTGTGGTACACACCGATCATAACCCAATAACGTTTTTGTCTTCGCTCAAGTGTCCCAACCAGCGTTTAATTCGATGGTCATTATTTCTACAGTCTTACAATCTAGATATTCGCTATATAAAAGGTATAGAGAATGTCGTGGCTGATGCCTTGTCACGTGCTCCAGTGTTGTAATGTTTTTGTTCTTCCTTTCTTTCTTTCTCACTGTCTCTTGCCCTTAATTTGCTTCTGTGTGCACCAGTTGCAGGATGTTTGGGACTGTTGAGTTAGTTAGTTGTGGGGGTTTAGATACGTTTACACACATGCACGTTTTGTTTATTTGGAGCACTTGTAAAGTTTGTAATGCATGTTATGTTGGTGGTGGCTTATTTGTTAGCACTGGTGGTTTGCGCAGGGTTCCATTGGGAACCTGCTTTTTGATGGGCGGGGGTGTGACGGCCCTCTGCTGGTGCTAGTTGGCCTTTGCTAATGTTTATGTGTGTTAAGGTGGACTGGAGGAGGCGCTGGTGGCGTTCTGGGGACCTGGCAACACTTCCGGCCTGGCCTCGTTAAAAGCCGGCTTCCGCTGTGTTTTGACGAGCACGAGCGCGGCGGCAGGGAGAGCGAGCGCGGCGGCAGGAGAGCGGCAAGGACGTGTTGGTTCTCTCCGTCGGCTCCGGGTTGGTGGCTTTCTCCGTCGGCTCCTGGATGGAGTCGACCACCCGGGTTGCTCTCCGTCCTTCGCCACACATACGCCATGCTACGCCGTTCTTCTTTATTTAGATTATGTTTCATGTTGTATTCTTTTGTACTAGTTTTTGCATCCAACGCTACACACACACCTGATGCAGGTTATCTCACTGATTACATCCAACATGCATTTCAGCCTACCTTTCACTACACTTCACTTACACTGACGACATGCAGATACTGTTTGTTTTCTTTAAAGTTTAATTATAGTTTAAATAAATAATTTAAAACTATATTGTGTCCTTCCCCCTGTTATTTGTTGCGGCCAGTGAGCCAGGGTCGTAACACCCTGCGACAGACTGGCGACCTGTCCAGGGTGTCCCGTCTTCGCCCGAGTCAGCTGGGATAGGCTCCAGCACCCCCCGCAACCCTAGTGAGGATAAAGCGGTGTATAGAGAATGGATGGATGGATGTTTGTAAGGTTTAGTTTTGCCACCAATTATAACTGTAAGATTATTAAATGTTTCTCCACCAGTATATAAAATGTAGGATAAATGTTTGTTCAAATGGGGTTATGGTTTTTATGCAGAATTATTATATAGTCTGCTTGATATTTGGCCAGTGAAGTATTTAGGTTAGACAAATATAATAATGCAGCATGTGAAGCACCTCTTGTTGTGCTATCAAGAAGAGCTTCAGGAATTGTAAGGGGATTATTTAGCTTGACAGGTTTTGTATCCAATTTCGGTGGCTGGAATCAACACAAATTAGGGATCAAAATGTGAACCACAAACAATTGAGGCACTGACCTTATACTAAGTCCTTATGTCCCTCACAGAATTACATTTGCAGATAATTTTGTGGTATCTATAACTCATAAAAATTATTTGGTGAACATGATTTAAATAGGTGCATTGCTGACAGACAGCTGATCACAATGATGCCAAATTTGATCATGTGAATGACAGACATGTTAAGAATTATCATGTTGATACAAATCAGGAGAAATAAAAGATTAAAGACAAGGCAAGATGTGCATTGATCATGAAGTTATTAAAAAGTTCATTTGTTCTGTGAAATGGATGTATATAAAAAGCAGTTTCAAGATTCAAGTTGAGTTTGATTGTCTTTGTTGGTTCTGATTTGAGTCCAAAGTTCCTTTATCAGGGAGTGGAATGTCTATGAACTTGTCATCAAGGTTCCAGTCTCACTATCTCTGACTTCCAAGCCATCACTGTGGATATTGGTATTTCCACCCCCTTGCCAAAACAAAAACACAGAATTAACTTGCACAAATTAAATTCCATGTCCCCCTCCCCCCCCCTCCCCATGTCTGTATACATAATGTACAGCAAGGGTGAGAGAATAGAGCCCTGGGGTGCACCAGTGCTGGAGGTGACACAGTCAGACATTTGGCCATTCACTAAAGCGCGCTTAACTCTATCAGTTATAAAGCAACGATAAAATCTGCTCAGAGAAGTTAAAATAAGATGCTAAACATTCAATTAAAATATATGGTTGTATCTTATTAAAAGCAGAAGAAAAATCAGCAAATAGAATTCTGACATGGGACCAGGGATTTTCTAAATGTTCGGAAATTTTATCCAAAGTAAAAAATTTTGGCATCATCCACTCCTTTTCGTGCCTGATATGCAAACTGCAATGGATCAAGCTTGCCATCAGTAAGGCCAAGAATAATTTCTTTAAGGATTTTCTCAAAGTTTTTTATCACAAGAGATGTGAGAGCTATGGGCCTGAATTCATTCAGTTCTTTAGGCTGTTTACATTTAGGCAGAGGAATGATGTTGGAGGTTTTCCACAATTTAGGGATATACAGTTGGTATGGAAAGTATTCAGACCCCTTGAAATTTTTCACTGTGTGTCATTGCAGCCATTTGCCAAAATCAAAAAAGTTCATTTTATTTCTCATTAATGTACACTCAGCACCCCATCTTGATAGAAAAAAACAGAAATGCAGAATTTTTTGCAAATTTATTAAAAAAGAAAAACTGAAATATCACATGGTCATAAGTATTGAGTAGAAGCACCCTTTTCAGCTAGGACAGCCATAAGTCTTCTTGGGAATGACGCAACAGGTTTTTCACACCTGGATTTGGGGATCCTCTGCCATTCTTCTTTGCAGATCCTCTCCAGTTCTGTCAGGTTGGATGGTGAACGTTGGTGGACAGCCATTTTGAGGTCTCACCAGAGATGCTCAATTGGGTTTAGGTCAGGCCTCTGGCTGGGCCAGTCAAGAACGGTCACAGAGTTGTTCTGAAGCCACTCCTTTATTTTAGCTGTGTGCTTAGGGTCATTGTCCTGTTGAAAGTGAACCTTCGGCCCAGTCTGAGGTCCTGAGCACTCTGGAAGAGGATATCTCTGTACTTGGCCGCATTCATCCTTCCTTCAATTGCAACCAGTCGTCCTGTCCCTGCAGCTGAAAAACACCCTCACAACATGATGCTCCCACCACCATTTTTCACTGTAGGGATTGTATTGGGCAGGTGATGAGCAGTGCCGGGTTTTCTCCACACATACGGCTTAGAATTAACACCAAAAAGTTCAATCTTGGTCTCATCAGACCAGAGAATCTTATTTCTCATAGTCTGGGAGTCCTTCATGTGTTTTTTTTTGCAAACTCTATGTGGGCTTTCATGTGTCTTGCACTGAGGAGAGGCTTCCGTCGGGGCACTCTGCCATAAAGCCCCGACTGGTGGAGGGCTGCAGTGATAGTTGACTTTGTGGAACTTTCTCCTATCTCCCGACTGCATCTCTGGAGCTCAGCCACAGTGATCTTTGGGTTCTTCTTTATCTCTCTCACCCCAAGGCTCTTCTCCCGCGATTGCTCAGTTTGGCTGGACGGCCAGGTCTTGGAAGAGTTGTGGTGGTCCCAAGCTTCTTCCATTTGAGGATTATGGAGGCCACTGTGCTCTTAGGAACCTTGAGTGCTGCAGAAATTCTTTTGTAACCTTGGCCAGATCTGTGCCTTGCCACAGTTCTGTCTGTGAGCTCCTTGGGCAGTTCCTTCGACCTCGTGATTCTCATTTGCTCTGACATGCACTGTGAGCTGTAAGATCTTATATAGACAGGTGTGTGCCTTTCCTACTCAAGTCCAATCAGTTTAATTAAACACAGCTGGACTCCAATAAAGAAGCAGAATCATCTCAAGGAGGATCAGAAGAAATGGACAGCATGTGAATTTAATATGAATGTTGCTGCAAAGGGTCTGAATACTTATGACCATGTGATATTTCAGTTTTTCTTTTTTAATAAATTTGCAAAAAATTCTACATTTCTGTTTTTTTCTGTCAAGATGGGGTGCTGAGTGTACATTAATGAGAAATAAAATGAACTTTTTTGATTTTGGCAAATGGCTGCAATGACACAGAGAGTGAAAAATTTCAAGGGGTCTGAATACTTTCCGTACCAACTGTATCCGCTGTTTAGACACAATTGAAACAGTTGTGTGAAGACCCCACTAAGCTGTTCAGCACAGTTGTGCAATGTTCTGCCACAGATGAATCAGGGCCAGCAGCTTTATGGACATTCACCTTTCTTAGATATTTGGTGACACTTTCCTGAGCTATCACCAGGTCATTTATCTTATTATGTTCAAGAACCTTTTTGAGGTTTGAACAATTTTCATACAGGTCAGTCCTCTCAAACCTACTAAAGACTGAGTTAAAAGCATTAGGTCCCTATCATTTATACCATTTATAGTTATGATGTGTTTGGGCTCACAGTCCAAATGGTTGATGGATGCCATGGATTTAACCCCTTAGTCCCTACAGCCCCCGCCGGCGGGGGCTGTAGGGACTAAGAGTAGGTGCCTCACAAACAGAGCTCAGGGACTAAGGGGTTAATGCCCTTCCAGGCTGCTCTAAGGTCACCCTTAGCATACTGATTTTCAATCTTATTTCTATAATTCATTTTTGCTTTCTTTATTTCATTTTTAACTTCCCTTGAGACAGTCTTTCTTTCCAAAAGATCACCACAGAAAAATATTTGTTTCTTTTTGTTAATGACAGATTTAAGTTCCTTTGTTATCCATGGTTTGTTGGTAGGATACATAATCACTTTTTTAGTCTGAATTTCAGAGTCTGTACAGAAAGTGATCTCGGAAGAAATAGTATCTGTCAGTTCATCCATGTTGTCACACACATTAAGAAAACAGTCTCAGTCAGTGCGGTCTAAAGAGGCCTGGATACTGGCTATGTTCTCGTACTGTAAGTCCAGACTTTGACCATCCTCTCTTCCCTTTCAAAATGCCTGAAGGACGGCTCATACACAGGGACTAAGTACACGCTGTTATAAGATGCACCAAAGAAGGGCAGAGTCATTGATTTATATGCTCCTGGTATAGAGCCATAACAGAGGTCAAGCGTAGTGTTCCTGTGTGTGGTTGGAGCAACCCTTTTTCTAACTGTACTCAAGATCTCTATCTGGAGATAGTTGATATAGCTAACATGTAACCCATCTGAACTTTTATAGCTCATGCCGCTTAACTGGCTTCAGTCTCCCTGTATTCATATCGTGCAGTCAGTTATCTCTCTGATCGTTTGGTTCTGTTTAAACCATAGCCGCTCCATGTTAGCGAAGCCTCTGTAGTTCTAGCTTTTTTTTTTTTTTTTTTTTTTTTACAATAGATTGTCTTGTATTTCCTTCATAGTTGCTCCGGCGTATTTCTACTCTCCTGTCTAGGCGGTACCTAATGTGGGTTAATCATTCTGTGTATTTTGAATATACTGTAACTTGTAGTTGCTGTTTAGTACTCCACCCACCAGTAGGGGCTGTGTTCCATAGCCTAACCTGATCTCCTGTGTGACTTCCATCACTTCCAATTGTCGTCTGAGGTTCCATATTTCCATAAAGCCATTCTCTATACACCACTACACCGCGTCCCTATACACACTATAGGGACGGGGGGGGCACTGGAGCCTATCCCAGCTGACTCGGGCAAAGGCAGGGGACACCCTGGACAGGTCGCCAGTCTGTCGCAGGGCTAGGTTCCATATTTGTAGTACATTTTCATTGTATTTTTGTAAATAAATTCCTTCAACTTATTCTAACTTGTTGTTTCTCATTGCCCGCACCTGAGTCAACTTGACAACCGTAACATCAGTGTTGTTTACAGTTTGTTGGCCCTGTGTTATTGTATCATGACAAAAGCAAATTCTCATCTGCTTCTTGGTGTGAAACATTTCAACAGGAACATTTGTCATGATAAGAAACTGTATGTTTGGTTTACTACAAGAAACGTCCACCCCCCACCCACCCCCAACACATTGATTTATTTTACAAAAATAAGATCTTATTAAAGCCAGCTTTTCTGATAACACAAAAAGCCATAAGAGTTAGAGAAAAGGGATCCTTTGAATGTTAAATGGTCTGCACGTACATCACGCATTTTTAACCTAAGCTAGGTTCTACAAATATCAGCAGGTCCAGAGGCTCAAGCACAAAAGGACAAAAGACAGCGGACAGGGCTTTAAATGCAATTTATTCATAAGAATAAATGATCAATATTTACAGGAAGTCAAATGAGGAGTAAGGTAAGGGACCTAATTAAACAGAACAGGCAGACTTTTTCTGAGGGAGCCAACTACTGTTTAGACCATAAACAGTAGTTTAGACCCTACTGTTTAGGGTGAATAATCCTTAACACACAACCAAAACGAATCTAGGCTACAAGTTACTACACAATCAGACAAATTTAATTTTACCAGAGGGAAAATATCAATTTTATGTAGTAGGACTGACCAGGACTTGGCACAACCAAGCTAGGAAAGCAGATTTACAAACACAAACATGCATATATGGCATGGCAGAATCAAGGGCGTAGGTTATGTCCCATAACACTACCAACTTTTCAAGAGGGTCAAATTGTCCCCACCAACTTTTAAGCAACCTTATTTACATTATATAATGAGTTCAGTTATATAGGTAATTTTGATTGTCTTCCCATATGTTGTAAGGACAGAATTGACCCTACCATTATTAAGTGAATTATTTTCATTATGTTCAGACCAGGTTCAGACTTACATTTACCCCTTTTCACTTGCTGAATGTGCTGGTCCAATCAAACGTGCGTTTGATTGGCTGATGACTGATGACAGCTACTGAACACACAAAGGGACCCAACAAGGGAGGGGAGTAATTTAGCTGACAACCAATGTGGGAAGAGAGAGCGAGAGAATGGTGAAAATGGAGATTGGTGTGTGGCTAGAGTGGCAGGAATGGCATCCACGCAGGTACAGGCCAGGTGGAGGTCCAGACAGAGCAAAGCCAGAATGATGGTGGCGGATACAAGCATGTTCCTGGCAGTAGGCAGACAGAGCAGCCAAGCAGGGCAGGTAGGGATTGTCACAGATGAACAAAACTGGAAGACACAGGTTAGCAAAACGAACTGACAACGAAGTAAACTGAATAAGGCCACGTAGACTAACGACTATAGAACCATGCAGGTCATGTAGTGGTCTGAGCCTGACTGTTGTGGTGGAGAGGTGATGAGTTGCAGGTGGACCACTCAGATGATCATCCAGTTGGCTACACACACACACACACACACACACACACACACACACACACACACACACACACACACACACACACACACACACACACACCTCATGAAAGTAGGAAGAAGGAGGGGGACAGTAAGGCTGCTTCTAAGTAGAGCTGGGGTTGAAGGGAATGACAACAGAGCACTTTACAATGTGTTTCCCATTCCTAATTCACATACAAATTTACACAACTATGGCAGCAGAGCTGCCATGCAACGTGTTTACATACCACTAGGTGCAACCACATGATGTAAATAGGTGATAGAGTATTTTTATGAATGGCCAAGGGTTGCTTTGTTTTGTTCACTGTCCATAATGACCAGAGATGAGTAGTAATGAGTTACTATTAGTTAATGATTTACTCCGTTACATTTACTTGAGTAACTTTTTTGGAAAAAAATGTACTTCTGCGAGTAGTTTTTCTCTGCCATACTTTTTACTCTTACTTGAGTAGATTTGTGAAGAAGAAACGCTACTCTTACTCCGTTACAATGGGCTACGCTCGACTTGTTACTTTTTTATTTACCGCATTAGATATGCTTTATTTTGCAAAGAGATGTCCCAGTGGATCTGCCACGACTGTGTTTCACCTATCAGACAAAACGACAATAATCACGTGATTCCGTTTCACCAGACGTCGCCCTGCAGTCACATGACCTCATACGAACTATGGTGGCATAGTGACACAAACTCTACACCTGTAGCAGACATGGAATGAGAAAAACGGGCATTTTCGATAAGTCTGATGTTGCATTGGAGTCCAACAGCATTACCATAGCATTAGTATGGATATCTTCGGCTTTTTTGTTCTGTTTACTAGAACACAAGGGGGAGAGGGGGGAAGAATGCAGCATGCACATACAGTCTGTGAGAATGTGGTATTTAGACTGAGATTCAGAACAATTTATTTGTCCCCAGGGGGCAATTAAAAATATAAATATATATATAGTAAGTATATCTTGTCACTGGAAGTAGTTTGCACTGTTCAAACATACAAACGCTACCTTACTACAGGTATTTGTTTCAAAAGCTTTATGTTGTGAAAAACTGAGATTTGGAAATTTGTGTTTCTTGCGTCTTAACTTGTCATTTTGTAAAGATGTTTGTTTTTACTATTTTTTTTAAATTTTATTTGGAAATACCATAATTTGCACATTATATTACATTGTTGTCTGTCTGATCATTTAATTTAATTTCATATAATATCATAGATTCTCTGCAGTTTGCTTACAAAGAGCACATTGGAGTGGATGATGCCATCCTCTTCATGCTTCACCGTGCCCTGTCTCATCTGGAGGAACCTGGAGTTTATGTGAGACTCATGTTCTTTGATTTTTCAAATGCATTCAACTCCATCCAACCCACCATCCTCAAAGACAAGCTCACAGAGATGAGAGTGGATCCTTCCTGTGTTTCATGGATCACAGATTACCTGACAGGAAGGCCACAGTTTTTCAGGCTGGGGAACTGTGTTTCTGGGACATTAATGAGTAGTACTGCGGCTCCACAAGGAACAGTCCTGGCTCCATTCCTGTTCACTCTGTATACATGTGACTTCAAATACAGCACTGAGTCCTGTCACATTCAGAAATACTCTGATGACACTGCTAGCATGGCATGTATCAGAAATGGACATGAAGCTGAATACAGAGATCTGATAAGTGCCTTATGTGACTGGAGTCACAAAAATTGCCTGCTACTCAACGCCTCAAACACAAAGGAAATGATCATCGATTTCCGTAGATCCAAACCCCCTCTTCAGCCAGTGAACACTTGTGGCATGGACATCGAGATGGTGACATCATATACACACGTGGACAAAATTGTTGGTACCCCTCAGTTAAAGAAGGAAAAACCCACAATTCTCACTGAAATCACTTGAAACTCACAAAAGTAACAATAAATAAAAATTTATTGAAAATTAAATAATCAAAATCAGCCATCACTTTTGAATTGTTGATTAAACATAATTATTTAAAAAAACAAACTAATGAAATAGGGCTGGACAAAAATGATGGTACCCATAACTTAATATTTTGTTGCACAACCTTTTGAGGCAATCACTGCAATTAAACGATTTCTGTATTTGTCAATGAGCGTTCTGCAGCTGTCAACAGGTATTTTGGCCCACTCCTCATGAGCAAACAGCTCCAGTTGTCTCAGGTTTGATGGGTGTCTTCTCCAAATGGCATGTTTCAGCTCCTTCCACATATGTTCAATGGGATTCAGATCTGGGCTCATAGAAGGCCACTTTAGAATAGTCCAACGCTTTTCTCTCAGCCATTCTTGGGTGTTTTGGCTGTGTGTTTTGGATCATTGTCCTGTTGGAAGACCCATGACCTGCGACTGAGACCAAGCTTTCTGACACGAGGCAGCACATTTCTCTCCAGAATGCCTTGATAGTCTTCAGATTTCATCGTACCTTGCACACTTTCAAGACACCCTGTGCCAGATGCAGCAAAGCAGCCCCAAAACATTGCTGAGCCTCCTCCATGTTTCACCGTAGGGACAGTGTTCTTTTCTTCGTATGCTTGGTTTTTGAGTCTATGAACATAGAGTTGATGTGCCTTACCAAAAAGCTCCAGTTTGGTCTCATCTGTCCAAAGGACAGTCTCCCAGAAGCTTTGTGGCTTGTCAACATGCATTTTTGCAAATTCCAGTCTCGCTTTTTTATGAGTTTTTTTCAGCAGTGGTGTCCTCCTTGGTCGTCTCCCATGAAGTCCACTTTGGCTCAAACAACGACGAATGGTGCGATCTGACACTGATGTACCTTGGCCTTGGAGTTCACCTTTAATTTCTTTGGAGGTTGCTCTGGGCTCTTTGGATACAATTCCAACGATCCGTCTCTTCAATTTGTCATCAATTTCCTCTTGCGGCCACGTCCAGGGAGGTTGGCTACTGTCCCGTGGGTCTTGAACTTCTGAATAATATGAGCCACTGTTGTCACAGGAACTTCAAGCTGTTTAGAGATGGTCTTATAGCCTTTACCTTTAAGATATTTGTCTATAATTTTTTTTCGGATGTCCTGGGACAATTCTCTCCTTCGCTTTCTGTTGTCCATGTTCAGTGTGGTACACACCTTTTCACCAAACAGCAGGGTGACTACTTGTCTCCCTTTAAATAGGCAGACTGACTGATTATGAGTTTGGAAACACCTGTGATGTCAATTAAATGACACACCTGAGTTAATCATGTCACTCTGGTCAAATAGTTTTCAATCTTTTATAGAGGTACCATCATTTTTGTCCAGGCCTGTTTCATTAGTTTGTTTTTTTAAATAATTATGTTAATCAACAATTCAAAAGTAATGGCTGTTTTTGATTATTTAATTTTCAATAAATTTTATTTATTGTTACTTTTGTGAGTTTCAAGTGATTTCAGTGAGAATTGTGGGTTTTTCCTTCTTTAACTGAGGGGTACCAACAATTTTGTCCACGTGTGTAAATATCTAAGTGTCCATCTTGATAATAAGTTGGACTGGTCTACAAACGTAGACTTCATCTACAAAAGGGCCAGAGCCGACTTTATTGCCTCAGAAGACTTCGATCACTAGACATCTGCAGTAAGATGCTGTGGATGTTTTATCAGTCTGTGGTAGCAAGTGTCCTGTTTCATGCTGCAGTCTGCTGGGGAGGCAGCATAAAACACAAGGATGCAAGGCGTCTGAACAAACTGATTAAAAAAGCTGGCTCTGTGGTTGGAATCACATTGAACACATTGGAGGATGAGGAGGAGAGACCGGCACTGAGCAAGATGGAGGCCATTCTTACAAACATAGATCATCCACTTCACATCTGCCTCAATGAACAATGAAACATCAGTGGACGGCTCTTATCCCTGCACTGCAGGACAGAAAGATTTAGAAAATCTTTCATACCATCAGCAGTCAGGCTATTCAATTGAAAATTAAACAGATAAGAACCCTGACAACTGAATTTCCCTTCGGGGATGAATAAAGTGATTCTATTCTATTCTATTCTATTCTATTCTATTCTATTCTATTCTATTCTATTCTATTCTAATTTCTAAAAAAATAAATCAGATAGTACAATCAAACGGTTACTCAGTACTTGAGTAGTATTTTCAGCAAATACTTTATTACTCTTACTTGAGTAATTTTTTGGATGACTATTTTTACTTCTACTTGAGTGATAATATTTTGAAGTAACGTTATTCTTGCTTGAATACAATTTTTGGATACTCTACCCATCTCTGATAATGACTATGTATGCTAAGTTGGTATTAGTGATTTTCTCAGACACGTGAAATAATTTTGACATTAATCCTACTCGTTTTAAACTCCAATATGACACAATCTCTCAAAAGCTAAGAAAGATGTATATTTTCAAATAAGCCCTGATTCTTTTCCATTGTTACACTATATTGCCAAAAGTATTCGCTCATCTGCCTTGACTTGCATATGAATATAAGTGACATCCCATTCCTAATCCATAGGGTTAAATATGGTGTCGGGCCATTGCAGCTATAACAGCTTCAACTCTTCTGGGAAGGCTGTCCACAAGGTTTTGGAGTGTGTTTATGGGAATTTTTGACCATTCTTCCAGAAGCGCATTTGTGAGGTCACACACTGATCACACACTGACCAGAAGGCCTGGCACTCAGTCTCCGCTCTAATTCATCCTATAGGTGTTCTATCGGGTTGAGGTCAGGAGTCTGTGCAGACCAGTCAAGTTCATCCACATCAGACTCTGTTATCCATGTCTTTATGGACCTTGCTATGTGCACTGGTGCACAGTCATGTTGGAAGAGGAAAAGGCCAGCTCCAAACTGTTCCCACAAAGTTGGAAACATGGAATTGCCCAAAATGTCTTGGTATGCTGAAGCATTCATAGTTCCTTTCACTGGAACTAAGGGGCCAAGGCCAGCTCCTGAAAAAACAAGCCCACATCATAATCCCCCTCCAACCAAACTTTACACTTGGCACAATGCAGTCCGACAAGTATCGTTCTCCTGGCAACCGCCAAACCCAGACTCGTCCATCAGATTGCCAGATGGAGAAGCGCAATTCGTCACTCCAGAGAAGGCATCTCCACTGCTCTAGAGTCCAGTGGTGGCGTGCTTTACACCACTGCATCCGACACTTTGCATTGCACTTGGTGATGTATGGCTTGGATGCAGCTGTTCGGCATGGAAACCTATTCCATGAAGCTCTCTCGCACTGTTCTTGACCTAATCTGAAGGCCACATGAAGTTTGAAGGTCTGTAGCGATTGACTCTGCAGAAAGTTGGCGACCTCTTGGCACTATGCGGCCTCAGCATCCACTGACATCGCTCTGTCAGTTTACGTGGCCTACCACTTGGTGGCTGAGTTGCCGTCGTTCCCACACACTTTCACTTTTTATAATACAGCTGACAGTTGACTGTGGAATATTTAGGAACGAGGAAATGTCACAACTGGATTTGTTGCACAGGTGGCAACCTATCAGAGTTCCACGCTGCAATTCACTGAGCTCCTGAGAGTGACCCATTCTTTCACAAATGTTTGAAAAAGCAGTCTGCATGTCTAGGTGCTTTATTTTACACACCTGTGGCCATGGAAGTGATTGGAGCATCTGATTCTGATTAATTGGATGGAAAGAGCGAATACTTTTGGCGATATAGTGTATATTCAGCACCTCCATTAATCTTCCTAAAGGCTTTAAGGAGTAAAATATTTGTTGCTGGTGCAGGAGGGTCGCTCCTAGACTGTAATATATTGCTTAGTTGTCTTGAGACACTGAGCAGACTTTCTAACTCTGTGTCCTTTTCACCTCCTGTAGAAATTCAGAGACAAAAATAAAAAACACACGCGACCATATTCCTACTTAAATGCACTACCCAGTTTGTTTCTCTTCTCTCACAGCATATTGGATTTTTTTGGAGTGAAATGTGTCCCTAAAGTTCTCTTTTTACCCATAGTCCCTCTGTCTGCTCTCCGAGACAAACCTATTTTAAACTGTTGCCTCTTGTCAGAAAAAGTTAGTGTGCAATGCCAAACACTAGCCAACAGCACTGTCCAGCTCCATTGCTTGTTTGTGGAGTGACAAAAAGCATCTTGTTTGTTTTATTAGTGTTGCTGCAAAGGAAATCTAGCATCTGTGTCAGAGCCCTGGCTCAGGTGTCCATCAGACTGATAAAGCCATGCCCTGGGGCCCTTCTGAAAGCAGGCTAAATGAGAGAGGCAGGAAAACGACAAAGTGTTTCATCCAAGCTGCTGTGGCATCCTGCTGTTGACACATTTTTATGTAGCACCATAAAAACTTGTTGCTTTTCATTTGGCAGAGAGGTTTGTGAGACAGCGAAGGGGTGACAGTAAACAAGCATATCTGAAGAAGTCTGACAGCTGCTGACAAAGATAGAGCTTTCTGGTTCAGTGGCTCACAAAGGATTACCTTTGATTCAGAGCTCTGATTTGTAGATTCTCTGAAATGTCACCTGTTTTAAGTTGCAGAGTGATGTCACTTTAAAGGGAAAGCATTTTTTTTTTTTTACATAGATGGAGTCTTACTTGTTTCCATTTATATATGTCTGTAGCAAGTTAGATGTCTGCAATAGTATAGCATTTTTAATAAATTATTAAGCAAAAGAAATACCATGCTCATTCTTCTTTGATGTGTCTTAAATTCTGGGTCTAGGGGGCGGGTTGCGGGGGAGGACGGGGGGGGGGGGGGGGTGGGTCGTGGAGGAAGTGGGGCTGTGGCCAGTGGGCGCCCGTGGGGGTCAATATGGCCCGTTCTGCTGCGCGGGCCTTGGGCTCTGGCTGTGTCCGGGGGGGGGGTGGTCGCTCCGGGCTCCTGGGCTGGGTCTCCGCTTGGTGGCTCCCTGCGGGGGGGTGGTGGACTCCTTGGGCTGGAGGGGACAGCTCCTCCTTTTGGTGGAGGTTTTCATGCATGCCAGACCCACACACCGGCACCTACAAAACTCAATACAGTGTGTTCCTCCGGTTACTGAGTCAGTGGAGGTTGCTGGGTTAGTGTCTGTGGATCTCACTCTGCTTTATCTATCCTTCTTGTGGCCTCCTGACATCTTCATGATTGATCCAGTTGGGACTTTGTCGTATAGGTGTTTGTGAAGGGTTTAGATTGTAAATGGTTTAAGGTGTGAATTAAAGAGTACAAACAAATAAAATGCACCTTTTCTCTTAGAACACTGTCTATGCCTCACCTTTCTGTCTGTCCTGTGTTTGTTTTATGTTTCACTTGGGTGTGCACAGCCCTCAATGGCATAATGTAGGAAACAGCTTGAAATAAACATGATAGGTTAATTTGCCATGAGGGCAGGTGATGGTCACAGTCACAAAGAAGAAAAAAATTGCACATGAAGCTGGAGCAATGGCACCATGGGTGGTTGGTGTCATTTTTGAGCGGACTTGCAGACAAAAAAAAGAAAAAAAAAGGAAATTAGAGTTTTATGACAAATCAGACAGTGTGAGTACTCCTCCTACACCCGAGTTTTTGTTTCCGACGACTGCCGCAGCTGGCTCCCTTTTGGCCAACCGGTACCCATCAGCTGCTTAAGGATACCTCTGAGCAAGCCAAGCTCAAAAGGCCTCCTTCTTCAGCCTGACGGCTTCCCTCACCGCTGGTGTCCACCAGCAGGTTCTTGGGTTGCCACCGCGACAGGCACCAGAGATCGTCAGACCACAGCCCCTAACAGCCGCTTCTGCAATGTTACTTCTTCGGGCTGTGCCCGACCGAGCCCCACGGGGACCCAACACTCAGCCACCAGGTACTCCGAGACCTGGCTCCAGGGAGAGGCCCCGGTTTCCCTAGTCCGGGTTAGGTAGCAGCTTCCTTTTTGAGTGCTGTCATCAGGGTTGTCTCAATCGCTCTTTGTTGGGTCCCTCCCCTAGGACCAATGTGCCTTGGAAGACCCTATCAGATGCTATTGCCCCGGACAACATAGCTACCAGGATCACAGGGACACTCAAACCCCTCCACCAAAATAAAGTGGTGATTCATCGGGGGGCAGTTAAATCCCTTATTCTTATATGCTGTTCTGGATATGTTGACAGAATGAGATACATATAGTGGTCAAAATTTTACATACACTTCTCAAGAACATAATGTCATGGCTCTCTTGAGTTTCCAGTTATTTCTACAACTCTGATTATTATCTGATAGAGTGACTGGAACAGATACTTCTTTGTCACAAAAAAATATTCATGAAATTTGGACCTTTTATGACTTTATTATGGGTTAACAGAAAAGTGACTGTAACAGATGACCTGTCTGTGGGTCCACTCAGCACAATAACCACGGCAGGTTGGCGATATCAAATGGGCTTTTTATTCACCGTCAGAGTCACAACACAAATCAACAGTCTCTAACTTATGCCCGGCGCTCCACCGGACTTCGTCTGTAAACAGTCTCCAAACTGTGCCCGGCACTCCACAGGACCTCGTCCGGTCAACTGTCCTCCACTCGTGCGTCTTCACCAGCTGCCGTCCTCTCCGTCTGTGTCCTTCTTTTGTCCTCTCCTTCAGCCTGCTACTGCCAAGAGAATCAGGTGAGTCTGATCGATAACACCTGCGTCAATTAACCTGACGCTGCTTCCACACACCCTCCTCTACACTTCTCTCTCCTGCAGCTGAGCTCTGCCACGCCCACTGCCACATATCCCCACCGCCCGACGTAGGCCGGGGAGCCGTCTGGCCTAACCTACTCCCCCCCCCGCTCCGAGGAGTGGGAGAGGAAGTCAGCCACAGCCATCTGCACCCCCGGCCTATGAATCACCTTGAACTTAAAAGGCTGCAGCGCCAGATACCACCGTGTGATTCGGGCGTTGGTATCCTTCATGCGGTGGAGCCATTGGAGAGGGGCGTGGTCCGAACAGAGGGTGAATGTGCGTCCCAGGAGGTAGTAGCGCAGGGCCCCAACCGCCCATCTGATCGCCAAGCACTCCTTGGTCCCCGGATGAACAGCCAGATGGTTCTCGGCCAGCGTCACCGCCGCGTTCAGGTCCACCGGACGATGGCACCTCACCCAGTTGCCTGTCTCCGTCGGAAGCCCCTCCAGAAACTGCTCCATCACCACCTTGTCCAGCAGCTGACTCTCCCCTGCGGTCTCCCCTGGCTGCAGCCACCTGGCCACCGCATCCCTCAGCTGCTGCGCGTACACAAACGGGCGGTCGCCCGTCCGCAGCCTGGTGCCCCGGAATCGGCTGCGGCGGTCCTCAGGCGGAAAGCCCATCCTGTCGACAACCGCCTTCCGTATGTCAGTGAAGCTTCCTCGGGATGTTTAGCTTTTTCTTTGTCTTTTTCTGTTTTGTCAGTTCTCCTATCTGCAGCTGTGTCAGCTTGTTTGCTAATTGTTTGCTCTGTTCTTCTGCAGCTTTCTGTCCGTTTCTGTAAGCGTCAACAAAGTGCGCTATATGTTCCGAAAACACAGGCCAGTCCGTCTTCAACAACCCAACCACTCCATTTAATTTCTCCTGCACAGGTTTTGGCATCGCATTTTTAACGTAAAGCATAAACAACGCTTTTGATGACCTGGCAGAGTACTCCAAAGACAGAGATAGTGAGAGACCTTTTTTTTTCCTTCTCCCTCCTATTTACAGATTTACAACTAATCCTATGTTACTTCTCTCATGCATTAATCACCCATTTTAATCATTTCACCTCACACACTAATTCTACATGATTTTATAGCCAGTTATACCAATTTACATTTATATTTTACTTCATACATGTAAAAGGCTGTTATTTTAAACACAATGCGCAGTTATTCTGAGGCTCCAGCCCTGGTCAACTACCAGTCAGCTGCTAGTCTCTCCATGTGGTAATTGCTTCCAATCAGTCAAGCAACATATTTAACTTCTCTGTTAACACTTCTATTCACTACTGTCGCCCCCGCACTAGAGGACCTGTATAACCACAGTGGCGACAACTGGGGATTTGACGCCATTTTGTTTCCATTCACTCAATATGGGATGCGCAGCGCGAGGTGCACATTCACGAAAACTAGCTATTTGTGGATTGCTTAATTCAATTCAATTCAATTTATTTATATAGCGTCAATTACAGTCAAATCATCTCAAGACGCTTTACAGAACCCATATGCCTGACCCCAGAGCAAGCCCAAAGGCGACAGTGGCAAGGAAAAACACCCTTTTAACAGGGAAGAAACCTCGAGCAGAACTCTGCTCTATATAGGGGGACCCATCTGCCTGCTGGCCGGGCGGGTTGAGAGGGACAGAGGAGGGCAAGGGGAGGGATGGGAGAAGAGGGAGGGTGGGAAAGCAAGGAAAACACAACACACATTTGGATACATGCATGACAGGATATGTGACACAGACAAAGTATAAGCTAACATTGAAAACTGACTCATAGTTTACTCTTATGATGTACGGCTCTGACATTAAACATACTCCATATATAGCTAGCAGTAAAATTCAAACAGTATGTAAGTTAGCATAACAAGTATAGTGAAGGCGATGCAGAGTTGACTGGTGGAAAAAGGTGAGTTGGAAGCAGAGGGCTGGAGGAAGGTCAGCGGCAGCATCCCACAGTGGACATGATGGAGACTGGACCAGCTGGTGGAACATCGACCGCAGATCTGAAGC
Organism: Acanthochromis polyacanthus; assembly: GCF_021347895.1. NCBI lineage: Eukaryota > Metazoa > Chordata > Actinopteri > Pomacentridae > Acanthochromis > Acanthochromis polyacanthus. The sequence goes on along the minus strand of NC_067126.1, from coordinate 13,964,680 downwards.
ATCCAGCTCTGGACCAGGGACACTCGGAGAAATAGCACAGGGGGAACAGAGTGAATGTACTGCAATAACGGTATACATATTAAATGTAAAGGTAGATAGAGAAGGGCTCAGTGCGTCAAGAAAAGTCCTCCAGCAGCCTAGGCCTATAGCAGCATGACAGAACGAAGGGACGTCCAAGAGGGAGTCAGCTGTGCAAATGAAGACACAAGCCGAACCCCTGTGGGTCACCCAGTCAGCCCCAACTATAAGATTTGTCAAAAAGGAACGTCTTAAGCCTGGTCTTAAAAATAGAGAGGGTATCTGCCTCCCGAACCCAAACTGGGAGCAGGTTCCACAGGAGAGGCGCCTGATAACTGAAGGCTCTGCCTCCCATTCTACTTTTAGAAATTCTAGGAACAACAAGTAAGCTTGCAGTTTGAGAGCGAAGAGTTCTACTAGGATAATATGGTACTATCAGATCTTTAAGATATGATGGAGATTGGTTATTAAGAGCTTTATATGTCAGAAGAAGGATTTTAAATTCTATTCTGGATTTAACAGGAAGCCAGTGAAGAGAAGTATAGGGGAAATGTGATCTCTTTTGCTAACTCCTGTCAGTACTCTCGCAGCAGCATTTTGGATCAACTGTAGATGTTAAGAGAGCTATTTGGACAACCCAATAATAAGGAATTGCAATAGTCAAGCCTGGAAGTAACAAAAGCATGAACTAATTTACTTACTGATTTCAAGACATGTTTTGGACAAAATATTTTACTGGCTTGTTTTGTGTGGATGTCCAAGGTTGGATTATGGCCGTTTTTTGTGGAATATTTTCATCTGTGACTAGTTTTGAGCCTTCAAAAGTGAGTTGTGCTGTTTACGTTATTTGCTGTTTGTTGGACAAATGTGTTTATATTACCCGCTGTGGTAATCACATCTGAAATTGGTTTATACCGGCGGATTCATGAGAATCTAAGCTTTCCATGGGTGTATAATGTTTCTATCATCGAGTTTGCAGCTTCGGTCAATTTAGCAAAATACGTTTGCACACACGGACCGCTGAAGTTTAACGGGGTAACCAGTTAAACTTCAGCGGCCCGTATTTCATGCATCTCCATGCATGAAAATAGTCAAAGTCAAAATAACCACAACTGCCTAAAATCACATCAAACTTTTCTCTGTGTCATTCACCCAAACATCATAACGTGAAAGTACATACATGGGACTAACCTGTCACAAAAACAATGATGAAGTCGGTTTCCATCCCACTTTCTGGACTTTATTTTCCCACAGTTCCCTTCTTTCTGGATCACTGGGAAACCGAAACATGTGGGATCCCTTCTCTGACCGATTTGTGCACCCAAAGGCACTGTTGTGCATTTTTCTGATATTTAGGGAGCGAAAAAAGACCTAGAATTACACTCTGCGGTGTAAACAACGTTAAATGATTCTGATTCTGTCCAGCGTTCATGAATTGGAAACAAAATGGCGCCTATACATCACGTGACCAAAAATTTTTGGACCCGTCATGTCGCCACTCTGGTATACAGGCACTCTACCCCGCACGGCTTAGCGACTGACCTCTGACCTCTCATGAGACCAGAGCTACTGTCAACTTGCACTTATTCCTTAGATAAGCATAAGAGTGACGTCCCCAAGTAGTAGTATTATAAGTCATTCACTACTGTTGCCCCCGCACGGCATAGCGACTGACCTCTGATCTCTCACCAGACCAGAGCTACCGTCATCTTGGACTCATTCCTTAGACAAGCATAATGGTGACATCCCCAAGTAGTAGTGTTCTATAACTCATTTTCAACACCTCTTTTAGACTTAACAGACACAAAGAAGACACATATTCCTAGACACACACACACACACACAAAAAAACTGCACATATTCCTTCTCGCTCTGTTCACACACTTGCACTTACATTCATTCTAATCTGCTGTTCTTCCACTAACCTTCTCACAAAGTAATAAATCATTCCACTCCCACACGCTCCTAACAGAATCAACCAGCCGCGAGTCAACCCTTTTTAAAAATTAATTTCTGCAGAGCATCCATCTGAAGACGACCCACGGAACACACATTATTATTTTAATTGCATGTACTTTATCAATTTATGTCATATTTAGCATTTTAGGTTCTCTAGGTTCTTTGAGAGCAATTTGACAGTACCTGGTGACCGCAAGTCCAGGCAGAGAGCCCAAATTCACCCAAAACAATTTAGATTCAACAAAGAATTTTTTCTCACCTAATAATGGTGAATTAGACGGGGCCCCTTTGAGTGATCTGGTCCCCTGCCAAAACGTTGCAGTCCCCAGTTGTCGCCGCCCTCTCCTGGCTGGAACTCCGCCAAAATGTAGTGGCTGGGTCAGATGTCCACTACTTAAGGTCAATCACTAAACTATTCACTTCAATAATACTAACACTTATAAATCATTGCTAGGTTCTTGTTGTAAAATAATCTAAGTCTCACCAGAGAAGACGAAAAAGGAGTCCAGGAGTCAGTCTTCAGATGCCAAGAAAAAAGTGTTGATTTCTGTATATGACAGGTAAAACACTGAGAAGATACCTCCGGAGATATGTTCTGAATATCTGCCAGAATGCTGAATCATTTATACTATTTTGGCTGGTATCGGTGACACCCCTAGTCCATCCTACTTTTATCCCTTGCGAACTTTCACTTTTACACAATTACCTCATAGTCTCAAGGTCTAATAGAGGCTGATATTTCTCTAACTTTCCAAAAAAATATGAGACTGGGGAGGGATCCCCCCCCCCCGGCTTCGTTCCTTTTATCGTTCTTTCTGCACGTACGCCGGGCCACCTGGCGTTACAAGGTCTCACTACAGATTATTACACACACATTGGAGCTACACAGTCAACACATATTCAACACACATCTGGCCGCTGCTGAGTACAAGGTCACACACTGTACACACATTGTGCTACACAGCCAGCACATCTGTTAGAGTACAGAAAGTACTGGGTTCTTTTCTCACAACCGGTTCAAGGCCAGTTCATCAGGTTAGACACACACAGGCATAGATTTTTCACAGTAATAGATATATTTTTACACAACAAGGGCTGATGTCTAGATGTCCCTCACAGAGTTAGATTTTCAGGTAATTTCTTTTTTTTTTTTTTTCTTTTTTTGTCTGCAAGTCCGCTCAAAAATGACACCAACCACTCATGGTGCCATTGCTTAAGCTTCATGTGCAACTTTTTTTTCTTCTTTGTGACTGTGACCATCACCGGCCCTCATGGCAAATTAACCTATCATGTTTATTTCAAGCTGTTTCCTACATTATGCCATTGAGGGCTGTGCACACCCAAGTGAAACATAAAACAAACACAGGACAGACAGAAAGGTGAGGCATAGACAGTGTTCTAAGAGAAAAGGTGCATTTTATTTGTTTGTACTCTTTAATTCACACCTTAAAACCATTTACAAATCTAAAACCCTTCACAAACACCTAATACGACAAAGTCCCAACTGGATCAATCATGAAGATGTCAGGAGGCCACAAGAAGGATAGATAGAGCAGAGTGAGATCCACAGACACTAACCCAGCAACCTCCACTGACTCAGCAACCGGAGGAACACACTCTATTGAGTTTTGGTAGGTGCCGGTGTGGTGGGTCTGGCATGCATGAAAACCTCCACCAAAAGGAGGGAGCTGTCCCCTCCAGCCCAAGGAGGTCCACCCAGCCCCCCCGCAGGAGCCACCAAGCGGAGACCCAGCCCAGGAGCCCGGAGCGACCCCCCCCGACACAGCCAGAGCCCCAAGGCCCGCGCAGCAGGACGGGCCATAGCGGACCCCACGGCCCCCCACCGTCCCACCCCCGCCACCCACCCACGCCACCCCCCTCCCCACCATGCCGCCCACCACAACCCACCCCAACACCCCCCCGCCCCCCCCCCACCAGGCCACCCCCCACCCCTCGCCCAACCACCCCACCCCACCCCATCCAACCACACCACCCACACCACCCACGCCACCCCTCCACACCAAATTCGGGAGGCCACCCGCTCACCGGAAAACAGCACCAAGGGACCGGGCAACAGCACTGCAAGGGCAGACGAGCCCAGCCCACCTCCGGCCGCCCAGAGAGACGCGACCCTGAGGGAGGGAGGGAGGGAGAGGAAGGAGCACCAGGGGAGGCGCAACAACCCAGGCCTCGGGCCCGGCAGGGAGAAGCCCCGGAGATCACGCCAGTAAAACTATTGTGAGTTACCCTGTTACTGAGTTCACCAGTTCCCCAACTGGTGAACACTAGCCCTGCACCGTGAATGTGACCCACCCAAGTGTATATACAAGTATGTGTGGTGTCTTAGGATTGGGGGGTCGGTGAGGCAGAGCACAGGGTAACGAAACCCCCCTCAGTCTCACCACAAGCCCAAAATGTGAATGTGTATGTGGTGCATTAAAATTGGGGGAAGAAGTGTCTGGGTGGGGGCATAGACGGGGGGGCCACAGCGCAACACTGCACTGGGGCCTATCCCGTCTAATGACGTCCCACCCCATAACCACCCACCCCCCAGGTAGTGTGGTGCATTAAAATTGGAGGGGAATTGTGGAGTAGGAATAGTACCTCTCCACCCCCCCCCCCAAGGGATGTGTTGTGTGCCCTATGTGTATATTTACAAGTTGTATTGTGTGAAGCTTGTGAAGTGATTTAAGAGGAGCGATCAACGGGGCCCCACCCAGCCAGGCAGAGGAGGTGCGCGCGCGCCAGTGCCGACCCCATACACCCCCCCACCCCAATCCCAGCCCCGGCGCCCCAGCGGGCAGACGGCGCAGGCCAGGCCAGAACGCCCTCGCGCACCGCACCCGGTCCCCCTCCCCCTACCCTCCTCCCCCTCAGCCCCCCAAGCCCCCCCACCCCATCCACACCCGCCCTCCCATCCCACACCATCCCCGCCCACCCCCAGGGGGAGGGCGGAAGGCAGGAGAAGGAGGGGGAGGAGTAGACGACAAGAAAGGAGAGGACAGGCAGCAGAGCGGGAAGACGAGGGGGGGGGAGGAGGGAGGGGGCGAGGGAGAGGGGACAAGGAGGCGGAGGAAGACGGGAGGAGGGAGCGAGGGGGAAAAAGGCAAGGAGGAGGAGGGGGAGAGGAGAGGGTACCACGGGGCACCCAGAGACCCACCAGGCCGGAACCGCAACGCTAGCCGAGAGCAACAGGCCATGCCGGAACAGCGCCGCCCCGAGCCCCGGGCAACATCCCGCACAGCACCCGCCACGGGCACTGGGAGACGGCCGAGACGCATTGCGACCAGCAGAGACCGGGGGGCAGCGCCGATCCAGACGGCCGCCAGGCCACCACAAGCGCCAAGGGAACCACGGGAGGCCAACGACACCACACAAAGGGGCCACCCCCATGAAGAGAACACGACAGGCGACCCAGCCCGACCGGCGCCAGACCCAGACGACCGCCGGGCGCCACCCACGACATTTTTAGTCGCAGATGGCGACCGGCGGGCGCCAAACCAGGCACCCGACCGAGCCGAACCGTCCACCATGCCCCCCACAGAAGCAGCCACCCGCAGGACGCCACCAGCCCCCCACGACCCCGGCCCCCGAGGCGACCCGGCGCCCGCCCAAACCGAGCGCCGCCCGGGGAACAAGGCCAACCACACCGAGCCACAGGGGACAGCACCTGGAAGATTAGCCAAGCATGCAGTAACACCAAGCTAGCCATTCATGCATATAGACAGAGGATCCTGGGGAGTGTTGACTGTAAGTTGTCGTCGATACGGCCCGCTCGATCCTGCTGGCAGCGACTGGGTTCCTAACTGAAGACAATCATTAGTTACACAATGCCAACATACATAAGCAGCAACATATATTGGGTGATGTGGTGGCTCTCGCTAACAGGCAGAGTCAGGTTACCAGGTTTAAGTTAAGGGAGTTAACATACAGTGACCATGTTTGTATAAAATTTAACAACTGATTTTTATTTGAAGCAGAGATTTTCTCCATTGAAATGTGATTATTAGGAGGTTCAACCAGAGATTAATGTTCAGAGATTGCTTATTTTTCCGGTTAACAAGGATTGTTTTTTTGGCAATGGCGAGGGCCATTGCCCTCGCCATTGCGAGGTAAGGATTGAGATTGTTTGTGTGTAGGTCCGTTGTTGTTAGTCGCCGAGTAAACACAGACTTGGAGATAGAGGAATCCTGCAGTTTAAGGGGCCGTTTACACGAGGACGCTTGCAGGTGAAAACGCAAAATATTCAACAAAACACCCTACCGTTTATACGAGGACGGGCGTTTTGGGGGCTTGAAAACGCAAAAAATTTGAAACCGGCCTCCAGAGTGGAAAAGTAGAAAACGCTCCGCCTTTACGTTTCCGTCTAAACAGCAAAACGCAAAACTTTGCCGAGATCTGACCGCGTCACGTACGCGATTACGTCACATACGTGCTTTGGTTTGCCGGCCGGTACAAGGACGTAAACAAAGATATGTGATTATTTCCATCCTTGTACCTTCAAGCAACTCTGGCAGCTCTATGTACACTACAGGAGTCGTACCAACAAACGTACAGAATCTGTACAGATTCCATTCATGAACATTTACCGCGGCGGAGATCCGAAAAGGGAGATAGTAAGCATGCGCGTAGACATGGCAGAGTTTTATCACAGCGCCACCCAGCTGCCTGGCATGCATATCAATCGAATTCCACACACTATAGAGTCACCGTATATACGCAGATTTCCTTCAAAACCGCTCGTCTAAACGTGAAATGACAAGACGCCACTTTTGCGTTTTCTGTTAGGATGGTCCTCGTATAAACGGCCCCTAAGATAGCGGAAAGTTTTTCTGAGACGTTGGTCCAGAAATTTTTTACGGGGGTGCACAGCCATAGAGCATGAAAATAAGTATCAGCAGTGTTCTGGGAGCACTGGAGACAGATGTCGGAGTCGGAGAATCCCATTTTGTTCATCATATATTGAGTAATATGAGTTCTATGGAGGATTTGTATTGGATGAGTTGTAAGTTTGTGTATTTTGTCATTTTAAATGCATTATCGCCAATTTGAGTCCAGAAGTCTGGTTCCGGAGATATAGATAGATCTGACTCCCATTTAGAGATAGGTAAATGTATTGTATCAAGTGCTTAAGAGTAACTTATATATTTTAGAGAGGGTTTTAGTTGTTGTTGGAGAAAGCTTTATGATTGCTTCAGCTAATGCCGGCGGCCGGAGCGTGCTTTGAAGTGTTGGGATTCTTTTCTTAATAATATTTTTAACTTGAAGATAATGTAAAAAATTCCCGTTTTTATTTGTATTTTTGAAGCAAGTTTGTATATGACATGAACGTATTATCTGAAAAGAGGTGGTGGAGATGTGTGATTCCATTCTGCTCCCAAACAGCTAAATGGAGCAGCTGATTGTTAACTTGAAAATCAGGGTTGTACCAAATGGGAGAAAACTTACAGGGCTCCAATTAGAGTTTGCAATTTCTAATGCCTTCCACCAAGCGGTCAAGGTGGAGGAAATCATTGGGTTTTTAAAACAGTTATGTCGTTTGATGGATGTTGTAATAAAGAGTATGTCTGAAAGTTTGATGCTTTGCAATCCTTCTGTTCTAATTCTAACCAACAGTTGGCATCTACGGTAGGTTTGTGTCCATAGAATAAGATATTGTAGCTGGTTAGCTAAATAATAATGCATAAAATTTGGTGCTTCTAGACCTCCTTCGGCTTTACTTTTCTGAAGAGTAGATAGACTGATTTTTGCTTTTTTATTATTCCAGTAAGAATTTTGTGATAGCCGAGTCCAGCGACTGGAACCAGTTGGACGTTGGTTGAATGGAATCATTGCAAAGAAGTAATTTATTTTTGGTAGGATTTTCATTTTGATAGTAGCTATTCGTCCCATAAGAGATATAGGGAGATTGTTCCAGCGCTGTAGGTCATTGGTGATGTTATCCAGTAATGGGGAAAAATTTAAGTGAGTAATTCAGATAATTTAGGTGAAATTTTTATGCCTAAGTATTTTAAGTTGCCTGTAGGGAAAGAGTAGTGAGGGTCCTGGTCTGCAGGACTCCATGAATTTTCTGTGATCGGAAGTAATGTTGATTTTGTCCAATTTATGGAATAATCTGATAACTCTGAAAATTAGTTATTAAATTAAATACTTCCCTTAATGAAATAGCCGGTTCTTCTAAATAAAGTAATATATCATCTGCGTATAAATTAATTTTGTGTTCTGTTGCCCCAGAGCGGATTCCTTGGATCCTGACATCCTGGCGCACAGCTGTTGCCAACGGCTCAATGAATATCGCAAATAACAAAGGAGAGAGTGGACAGCCCTGTCTGGTGCCTCTCTGTAAGGTGAAAGTCTTTGAGGCGATTCCATTAGTGGTGACAGTAGCTTTGGAGAATCATATAGTGCTGATACCCAGTGAATAAATGACTCTCCAAAGCCAAGCTTATTTAAAACAAAGAGGAAGGACCAGTTAACTTTGTCAAAGGCTTTTTCTGCATCCAACGATATGATAACTGCCTTTTTGTCCTGCCGCTGTGACATGTTAATCAAATTTAAGAGCCTTCTTACGTTGTTGGTAGAGTGTCGACCTTTAATAAAGCCGGTTTGATCATTATGAATAATTGTTGAAATTACTGTCTCTAGTCTAGATGCCAAGGCCTTTGCAATAATTTTAATGTCGGTGTTAATTAGTGATATCGGGCGATAACTTGACGGAAGGGTCGGGTCTTTATCTGGTTTTAATAAAAGTTTAATTGCTGCTGTGTTCATGTGAGGCCGTATGTGACCACTGGTTTTAATTTCTGTTACTAATCTAAAAAACAGTGGAGCCAGCGTTGACCAGAAGTGCTTCAGAAATTCGGCCGGAAAACCGTCTGGACCTGGTGCCTTACCATTAGGCATACTGTCTAGACCACTGGACAGCTCATTTTTATGGACAGTGGAGCATCTAGGATATTTTTATGTTCAGTAGATAACTGAGGTATATTTAAACTACTGAGAAATGCCTCGATATGCTCAGGGTTGGGTTTTGTTATTTTCTGAATACAGATCGAATAATAATTGGGTAGAAAATATGATTAATTTTATCTTCTGGCGATTGCGTATACTCACCAGTTGTCCCTTTTTATCGCTGTTATGAAGAGATTTTCCCGATTGCGTTGGAGTTGTTTGCAAGAAATTTACCTGATTTGTTATTATTAATGCTCAAAGTTGTTGTATCGCATTGTTTGTATATGAACTCGGTCCTTTTGGATAACATCTCATCTAGCTGTATTTTTGTATTTGTAATTTCAGTCCATATTTGATTATTTGGGTTTGTTGTATATTCATCAGTTAGTTGTTTAATTTTATCTTCCAGACTTTTTCTAATTTTTGATCTTGTTTCTTTTTATACGATGAATATAATTTTACCTCTAAGTACTGCTTTCCCTGCTTCCCAGAGTAAAGATGGAGATGAGTTTGGGGAGTCATTCATTTCCAGATAGTCTGCCCACTCTCTCCTTATGATCTTATCGAACTCTTCATCTTTTAACAGTGAGATGTTAAAACGCCATGTCGGAGGTGGTTTAAAGGTGAGGTCAGTTTGTAAGGAGAGGGAGACTGGTGCATGGTCACTGATAATAATGGGGTGTATTCTTGTAGAAGTTTTCTCAGTAATAGAATTATTTGTAAGAAAAAAATCAATTCTTGAAAATGATCGATGCACCGAGGAATGGAAGGTGAATTCCTTCTTTGTTGGATTTTTTAGTCTCCAGCTGTCGCCAAGGCCAAAATCATCCATATATTCCTCTATTACTTTAGCAGATTGAGATTGCCTTGTACGTGTTGTGTTATTGGAGCGATCTACTAATGGATTTAGGACTGTGTTGAAGTCTCCTCCAATGATAACAGTTGAATTTGCTGTTAAGTCAGATAGTTGAGAGAAAAATGAAAAAAGGCCGGATCATCATTATTCGGGGCGTACAAATTCCCAATCGTATATTCTTTATTGAATATAGTTGCCTGGATAATAATGTATCTGCCTTCTGAGTCAACTATTATGTCATTTAAAGTAAAAAGTAGCCTCTTATGAATAAGTATAGAGACTCCTCTTTGTCTACTGTCATAAGAGGCAGAATAAACCTGATTGAAATTCATGCCAGTAAGTAATTTTTCTTCAGATTTTTGTAGATGGGTTTCTTGTAGGAGACAAATGTCTGCTTTTAATTTTGAAAAATGGTCTAAGATTTTTATTCTTTTTGCCTGTGAGCGAGTGCCACACACATTCCAGGAGACCAGAGTTAGTTTATGCATATAGACTGTTTAAATTCAGCCTTGGATGTATAGCTATGTGAGCAGCTTACTAATATTGGCATGTTATGAAATAAACTCAGTCTACTGATAACGTTGGATGAGTGTATACACACGTGGACAAAATTGTTGGTACCCCTCAGTTAAAGAAGGAAAAACCCACAATTCTCACTGAAATCACTTGAAACTCACAAAAGTAACAATAAATAAAAATGTATTGAAAATTAAATAATCAAAATCAGCCATCACTTTTGAATTGTTGATTAACATAATTATTTAAAAAAACAAACTAATGAAATAGGGCTGGACAAAAATGATGGTACCCATAACTTAATATTTTGTTGCACAACCTTTTGAGGCAATCACTGCAATTAAACGATTTCTGTATTTGTCAATGAGCGTTCTGCAGCTGTCAACAGGTATTTTGGCCCACTCCTCATGAGCAAACAGCTCCAGTTGTCTCAGGTTTGATGGGTGTCTTCTCCAAATGGCATGTTTCAGCTCCTTCCACATATGTTCAATGGGATTCAGATCTGGGCTCATAGAAGGCCACTTTAGAATAGTCCAACGCTTTTCTCTCAACCATTCTTGGGTGTTTTTGGCTGTGTGTTTTGGATCGTTGTCCTGTTGGAAGACCCATGACCTGCGACTGAGACCAAGCTTTCTGACACTAGGCAGCACATTTCTCTCCAGAATGCCTTGATAGTCTTCAGATTTCATTGTACCTTGCACACTTTCAAGACACCCTGTGCCAGATGCAGCAAAGCAGCCCCAAAACATTACTGAGCCTCCTCCATGTTTCACCGTAGGGACAGTGTTCTTTTCTTCGTATGCTTGGTTTTTGAGTCTATGAACATAGAGTTGATGTGCCTTACCAAAAAGCTCCAGTTTGGTCTCATCTGTCCAAAGGACATTCTCCCAGAAGCTTTGTGCTTGTCAACATGCATTTTTCAAATTCCAGTCTGGCTTTTTATGATTTTTTTCAGCAGTGGTGTCCTCCTTGGTCGTCTCCCATGAAGTCCACTTTGGCTCAAACAACGACGAATGGTGCGATCTGACACTGATGTACCTTGGCCTTGGAGTTCACCTTTAATTTCTTTGGAGGTTGCTCTGGGCTCTTTGGATACAATTCGAACGATCCGTCTCTTCAATTTGTCATCAATTTTCCTCTTGCGGCCACGTCCAGGGAGGTTGGCTACTGTCCCGTGGGTCTTGAACTTCTGAATAATATGAGCCACTGTTGTCACAGGAACTTCAAGCTGTTTAGAGATGGTCTTATAGCCTTTACCTTTAAGATGTTTGTCTATAATTTTTTTTCAGATGTCCTGGGACAATTCTCTCCTTCGCTTTCTGTTGTCCATGTTCAGTGTGGTACACACCTTTTCACCAAACAGCAGGGTGACTACTTGTCTCCCTTTAAATAGGCAGACTGACTGATTATGAGTTTGGAAACACCTGTGATGTCAATTAAATGACACACCTGAGTTAATCATGTCACTCTGGTCAAATAGTTTTCAATCTTTTATAGAGGTACCATCATTTTTGTCCAGGCCTGTTTCATTAGTTTGTTTTTTTAAATAATTATGTTAATCAACAATTCAAAAGTAATGGCTGTTTTTGATTATTTAATTTTCAATAAATTTTTATTTATTGTTACTTTTGTGAGTTTCAAGTGATTTCAGTGAGAATTGTGGGTTTTTCCTTCTTTAACTGAGGGGTACCAACAATTTTGTCCACGTGTGTAGCAGGGTTTAAATCTATGATGGGTGTGGATAACAAGACTGTAAAACATGTCAAACGTGAGCACAAAAAAACAAAGAACACTGGTGCCTCGACATATATAACACACAAAAGATTTACATCGGGAGTTTGTGTGGGGGAGAGGGGAGGTGTGAGTTTAGGTGGTTAGGGGAAGCAGAGGGAGGGGAGGTAGACAAAAAGGTAAACAGAAGGGGGTCAAACATAAAACAGTGAGCCATTATTATAAGTAGCCATAGTGAGATTAAATACATATACATATATACATACCTACATATATATATATACACACACACAATATATACATTATTTTTTAAGTAAATAGACAAAGCTCTTTCGTTTCACCATACTGATCAGAACAGCCAGGGAGTGGTATTGGGGTCCCGGTACAGTTGGCCGTCGATATAAAGTTTATCTACAGGTAATTTCTGTAACTCTTCAAAATATGGTAATTTTGTGCACATCATTTACCTAGATGCATTACTGACAGATAACTGATTAAAATGATACCAAACATGATTATATGTGACTGGCAGACATGTCAAAAATGATGACATTGATACTAATCAGGAGGAGTAAAATATTAAAAGTAAGGCAAGAGGTAGATTGATCATGAAGTCATTGAAAGGGTCACTTGTTCGGTGAAATGGATGTACATAAAAGCAGTTTTGTCCATAACTGTGGGACGATTGTCTTTGTTGGTTCTGATTTGAGTTCAAAATTCCTTTGTTAGTGAATAGAATGTCTTTGAAGTTGTCATGCAGGTTCCAGAGCTGCCCCTTCGATGGCTAAGGAATCAGTCAGAATGTGTACTGGTGGCCGTTTGGTCCTGATGGTGAGTGGGGGTTTAGACCAGTCTGTATAGGGGCATCCTTTAAAGTTTGATCTGGTTCTCTCCTGTTGATTTGTCCCTTTGCATCTTCGGGCCAGATGTGGAAAGTGTCTTTGTCTGCAGTGTCTTGGTGTCTCAGCTCCACTGATCAAAGTAAGCCTCGTCTCCACTGTGGCTGTGAAGGTGTTAAATCTGTTCTTTGTCCTGTTCCACTGTTGAATAATGGCTGTGGATCCTACAAACTCATGAAATTAGTTGTGGGGTTCCCAAGGGTCGATTTTAGGTTCTATTATTTTTAATCTTTACATGCTTCCTCTTGGGATGTCATCAGGAGAACCACGGCATCATTTTCCATAGCGACGCTGATGATACACAGCTTGTACATTGCCGTGTCTCCTGATGACACAGGCCAATAGACTGATGTTGAATGAATGCTCTTATCAGTTACAGTAAAAGTATTGAGATGATTCACTTAGATAATTACCCCTCAAATTCACACTTTTTAGTTGATTTCAAAATCTTTTAGTGATAAACATTTATATATGATATGTAACTCGAAACTGGGGAGAGAAGAAACATCACAAAGAAAAAGGGAGACAAAACCATCATAAAGAAAAAGGGAGTGAGAGAAAGAAAGAGGGAGAGAAGAAAACATTACAAAGAAAAAAGGGAGAGAAAGAAAGCGGGAGAGAAGAAAACATTACAAAGAAATAGGGAGAGAAGAAAGCATTTTCTGCCCTTGCTCCTTGAAGGAGGCGGTCGCACTTTTCTTCTCTCCGTCTCTCTCTGTGCTCTTTCTCCCCACATCCTTATGTTTTTCTGCTTGCTGCATACTTTGTCTCGTCTCGTCTGTCTGTCTTGAAGTGATCTATTGGCACTGGACCTTCGAAACACCGATCATGGAATTGATTAGCTGGTCTCTCAATGCGATTGACAAGGTTGTTGGGACAAAGCACGGGTTTAGGGGACCCACCTGCCCAGATGGGAGTTTTGCCTCGGGCTATGTGATCGATTCGTGGGGGAAGTGGCAAGGGATCATGTGCCTGGCACCCCTATCTGTGGAGGACGTTGAAGATGTCTACATATTCGGATTTTTAATGACAAGGTCTGCTGACAATTGGCTTGATTGTGGGCCTGAGCTTCTGGAAGATTAGGAGGACCGCAGAGAAAAATGATGTCCAAACTCTGCTGACCCCTGCAAACGAACGGATCAAGGATGTTGGTGATCGGATTGACGAACTCAAACGTAAGATAGACAATTTGCTTGGTGTGACTGTTGATTTGAGTCGCAGAGTGGATGCCATCAGGATGCGTTTAGCCACAGCCGACGTCTGACAGTTGAGAGCGGCCAGAGGGAGAGGGAAAATGCTCCTCTACTTCGACTAAACAAAAGGATACTGATAACAATTCGGCGCCCCTGGAATAATAAACTCCTCTGGAAGCTTCCACGGCCAAGAGATTGCTTTCCTAAACCCCCCCCCCACTCTCCCAACAACACCTGTTGACTTCTGTCTGACCCATCCGAGGACGTCTCCATGGCAACCTGCCGTGTTATCGCTTCCACCCGAACTGAGACATCAGGGGGGTCTGGGACGGAAGGAGACTGGCTAATGCTCACACACACACTTGGACTCACATTCGCACGCACAAGCCCATTCCCCCATCCAAGGCCGCCACCAGCAGCTTCCCTACAGCAATGCACAGGGGTTGGAATCCCATGCATGCAGCGCGCCACCCATGGCAGCAGCAGCTGGATGAGTGACTGACTACTGAGCTGAGCGCCCCGTCCCATTACCCTTCACCCTTACCCCAGTTAACCTTGTCTAGTGTTATGCTGTGTCTGTTGCGGGGTTTGTTTTTTTCAGGTTCCTTCTCAATTTGAATTTTCCCAACCTTGGAGGCTTCATTTTGTTTAATTAACCTTTTTTTTCATTTTACCCTTGGCCACCCTCACCAAATGTCTCTTCTTTTTTTTTTTTCTCATTTCCTAAATACAGGTGGCGCGCTTACAGCGCAGCAGCCGGAGCTGCCATTGGCAGGGCAGCTCAAATGTAATTTCGTTGTATACTAAAGTGTGCAATGACAATAAGTTCTCTGATTCTTCTGATTCATTACAAAGAAAGAGGGAGAGAAGAAAACATTACAAAGAAATAGGGAGAGAAGAAAAGCATTAGAAAGGACAGAAGAAAACATCGCAAAGAAACGGAGCCAAAACCATCACAGAGGAAAGGGGAAGCAGACAAAAGGGAGTGAAAGAAAGAGAAAGGTAAATTTGATAAAATGATACTGTTAAAATGTTATAATTGTTTATAATTGATATTTTTTTTTTTTTTTTTTAACAACAATCTAGGCTGAACCTGCTTCTGCTGCCACACTGAAGACGTTTGAGTTGAGAACAAATTTTCAGTGTAGTACGAGGATGTCGAGGGCCCCAGTGACTGGGTTTGCCTTAGGCCCCAAATGACTAAATACACCCTTGCAGCTCAGCTCCCTCTTCACCACAACAGTTCGGTACAACGCTCACATTACTACTGACGCCGCACCAATCCGCCTGTCCATCTCTCACTCCATTTTCCCATCACTCGTGAACAAGATCCCGAGATACTTGAACTCCTTCGCTTGGGAAAGCAACTCCCCCCCAACCCAGAGGAGCAATGTCCGGCAGAGAACCATGGCCTTGGATTTGGAGGTGCTGATCCGCATCCCTGCCGCTTCACACTCGGCTGCAAACCGCTCCAGTGCATGCTGGAGGTCACGGTCTGAGGATGCCAACAAAATCACATCATCTGCAAAAAGCAAAGATACGATCCTGAGGCTCCCAAACCGGACACCCTCCCCACCACGACTGTGCCCTGAGATCCTGTCCATGAAGACCACAAACAGGATTGGAGACAAGGAGCAGCCTTGGCAGAGTCCAACACCCACAGGAAACGTGTCTGATTTAGTGCCAAGTATGCGGACACAGCTCTCACTTTGGTCGTACAGGGACCGAACGGCTTGTAGCAACGAGCCCGGTGCCCCATACTCCTGTAGTACCCCCACAGTGCCCCGCGGGGGACACGGTCATAGGCCTTCTCCAGATCCACAAAACACATGTAGACTGGCAGGTCAAACTCCCATGACCCCCTCAGCATTTCCGCAACGGTAAAGAGCTGGTCTGCTGTTCCACGACCGGGACGTAATCCGCATTGCTCCTCCTGAATCCGAGGTTAGACTATCGGTCGGAGCCTCCCTTCCAGCACCCTAGAGTAAACTTTCCCGGGGAGGCTGAGAAGTGTGATACCCCGGTAGTTGGCACACACTCTCCAGTCCCCATTTTTGAAAATAGCTACCACCACCCCGGTCTGCCACTCCACAGGTACTGTACCCGATGCCCACGCGACATTGTATAGACGTGTCAACCAAGACAGTCCAACAATGTCCAGAGCCTTCAGCATCTCAGGGCGAGTCTCGTCCACACCTGGCGCCTTGCCACCGAGGAGCTTCTTAACTACCTCGGCGACCTCTGCCACAGATATGGACGAAGATCCCCCGAGTCTTCAGGCTCTGCCTCCTCCATAGAGGATGTGTTTGTTTCAGGAGTTCCTCGAAGTGCTCTTTCCACCGCTTGACGATATCCCCAGTACGGGTCAACAGTTCTCCACCCTGACTGTACACAGCCTGAGCAAAGCCTTGCCTCCCCTTCCTGAGGTGCAGAACGGTTTGCCAGAACTTCCCCGAGGCCGACCGAAAGTCCTTCTCCATGGCCTCCCCGAACTCCTCCCACACCCGAGTTTTAGCTTCCACAACTGCCACAGCTGCCGCCCTTTTGGCCAGCCGGTACCTGTCAGCTGCTTCAGAAGACCCCCGAGCCAACCAGGCCCGAAAAGCCGATCATCGACCTTTGGCCTAAGGTGCTCTGGTACCAGGTACACTTATAAGCAACCTTATGCTCGAACATGGTGTTTGTTATGGACAATCTATGACTAGCACAGAAGTCCAATAACAAAACACCACTCGGGTTCAGATCGGGCAGACTGTTCCTCCCAAGCACCCCCTCCAGGTTTCTCCATTGTTGCCCATGTGAGCATTGAAGTCTCCCAGGAGAATTATGAAATCCCCAGGTGGTACCCCTTCCCGGACACCAACCAGAGACTCCAAGAAGGCCGAATACTCTGAACTGCTGTTCAGCACATAAGCACAGACAACAGTCAGAGTTTTCCCCTCTGCAACACGAAATCGCAGAGAGGTGACCCTCTCGTTCTCCGGGGAGAACTCCAACAAAGCGGTGCTCAGCTGGGGGCTTGTGAGTATCCCCACACCCGCCCAGCGCCTCTCACTTTGGGCAACTCCGGAGTAGGAGAGAGTCCAATCCCTCTCCAGGATTCTGGTTCCAGAACCCTTGTTGTGCATGGAGGTGAGCCCAACTATATCTAGCTCAGGTTCCTTCCCCGCCAGTGAGGTGACGTTCCACGTCCCAGAGCTAGTCTACGCCACCAGGGGGCGGCACGCCCAGGCGCCCGCTCCTGCCTACTGCCCGGTAAGCAAAGCACCCGAGTAATGGCCATCATTGTTCTATTCAGCTTAGAGAAGAACTCAGATTTCATGTCATTAATTTCCTATGGTGTTGTTTCTGAACCTCTGAATACACTTATGGCTCCTTCTTCCATATTGTCGTTAACTTTCTGTTCTGCACTGCTAGTGCTAAAGTTAGTCAGCTTTCGATATTTTCCTTCTTCTTTACTCATTTTATTAGTTGTCACAAACGTAGTACTGAGTAGCGTAGTTTGCTTATTACTTTTTTCTGCAGAATCAGGTGTTTTGTTTTATAATTTAATTTAATAATTATCAGAAGCTGTTGCTGATGAGTGTCACGCACGTCTTACTTGGGTGCTGCCATAACAGGAAGTCCAACATGGTCTATTTTAACTCCTTTCTGAAAGACACTGATATTTAGAAATCTGAGCTTCTAGGAAGTATTTTAAAGCACAAGTGCCCTTTAACTGTATTTCCCCTGATAGCTTGTCCTGTATTCACTTTCTGTAAAAATCTACTCTCGTCCACATGCTCTCCTGATCTAAAATAAGGATGAAAACTACTGATTTCAGTGACCAACCCAGCAAGCTTCTCTTTCTTCCATTGGTGAATCTTTTTAAAATGCTATAATATTGTACTTGTCTTTGTATGTTTCATATTGTGGTTTTTGCTTTTGGAGCACTTAGTCATGAGGTCAAAAAACATGGACTAAGTTCTTTGCATTTTTCTGAATTCAATATTTTTCATCTTTGAAGAACAAAAACATGATTACATAAGTTTCTTAAAATGGGAACACAAAAATCCATAAAAAGCCAAATGTGACATTTAAATTTAAAGATTGTAGTAGAAATTACTAATAAAATCGAGGAACATTAGGGCATTCCCATCATAAGTGATTATAATTGAAATTGAAATAACTCTTGGATAAGTGGTAAAATGTTTTTTGTTTTGGGTTTTGTTTTTTTCCTTAAAAGTCAGTTGCTTGTGCAGTTAACTGGACAACTTGTAGAGCAGTTTTCCATTGTTTGTATATTTGGATATTTAGTGATTTAATAGATACCTTTTCTCTGCAGTCTGAGAGTACATGTTGTCTCTTAGCTAGATACTAGCTGTCTGTGTCTGGCTGCCTTTTTCTCTTTTTGTCTAATTTTGTAATTTTAACTTTTTGCATGGATGTTCTTCATGGGGTCTGCTTTTTCAGCTTTTTTGGCATTCTGTGGTGTTTCACTCAGTGAACTGGCAGTGAAACTCAGTAATTCCAGATGGACAGCAAGACACCTACACCAGAGACTTTCCACTGCAGTTCTCACCTCAACATTCTACAGTCACACAACTTGGTGGAGAAACTCTCCACACACTTCCACCTGATAATCCTGTGGATCATAGATTTCAGGTTACAGGGAGTGCTGGTCAGTATCAACCTTCTCACAGGCTCTCCTTCACATGTCGTGACTTTATATTGAATAATAAATTGTTCAATATACCCTGATTTGTTAGAGACGGTCTGATCACTCACACGTGTGCGCGCGTGAGTGCGTGCACACACACACAGCAGCAGCAGCTCCATTATTTCAAACTACCAATTAGATACTTATAGACTAATAGCGTCAGCAGCTCCTCCTCCTGCCATCAGGTAGAGCTGATGTTTCCTATTCATCGGGCGTTAACCTTAGCTCCAGCTTTAGTGTTCCTGAAGCAGCGGTATTCACAGGACAAGCAACAGGCTTATTAAAACACTGAAAATAGTGTCATTTGGGCTTTGCTTTCTTTTTCATATTTTTCTCCACTGACAGGTGTTGGGTCGTTAGAGGTTGTTGACTCATGCCCTCTTCTTCTAAGTCAGGGGTATTCGGCTAAATTCAGAGAGGTCCAGTCAGAGAAAATGGATTAAACAAAGGTCCAGAACATCATATTGTCTAACTTGAGTTAGTGGTGATATATGTTGATGTAACCTGGTAGTTATATTAGAGTCTCCCTGTAATCAAAACTGACCGTCAATAAATTCAGTACGGTTCAAACACATTTGACATTTATTAATAAATAACCTTTTATGTAGGGATGTTCGATACCACATTTTTTCAGACCGATACCGAGTACCAGTACTCCATCTTCAGTACTCACTTGATACCGAGTACTCATACCGATACTTTTGATCCCATAAAAATTTCAAATAATGCAATGACAGATCATTTTGAAAAATGACTTTATTTCTAAAAAATAGCAGCACAGCCACTACTAAATAATAGCAGTCTGAGTTTCAGATATATAACAGAAGTGAAATATAAAACAAACAACTCTTTTGAGTTTTACACTTTTTTAAATGAAATTAAGTGCAAGATAAATCAATTTCTCTGAGTTTTAAGGGTTTTTTTAAAAGATGAACTGAAGTACAAGATGTAAACAAGCAACTCTTCGAGTTTACAGTTTTTGAAATGAAATTAAGTTGCAAGATAAATCAATTTCTCTGAGTTTTAAGGTTTCTTTTAAATGAACTGAAGTAAAAAGATGTAACAAACACCTCTGAGTGAAAAACACTTTTTTAAATGAACACATTGTTAATGTTTTTTTTAAATGAACTTAAGTGCAAGATGAAACAGCTTTCTGTGAGTTTTAAGGTTTTTTTATGAACTAAAGTGCAAGATAAAACATATATTTCATATATTCCATGTGTTGAGCATCTCCTCAAACTTTTCTGTGATCGCCTGTCTTGTGTGTGAGCCACTGAACTCTTTTGCATGCAGCATGATGCTATGAAGTTGGAAATCAGCATCTATCCAACGCGCTGTCTGGCTGATGAGAAGACACAGCATTCACACTGCTGTTCCAAATATCAGTGGTGAAGCTAATGACCGGAGCATTACACAACAAACTGCTAACATGTTTTTTAACGGAGTCGTGCACCTCCGGAATCACAGTCCTCACCATTGTGGTTCGAGAGAGGACATCATATTTCGGCTCCACAACCTCCATGAACTGTCGGAATCCCACGCTGTCCACAAACGAGAGGGGTAAGTTGGCGAGTGCAAGCATTTCTGCAAGTGCTCGTGTTATTTGTACTGCCCTCGGATTGGTGTTCTTCAGTTTCTCGGTCTTCTGTAGAGTTTGCCGTAGAGTTGGCTGCAGGAGTTTTCTTTTTCCAGCACAACAGCGTCAACCTCTCTATACTCATCCACATGCTTCACCCTGAGGTGTTTCAACAAATTACTAGTGTTAAACGAACATGGTCGCACACCTCCTCTAGCAATTTTTGTGTTGCAGAGTTTGCATTCTGCAAAGTTTGGCTCGTTTTCGCTTATAAAAAAGAATTTCCACACCGGCGAAGTTTTGGTGAGACGAGCGGACTCAGTCATGTTGTCTCTGCACAGGATGTGACGCACATGGAGAAGTCAACCCGCGGCAGTGTAGCGCCATCTCCCGGCGAGGAGGCTTACTACGCGTGGGATTTTCTTGCCTTGAGTATCGGTGGCTGGCATCGGCAGCCTTCAAAAGTACCGGTACTTGATACTTTGAAATAAGCCAGGATCGGCCCGATACCGATACCTGTCATCGGTACTCGCCCATCCCTACTTTTATGTCTAAAATAACTTTTATATCTTAAAATAAAGTGTAGAACTTAAAAAAAAATGTGGGTGAACAACCTGAACCAACTTCTATACATCTTCAACAATACCTAAATCTCATAAATGTAAACATTTAAACACTTACATTTTTTTCTGTCTTATATCACTCCCCTTATATCTCTGCTGCTTAATGGGAGGAACTGAGCTGCTGCTTGTCCTGCCAGTGTTTTGAATCATGGTCTGAATGGTGTCAGGGTCGTTCTCAAACAAATCTAGAGGAGCTCATTGGTGAGTATGGAATGATATTTAGTTTTGATTATGTTCATAGTTGAGAAAACTGCCTTACAGCTGTATGCTGAGCCAAGCATGGTCAGCATGTGACCACAGTCTGTCCTCTAGTGATGTGTAATGCACAAAAGACATGACTCTTAAGAGCCGATGCTTTGTAGTGAATCTGAAGAGCCGACTCCTAACTTATTTAATGGAGTATGGAGTTCAACACTGTCCTCGCAGAAAACATGTTTACTGGATCCTACATTAAAGAAGCTTGCCTTCAGTGACAACAGACCTGTTGATGAGAAACTTCAGAGAATAAGAGCAGCAGCAGCAGCAGCCTGACACCTCCACCATTAGACCAAGTGGAGGAGGAACCTCAAACTTCTGCTGTGTGGAGCCTCTTTGATGGAAGAGCTACAGGAGATGATTCAGGAGAAATCCTACAGCTGATGTGGTAATGGAGGATCATATCTAGAGGAACCCCTCATCCAACCAGCAGCTGACCCACTGAGCTGGAGGCAGGCCAAGGTCTCAGTCTGCCCCACCTGGTGAGGTGATGGAGGAGAGACAACTTCTTCCATCTGAGAGAATCTTCTCACAAACACGGCAGATATTCACTGAAAGAAGAAATGGTATCAGCCCATCCAAGCTCAGGCTTCTGATTTTTCTGAATGTCAACCCTGCACTGAAGATATTATACTTTTTGAATACGGAGTCTGTTTCTGTTTTGGTTCTGTGGGTTCATGTGCAAAGTTTTGTTCATTCTTTTTTTGTGCAAAAAAGTTTTATTGAAATATTAAACAAAAGTAAGAATGCCTGTTTTTGTAACAGAGCAAATGCATAAAATGAGTCAATTATAAGGCTTCTCATAAAAACACTGAATGAAAAAGTGTTTGTCAAAACACAAATGATTCATATTTGCCAGGTTAGGCTAAATATGAGGCTTCAAACAATAACAAATTAGGAGCCGAAAGAACCGGCTTTTCTTTGAAGCCGTGCCAAAAGCTCTCTGAAAAGAGCCGAACTTCCATCACTACTGTCCTCTCTGTCCCTCATCTCTCATCTGGTTTTGAAGGCAGAGCTGCAATGCAATGCAGAGACTTCTTTGGCTGAGTAGAGTCACGTGGGATGCCTGAACTCGTACATAATTGGCCTGTGTGTTTCTGAGCTGATAGACCAATGATAAACACTGGAAAGCTGCACCGGTAAAATAGAAGCGATCTGTCAAATTTACACCCGTATAGATGGCGTCTGGGTCCGGACCACGGTCCGCCTTTGAAGTGAGCCCTATTCTCAGCCAGACGCCTTCCCCCGTCCCATACAACGTCACTGCTTCCTGATACAGAGAAGACGAATTTATGAACGGGAAAGTCAGCGTTATGTCAAAAAACATACTGATACATACGTTCCACATTTTTACACACGTGGACAAAATTGTTGGTACCCCTCAGTTAAACAAGGAAAAACCCACAATTCTCACTGAAATCACTTGAAACTCCCCAACTGTGATTCCATGTATATCAGGATTAGTCCTGATGGCTTCAGCCAGAGGTTCAATAAATAAAGTAAACAGTAAGGGCGACAGAGGGCACCCCTGCCTGCAACCTCTGTGCACTGGGAAACCTTCAGACATCAGACCATTTGTATTAACAGCGGCCGCTGAATCAGAATAGAGGGCTTTAACCAAATTAATAAATTTGGGGCCCAGACCGAATTTTTCTAACGCAGCAAAAAGAAAAGGCCATTCCACGCGATCAAAGGCCTTTTCGGTGTCTAAAGATATAATAAATGCTGGATTTTTATGAATGTTAAGATAATGTATAATATTAAGTGCGCGACGAACATTATCTGTACCATGTCTAGATTTAACAAATCCAGCCTGGTCTGGGTTTATAATCTTGGGGAGTATGTTTTCAAGCCTGCGGGCCAATATTTTTGCAATTATTTTGTAGTCCACATTGAGTAAACTAATGGGCCTATATGAAGAGCAGTTCAAAGGGTTTTTATCCTTTTTTAAAAGCAAACTGATAGACGCCTGCTTCAAAGAAGGAGGGATGCCATCTTTTAAAATATTTCTAATAGCAGGCATAAGTATTGGGTGGATCTCTGGCCAAAATTTCTTGAAGAACTCTAGAGGAAACCCATCGGGTCCTGGACATTTACCATTTGGCATAGCCTGAATTGCAGACCAAACCTCCTCAGGAGTGAATGCAGCATCTAAAACGGAACGATCCTCCTCCGCAATAGCTGGTAGGGAAATAGTGCTTAAATACGAAGCAATATTTGGATTAGTGCCTGCTGAACTGTAAAGAGATTTATAAAAATCCCTGAACGTGTTATCAGTGGATCGCATGAAACATTGCCAGACGGTGATCTTATATTAATGGTGCGGTCACTATTCTGATTTTTCAACTGATGTGCAAGTAAACGACTGGATTTATTATTAAATTCGTAGTATTTCTGTTTAGTAATAAGTAGGAGCTTCTGGATATGACGGGTGTGGTCCATATTAAGTTCAGTCCGAGCAGATATCAATGCCTTTAAATTGGGAGTTGTGGGTGTTTGTTTATGTGCCTGTTCTAGCCTAACAACTTCTTTTTCAAGATTTTTCCTATGACCATCTCTAATTTCTTTTGATAAGAAGCGTATGAAATAAGATGGCCACGTAGAGTGGCTTTAGCTGCGTCCCAGATCATAGCTGGAGACACCGGAGAGTTTCTATTATCAGACCAAAACTGTGATAGGCTACTCTGGATGAAGCTGCAAAAAGACTCGCTACTTAAAAAAGATGTATTAAATCTCCAAATTGGGGTCTTAGGAATATTAAATGCTGGATCAATATGCAAATGAACTGATGCATGATCTGAAAGGGCAATAGAATCTATGTGGCAAGCCTGAACTGCATGTAAAAATTGTTTGGGAATAAAGAAATAATCAAGGTGGGAGTATGAATTGTGAGGATGTGAATAAAATGTATAGTCTCTCACATTAGGATTTGTCTGTCGCTAAACATCTATTAAACCAGTGTCTACTATGGAGAGTATTCGAGGATCTTGGTTTTGCTATACTTGCGGAGGAGGACTTATCCAGAGCAGCATTCATTATACAATTGAAATCACCAGCTAGGAAACCCAATCCTTTACAGTAATGGTTAAACATTAAAATAATCCGCGATATAAAATGAGGAGAGTCCTGATTCGGGGCATAGACATTGAGGATAGTTATAGGTTGTTGCAGTATTGAGCCTGTGATCAATACAAATCTACCCTCTGGATCTTTTTCTTCATGTTCTAAAATAAAGGGCAGGTTCTTATTAATGAGAATAACTGTGCCTCTTTTATTTTGTGAGTAGGAAGAAAAGTAGGTGTGACCAACCCAATCTCTTTTGAGTTTCAAATGTTCTGAGTCAGATGAGCTTGTTTCTTGAATATCTTCGCATTTTTAAGTGGGTATACGGAAGTTTGGAAAATTTTCTCGTAGGTATATGGCATATACCTGCGTATCACGTAGACTACACCACTGCATGAATGTGAACCAGCGTCTCCACTGAGTTTAACAACGAAATGTACCACATTACACTAACACAACACACTTCAGCTGTTTCCATGAAACACAATACAAACATCGTTAGTTTAATGCTACGTTTGTCCCAAATTGTAGGATAGGCTGGGTGCAGGGAATAAACAGGTCGACGTGAAGGCAACACAAAGATTTTATTCACAAGGGATAAAAACTACAATAACCAATAGAACTACTGGCGGAACAGAAAGCGGAAGCTCTAGGCTTGAAACGAGGGCGCTTGATAGCAGCTAACACAAAGACTCCATTTACACAGGAAAACTACAAATAAAAAGAACGCCAAGCAAAAACGGAAAGCAGAAGCTCAAGGCTTGAAAATGATAGCGCTTGCTCGCGGCTGGGTGGCAAGTACTAAAATAACAAATGAACGTAATTTGACTATTTCACTGCAATACTCTATTCTGTTTCTGCACAGACTTCAAAAACCAAATTCTACCATTAATTTCCATAACTATAACCACAACTACTAACTACAACGGCTCCTACAAGAGCGATACTACAAATTACTCTAAATCTACAATCATCGCAAAATAACCAACTATGGTTCACAAAGTATAACACAATGGCGGAGGTGCTCGGACGGGCTCACAGCGGTGCTGGAAACGGATGAGAGTAGCGTGCTGGCTGCCAGGTGGAGGATGGCGTGAGGAGTTCCAGGTAGGTGGTCACTGCACAGATAATCCAGTACTGCAAGGAACGGAGGACAGGAGTATTCGTGAAAGGCAAACCATACACAGATTCTCTTAAGCAACAACTGTGACCCCTACAAGTTCTTTTCACAATCCAGCACAGGGGAGTGGATGGCGTCTCCTCTTATGCAGCACGGGTTGCAGGCGCTCCACCTGTCGAAGATCCAGCTGATGAGGCAGATGAGGATCACCTGCTGCCCCGCTGCAGGAAACACCAAATAAGGGCATGAGAGGAGAGAGTGCTTATCAAGGCCTGGCTGCAGCCAGCCTGACAACGCTAGCTTTAATCAGGCTATGACTAAGCAGCTAGCTCGGTTAGCATGACTAATTTACTTTAAAGCTAATATTTACTGGATGCTAACTCTCTTCTCTGGTCAATACACACTGAAATAAACTCCACCAACATCTGGACTGCATTGCACACATTATATCTAACACTAAAGTTGCATATGAAGTGCATTAAAAGCGGTACTGTTGAGAAAATAAACATTTACTTACTGAACTTTCAGTGTCTGCTGGTAGAATCAGCCGAAGGTAGAAAACTGATTAAAACAAGCCAACGGGCAGGAAAACTGTCTGTGGAAAAGATTCTGCTTCTCCACCGATAAATAAACCAACAGTGACCATATCAGAATTAATCCAGTCCAGGAGAGCAGAGTCTATGTCGGCTACATCCTCCAGACTGTCAGTCATTCCAGATGAACTGTCAGTCAAGTAACCACGCCCCATTGCGTCGCAAAACTTAATAAATAAAAAATCAATATTGATTTATTTTAAGATCAGCCACTTGATCTCTCATTTTGACCATGAAAACTAACGGGAAAAAAAACATTTATATACACTCTATGCTCCGTACTCTGTTTGGCTCCACCCTTGCTGATGACCACTTCCGGTCTCAGAAAATGAAAAAACGGACCCCTTTTCGTTTTTGTCTCTTCGTAATTTTAATTTTTGTTATTGTAAATATAAAATGAAAATCAAACCATTTTTAAAATTTCGTATATACATTAATAATCATGAAAAGGAAAAATGCCTTTTATTTCTATTTTAGTTTCTGTATTTTAAAACGAAAATCAAATAACCACTCGTTTTTTGTTTTTCAATACCTGCTTTAGAACGGAAAATCCAATTACCAGAATACTTTTGGCCTCTGACCGGTCCCCATAATCCGTGTATGGTTCGCTCATTCGTTTTTCCGTTTCAAAATAAAATCTAAAAAAGCCAATAAACCACGTTGTTTTTTTGTTTTTCAGTTTTTAAAACCTAAATGGAAAAACGTATTATTTAACTCATGGAAAAACCACAGTGTTGGATTTTTGCTCTTGCTTTTTAACCCGAAATACAAAATACGGCTGTTGTTTTCATTTGTTGCAACACCGGAAGTCGCTGATTAAGAACAGTTTAAAGCTGGTCTGGCTCATGAACACATCTAGAATGGCTTTAATGGAGCGTTTTTCCAATTTTATTCTCTTTGAGAGTGACAAAACCCATAACATTGCTCCATATTAAAGAGTTTATATTATATTATCAGGAGGTTCTGCATGGAGAACAATTTAAGACACAGTAATGTGTCAACTGCTGATTTGGAGAGAGCTGTAATTTGTTCTGTTAACCAGATATGATATTTTCAGTGCCATACTTTATTAACTGTAGAATGCTATGTTTCACTTTTGTGTGTTTTATAGACAGGTCCGACGTATGGACGAAAGTTTATGACGGGATGTTATGTATTGGTGCCGGTGTTCCAGTTTAACTGGTGATAGTTTCCGTCTCCAGATATTTTGTAGCATATTTGACCAGACCAGACCTGGCTGTGTGTGAAATTAAGATACTAGATAAAGAAGAGCTTGCCCATAAACGTCGGCATCACTGATGAATAAAGTCTATATCCATGTAAGTATCACCTACAGACCAGTGGTGTAGTCTACGTGATACGCAGGTATACGCCGTATACCCACTAGAAAATTTTCCAAATTTCCGAATACCCACTTAAAAATGCCCAAAGATACGTATACCCAGGGGTGTAAACACGCAGGTATATGCCGTATACTCACTAGAAAAGGTCCTGAATTTCCATATAACCACTTAAAAATGCGCAAACATGTGTATCAGTATGTTTATTGACATAACGTTCACTTTCCCGTTCATAAATTCGTCTTCTCTGTGTTAGGAAGCGGTGACGTTGTATGGGACGGGGGAAGGTGTCTGGCTGAGAACAGGGCTCACTAAAAGACAGACCGCAGTCCAGATCTGGAGCCAGACGCCATCTATACAGGTGTAAATTTGACAGATCGCTTCTATTTTACCGGTGCAGCTTTCCAGTGTTTGTCATTTGTCTATCAGCTCAGAAACACACAGACCAATTATGTACGAGTTCAGGCATCCCACGTGACGCTACTCAGCCAATGACGTCGCTGCATTGCATTGCAGCTCTGGCTTCCATAAGCAGTAGAGAGATGAGCGACAGAGAGGAGGACAGTAGTGATGGAAGTTTGGCTCTTTTCAGAGAGCTTTTGGCATGGCATGGCTCTTTCGGCTCCCAAACGACTCCTAATTTATTATTGTTTGTAGCCTCATATTTAGCCTAACCTGGCAAATATGAATCATTTGTGTTTTGACAAACACTTTTTCATTCAGTGTTTTTTATGAGAAGCCTCATAATTGACTCATTTTGTGCATTTTTTCTGTTACAAAAACAGGTATTCTTACTTTTGTTTATTATTTCAATCAAACTTTTTTGTACAAAAAACAAATGAACAAAACTCTGCATATGAACCCACAGAACCAGAACAGAAACAGAATCAGACTTGGTATTCAAACAGTATAAACGTCCTCAGTGCAGGCTGACATTCAGAAAAATCAGAAGCCCGAGCTTGGATGGGCTGATACCATTTCTTCTGTCAGTGAATATCTGCCGTGTTTGTGAGAAGATTCTCTCAGATGGAAGAAGTTGTCTCTCCTCCATCACCTTCACCAGGTGGAGCTGAGGCCTTGGCCTGCCTCCAGCTCAGTGGGTCAGCTGCTGGTTGGATGAGGGGTTCCTCTAGATATGATCCTCCATTACCACATCAGCTGTAGGATTTCTCCTGAATCATCTCCTGTAGCCCTTCCATCAAAGAGGCTCCACACAGCTCAAGTTTGAGGTTCCTCCTCCACTTGGTCCTCTAATGGTGGAGGTGTCAGGCTGCTGCTGCTGCTGCTGCTGCTCTTATTCTCTGAAGTTTCTCATCAACAGGTCTGTTGTCACTGAAGGCAAGCTTCTTTAATGTAGGATCCAGTAACATGTTTTCTGCGAGGACAGTGTTGAACTCCATACTCCATTAAATACGTTAGGAGTCGGCTCTTCAGATTCACTACAAAGCATCGGCTCTTAGAGTCGTATCTTTTGTGCATTACACATCACTAGAGGACAGACTGTGGTCACATGCTGACCATGCTTGGCTGAACATACAGCTGTAAGGCAGTTTTCTCAACTATGAACATAATCAAAACTAAATATTGTTCCTGACTCACCAATGAGCTCCTCTAAATATGTTTGAGAACGGCTCTGACACCATTCAGGCCGTGATTCAAAATACTGGCAGGACAAGCAGCAGCTCAGTTCTCCCATTAAGCAGCAGAGATATAAGGGGAGTGATAGAAGACAGAAAAAAAATGTAAAAGTGTTCAAATGTTTACATTTATGAGATGTATGTATTGTTAAAGATGTATAGAAATTGGTTTAGGTTGTTCAGCCACGTTTTTTAAGTTCTACACTTTATTTTAAGATATAGCGTTATATAAAAAGTTATTTATTAATAAATGTCAAAATGTTTTTGAACTGTACGGAATTTATTTGATGGTCAGTTTTTGATTACAGGCAGACTCTAATAAAACTACCAGGTTACATCAGCACATATCACACTAATTCAAGTTAGACATTGTGATGTTCTGGACCTTTGCTTTAATCCATTTTCTCTGACTGGACCTCTCTGAATCAACCCGCCCGGCCAGCAGGCAGATGGGTCCCCCCTATATAGAGCCGGGTTCTGCTCGAGGTTTCTTCCCTGTTAAAAGGGTGTTTTCCTTGCCACTGTCGCCTTTGGGCTTGCTCTGGGGGTCAGGCATATGGGTTCTGTAAAGCGTCTTGAGACGATTTGACTGTAATTGACGCTATATAAATAAAATTGAATTGAATTGAATTGAAATGAATTGAATTGAATTGAATTGGCTTAGAAGAAGAGGGGCATGAGTCAGCAACCTCTACTGATCCAAAAAGTAAGAAAAAATAAAGCAAATCCAAATGAAAATATTTCAGTGTTTTAATAAGTCTGTTGCTTGTCTTGTGAATACTGCCACTTTAGGAAACACTAAAGCTGGAGCCAAGGGCGTCAGTTTGTTTTTAAAAGTGTGTGTGTGTGTGTGGGGGTGGAGACCACAGCCATTGTCAGATGGAAATGCACTCCCTGGGTGGGATATCCACGGTGTAGCGATATTGCCTTATTAAACGTTAATTTAATAAGTATGCACTCGTTGATTGTAGTTTATTAATCGGGGCACCACCTGATGTTTAATTTTGTCAGGAAATTATTAATTAACCTTAATAAAAATATTATTAATTGATTGAAAATTTTGATTAGTTAGTCAGTCTAATATCTGAATGTCGAGAATCCTCGAAAAACATTGACCCCAGTCAACACATATAAACGCAAAAGAGACTGTAATTTTGGTTTAAATGAAAGATATTTATTGACTAAAACTAATAACAAAACAGTGATTAATACAGTAATAAGTATAATGGTGTGTGTGTGTGGGTGATAATAGGTGTGTGTGTGTGTGTGTGTGTGTGTGTGTGTGTGTGTGTGTGTGTGTGTGTGTGTGTGTGTGTGTGTGTTAATTATTCAGATTTGCATTTCTGACTAGGACTATGGACTGAGTAATCAGACCTCTGAAGGTATGACGATGTGATTAATAATTTGGAAAATGAACGACTGATAAGTGACTAAACGGAGTTATTAAAAGAAGATTTTGGAAGCTATTTAAGGAAGATTTCAAGCTATTTTGAGACGTGAACCCAATAATTCAGATCACACCAATGCGTTTACTGGCTTACTTTGTTGGAGAATGGGTCGCTCCGAGGTCCGGCTGGGACTGCGTTGCCTTGAACGGACCTGACTATAAGGGTCGGCGGATTCCCCGGCCGTGAAGTCTGTCGCTATGGCAACGTCTTGGCGTCCTGCCTGCTGATGCTGTTGAGCGCCTCTGGTTCGGTTCGGGCCAGTTGGGTGGATCTCAGCAAATGGTGGGGAGAACGCAGGAACCGTTCGTCCTTCTCTGGGGTTGACTTGACCGAAAAATAGCTTGATAAACAAAAACAAAACCGCAGGCTCTTGGTCTGTCTCGGTCGGCAGATTTGACTGGAGAACAGATGAATAAAGAGCCGCTAAAAAAGAAACTGTCGGAGCCGTGAAACGGGATGGAATTAGTTCTTGATTTAAAAAAATCGTCGTCAAACAAAAATGGACTTGATTTGTTTAAGTAGTGAGTGAAGATATCTATTCTTTGATGAACAGAAAAATGATTAAGAGTTGTGGTTAGCAGAGGCCTGCTCTGTAACCAGGATGAGCTTATAGTAAAATAGAAAAAGAGAGGAAAAGGCGCCAAAGGGAAAACAAAAGAATCGCTCGACGTAGTTTCTGAAAGCGAGTTAGGAAGAAGAGGTAAGAGCGTAAGAGACGTAAGAGTCGAAGAGGCGTAAGAGTGTAAGAGAGAGAGAAACCTAAAATGGCTGGTTTTAAGGATTTTCTCTGAGAAGGGGCGTGGAAATGTCGGCTGAGGCGCGCCTCCCACTTTGGCTCAGAGAGGAGAGACGAAACCGGATCAAATAAAAATTAAAAATATTAAAACGCGCAAAAGAACGATCTGTTTACTCCTCCATGATCCTTACAATATATTATAAACAATCAAAGATAAAATAAAACTGAATATACAAGCTAGTCTAAGAATATGTGAGTTCTAGTTTCTATTTTATATGTTTGGGTGCATTCTAATGGTTATTATATGTATCACAGTGAAGACATGTTAACATACGTTCATACAAGGCGGAATAAAACTGTTTTCCACTTCTTTGAAACCTGAATAAAGCAAAGTTTTATAGTTAATACACTGAAAACCTCGATAATGTCATGGCATCCCGACGTCAAAAGGTGGCAATGTTGAGCTGTGGAAGCAAAATGAATTGTTCATGAGTTCCCTAACTTTTGATTTAAACCAGCTCGGAAAACGGGAGTTGGTTAAAAATGCATGTTGACATCTCACTATATCTTTTGTAAACACAGAATAACAAAATACATTTCTGAGACATGAGTTTTAGAGTTCTGTGACTGGACAAAGGAGAAAGTCTCTGCCAGCCTCTGCAGAGGTGAGGGCAGGTCATTAGAATATTTATGACCCTTCTTATCTGATGGCAGACAGGGAGAGGAGCAGAGATCCAGCTGAGAGGACACTGAGTTCATCAAAGCACTTTTCAGAGTTGCAAACAACAGTTCGGTTCCTTAAGAAGGTGTGAAAGTTCTGTCGGTGTGGACCACAAACATTTAAATGGTAATTAAATTTAAAGGTGTTAACAGTTCTCTGCAAAAAAGGTCTGTATGTGAAGTTAGAAATACAGGAAAACATACAAATACAACAATACATGTGAGAGTCTGCAAAAGGGGGTTTTCTGGCCAGGTCACAGGTCCCCGTAAATGAATTTTACGGGGCTTTTGGTGGAAGGTACAGATATCTCTGAAGCCATAAAAATCCACTTTGGGCTCTTAGTCTGTTTGTTTAAGCTTTCTGAGAGGAGAGAGTTTTGTTTTTTCTGTGAGATGATGTTCCTGTGGAATGTTTTGGTCACTTAAACCTGGAGGTCTCACTACACCGGTGGGCCGCTTTATTGTTGGGCCGCTCCAGTCATAAAATAATAATAATAATAATAATAATAATAATAATAATAATGCTTTAAATCATGGGTCTCAAACTCGCGGGCCAACTGCGGCCCGTGGGACGATATTTTGTGGCCCTCTACTTGAGATCAAAGTTTAGCATTGGTGCGGCACGCCTGCTTTTCTCATATGCTTCCGTGTCGTTGGTAAAACAGCACTTTGAGAAAATGTCGAAGAACGGCGGCAAAATACCACAAGCTGGGCTTGAACTCACAAGGACCACACCAAAGGCAGAGGCTCAACCTGTTGAGCTATCGGTACATGCGGGTAGGGGGTCTGTGGGCCGCTATAGTACTAATTCTCCCGGGCCGAAATTTTGCCCCTGCACGCCTCTGGTCAGAGCTTCCACTTGGCACGGGCGCAAATTTAGCATCTGCATGTTTTTTTTTTAGCCTCACGAAGGTGTGCTGCATGTCTGTGCAACTCTCGGCTGAGTGCGGATGGTGCGTTCAGGAGCATCGGAATTTTCTACACTGCTGAAAATAACTGGGTTTACAACGGCTTACATGTGAAGAATTTGAATGTGTTGGAGACAAAATGACCCCTGACAAAAAGTGGGGGGGACACATCCCCACCGTCCCCCCCTAAACTGACGCCTATGGCTGGAGCTTAGGTTAACGTTTAGGAAAGGGAGCCTGATGAAGAGGAAACATCAGCTCTACCTGATGAAGAGGAGGAGCTGCTGATGCGCACGGGCGCACGAGCACTTGGGAGTGCACGCGCACATATATGAGAACCTGACCTGGCTTATGACTCTGGAGTGTACCCACTAGAGGAAACTAGACTACACCCAGCCCGATCTCACGAGGATTCGTGAAACTGTTACGTAAATTTTTGTTTCGGTTTCGTGCGCACCAACACGATTTCGTCATGTTTTTCGTGCCGCTCACCACGAAATGCGCACCAATGTATTTTAAACGGCGGACTTTTCGTGCCACCCAGAACGTATTTCAAACGAATGTGTGTATTATATTTTTAATGTAAAACCATGGCGAATCCAACGCTATATTTTGCATGACATCGTCCCTAACCATAACCCTAACCATAACCCTAACCATAACCTAACCATAACCTAACCATAACCCGGTGGTACACTTACCAATTTGCATAGGAATTTAAAGAATGTCCGGCGGCCGGCGGCCGCAAACGCGATCACACAAGCAGTATACGCCGATGGACAGCTTAGATCGTCATGAATCCGCTGGTATAAACCACTTTCAGCTGTGATTACCACAGCGGGTTTCGTTGTGAGCAACACGAAAAACATTTCGTGGTGAGCGGCACGAAAAACATGACGAAATCGTGTTGGTGCGCACGAAAAAGAAACAAAAAATTTACGTAACAGTTTCACGAATCCCCGTGAGACCGTGTTGCTACACCACTGCTACAGACAGTAAAAGGAAATGTGCTGGCGAAATTAAAAAAAAACAAGTATTTTTATGAACGGTGAAGAGGAAACGATGGAATCCAGAAATATAATTAGAGACATTTCTTTTAACCATCTATATGTGATGTTTACATGGATATAGACTTTATTACAAAATTGCTCTTGTATTCCAAGTCATTATAATAAAATTTCACATATGTATGTAGTTCACTATCCCTGCGACAGACTGGCGACCTATCCAGAGTGTCCCCTGCCTTCGCCCGAGTCAGCTGGAATAGGCTCCAGCACCCCCGCGACCCTAGTGAAGATAAAGCTGTGTATAGAGAATGGATGGATGGATGTAGTTCACTGAACCTAGTGGTCGTTAACTATATAAACTTCACTGGCGTGGTTGGTACCACCACAGATATTTCCAGTTAATATTAATATCTGTGGGTACCACAATGTTCATTCACTATAAGGCTAATTTATACGCCCTTTATGGAAAAAATTTATCCCTGTCTTACAAACGTTATTATCGTCCTCCTAAGGGTTTTTATCTTATATCACAGTCCTGTATGTGTAATAGGAAATTTGTAAGGGGGGACGGAAAGCGAAGGACAAGTTGACAAACGCCTTAGTCATAGAAATAATTTGAATAAGTAATTCATATCGATAATTAATAATTATTGACTGTCCTTCAAGCTATGGTTTATTTTATGAATCACTTATTCATTATTCTAAGTTTTTGATTGTCTTTTTGCTTTGAGGTACGTGCAGATTCAATTTTTCTAACAGCTGACGACAACAGGGGTGTGTTGCCTGGTGAAGGTGGGGTCTTTGACCTCCTTGACCTACGGGACAGTAGCCATTATGAAGTTCATGGCGAAAGCATCAGTGATGCCGAGGCCTCAATTTCAGCAGCCATCATCCAACCTCCAGTAAGGTTTGCCTTTCGTCGCCTATCAAGTGCTTCATCTAGTGCCACTGCAGGTCCTCAGAATCCAACAGCCAGTGGGCTAAAGATGTTGCAGAAGTAAATCTATAGTTACTATTTTGTCATGTCATTTCTTTATACTTGGTACCTTTTTGCTGGGTGCATCTAAGTGTATCATAACGTGTTGATGTTTTTTTTTAACACTTAGGAATGTCTTTGTAGCAGAGATAGTTGATGGGGTCCTGGAAACTCAAAAGACAGTCATCATAAAATTCTCTGAATTCGAGTGTTCAGTTCCCAGCAGCAAGGCCAAAGTTGCTGATGCTCTTGGACAAGAGGAGCCCATTGTACTTATTGACAGTCATCACAATGAAATAATGGACTGCAAAGGAACAAGAGGCATCTACATTTATGAATGTTTTAAATGACAGCTGGTGGCCGGGCAATATATTCCAGTACATACCAAATACCATTTTTTCTTCCAAAAATCAAAATTTTTATATACAGTGATACAAAGTCAGTTTTGTAATACAGCTTCCACTTTTTATTTGTCACTATTCTTTTTGCTTCTGTACAATCTTTGCACTACTTGTGATCCGTGATTCGTATAGTTTTTACAACGTAAACTGTAACTGTCAAATCTGATGAATGAACACTGGACACACTGAAGAAAAAATGGTGTGAAATATATTTTTGGTTATATCGCCCACATCTAATCAAAATCATGCAAACTAAGCTTATCTTTATATAAAAAATAAGAATAAAAACTGCATGTTTGGTGTTTTATCAAACACTGTAGGACCTGCTTTCTGGAAGCAGCATGCAAGAAAAATATTTGCTGTGCCAGAAGGACAACTACATACACTAAGGGAGAATAAAAGAAGGAGAGAAAGGTAAGTTGCTGAAGTGCAAGCATTGGAATGTTTTAGTTGGTTTGCTAATGAGACAATTGTACATGTTTTTTATTTATTGTTTTTAGTCGTCTAGAGGACAGTGGACTTCCAGGTGTTCTGGAACAAATAGAGGAAGTTGTTCTTGCGTCACAGGGTCTACAGCAAATCTCAAAAACTGTGAAAGAGCTGGTTGGGTATGTGGAGGCCAATCCACACACAGCTTTGTGCCTCAGTGCCAGTCAGGCTGCATCTGTCAAAGCTGCATTTGCCTGTGTCAAATGCAGTGGTAATTATCTGAAGTTAACAATGTTACTGTTTAACAGAAACTATATGGCATTCATAGTATCTTCGCCATTATTTGTGCAGATCCTATGAAGGAACCGATGTTTGCTGAATGCTGCAGAAGTCTACTGGGTTGTCGATCTTGCCTACTGCAGTGGCAGCAAAACCACGATCACTGTCCCAAGTGTCGCTTGGATAATTTTGAGTATCATGTTCAAACTGTTGTGGGGTTAGATGAGGAAGTGGCTGCACTGTGCAATATTATTTGTTGAGCTTGATCATTGTAATAAAGCTAAAGAATGTTAGCATTCGTCCCAACTAACACATTTGAGATTCCTCATTTTATATATAACAAATTAATTTTTTTGGTCAAGGATGTCACACATCCCTCACTGCCAAACTAAGTTTTTATCTTAGTCTTTTTTGTATGTGTGAGATTAGGGCTGTCCAAAGCCAAAACAACACTTTTAGAGAATAAAAATTAAAAGAAAAACGAGCAGCAACAATTGTTGCCAATGGGATTAAACAGGTTGAGTACAAAGTTGTCAATGTTACTTACATGCTGTCACAGATTGTGGTAAGGCTGGTGCACCTCTCTTAAGATCCTACCAACCTGGTTTCTCCGGCAAGTATACCAATAGATGATACAGTAAGTATCCTGTCATAAACTTGCGTCCGTAGGTTGGACCTGTACTAGACCTGTCTGTAAAACACACAAACACACAGAAGTGAAACATAACATTCCACAGTTAATACAAAGTATGCCACTGAAAATAACTTACCTGGTTAACGGAACAAATTACAGCTCTCTCCAAATGGACACGATTGCGTCTTCTTAAATTGTTGTCCATACAGAACCTCCTGACACTCATTACTGAGCAATGTGGAGCTCCACGGCGGCGCAAAGTGTCACTGATTTCAGCGTGGGTTTTGCCACTCTCAAAGAGTTTCCGAATTAACTTAAAAAGGGCTTGAGTGCAGCCATTCTTTATGTATTCGTGGTGCAGACCAGCGCAAAACTGTTCTTTCTCGGCGCCTTCCGGCACTTCCGGTGTTGCAACAAAATAAAACAACAGCCGTATTTTGTATTTAGGCCTTAAAAAGCAAGAGCAAAAATCCAACACTGTGATTTTTCCATTATTTAAATAATACATTTCTACATTTAGGTTTTTAAAACTGAAAAACAAAAAAACAACGTGGTTTATCGGTTTTTTAGATTTTATTTTGAAACGGGAATATGAATGAACGAACCATACATGGATTATTATGGATTCACGGATTTATTTCTATCTTCATTTTTGTATTTTAAAACGAAAATTAAATAATCACTCATTTTTTGTTTTTCAATATCCGTTTCAGAGTGGAAAATCCAATTACCAAATATACACGGACCCAGGAGACTCAAGGTACTAGCTGACTGGATGGATAGCACATTTACCCACAGGATGTGATGATTCTTGCTTTAAAGATCTGAAATGAATGCTGAACCTGCTGCCAGTGTCCTGTAGCCGCCGAGTCCAGGCGACTTAACGAGGATGTATGTCTTGACTGGAGTGTGACATGCTGAGTTGTTGACTTCATGGGAAACTCATCAAACATGACACACTTTGACAAAACATCATCTCATCATTTATCAAGACTGGATCAGCATCCACCACAAGATATGCCTGCAGATCTATCACATACACACGTGGACAAAATTGTTGGTACCCCTCAGTTAAAGAAGGAAAAACCCACAATTCTCACTGAAATCACTTGAAACTCACAAAAGTAACAATAAATAAAAATTTATTGAAAATTAAATAATCAAAAACAGCCATTACTTTTGAATTGTTGATTAACATAATTATTTAAAAAAACAAACTAATGAAATAGGGCTGGACAAAAATGATGGTACCCATAACTTAATATTTTGTTGCACAACCTTTTGAGGCAATCACTGCCATTAAACGATTTCTGTATTTGTCAATGAGCGTTCTGCAGCTGTCAACAGGTATTTTGGCCCACTCCTCATGAGCAAACAGCTCCAGTTGTCTCAGGTTTGATGGGTGTCTTCTCCAAATGGCATGTTTCAGCTCCTTCCACATATGTTCAATGGGATTCAGATCTGGGCTCATAGAAGGCCACTTTAGAATAGTCCAACGCTTTTCTCTCAGCCATTCTTGGGTGTTTTTGGCTGTGTGTTTTGGATCGTTGTCCTGTTGGAAGACCCATGACCTGCGACTGAGACCAAGCTTTCTGACACTAGGCAGCACATTTCTCTCCAGAATGCCTTGATAGCCTTCAGATTTCATCGTACCTTGCACACTTTCAAGACACCCTGTGCCAGATGCAGCAAAGCAGCCCCAAAACATTACTGAGCCTCCTCCATGTTTCACCGTAGGGACAGTGTTCTTTTCTTCGTATGCTTGGTTTTTGAGTCTATGAACATAGAGTTGATGTGCCTTACCAAAAAGCTCCAGTTTGGTCTCATCTGTCCAAAGGACATTCTCCCAGAAGCTTTGTGGCTTGTCAACAAGCATTTTTGCAAATTCCAGTCTGGCTTTTTTATGAGTTTTTTTCAGCAGTGGTGTCCTCCTTGGTCGTCTCCCATGAAGTCCACTTTGGCTCAAACAACGACGAATGGTGCGATCTGACACTGATGTACCTTGGCCTTGGAGTTCACCTTTAATTTCTTTGGAGGTTGCTCTGGGCTCTTTGGATACAATTCCAACGATCCGTCTCTTCAATTTGTCATCAATTTTCCTCTTGCGGCCACGTCCAGGGAGGTTGGCTACTGTCCCGTGGGTCTTGAACTTCTGAATAATATGAGCCACTGTTGTCACAGGAACTTCAAGCTGTTTAGAGATGGTCTTATAGCCTTTACCTTTAAGTTGTTTGTCTATAATTTTGTTTCAGATGTCCTGGGACAATTCTCTCCTTCGCTTTCTGTTGTCCATGTTCAGTGTGGTACACACCTTTTCACCAAACAGCAGGGTGACTACTTGTCTCCCTTTAAATAGGCAGACTGACTGATTATGAGTTTGGAAAAACCTGTGATGTCAATTAAATGACACACCTGAGTTAATCATGTCACTCTGGTCAAATAGTTTTCAATCTTTTATAGAGGTACCATCATTTTTGTCCAGGCCTGTTTCATTAGTTTGTTTTTTTAAATAATTATGTTAATCAACAATTCAAAAGTAATGGCTGTTTTTGATTATTTAATTTTCAATAAATTTTTATTTATTGTTACTTTTGTGAGTTTCAAGTGATTTCAGTGAGAATTGTGGGTTTTTCCTTCTTTAACTGAGGGGTACCAACAATTTCGTCCACGTGTGTACATAGTGGGAGGACGCATGCACTCTCTGTCTGTTGTTTCTCTCTCACAAAATGGACTGGAAGAAAGTCCTCATATTTTTCACTAAAGTAAAAGTGCATGAACAACAATGTTAATATACCATATTATTTTTGTCATTAACATAATGATAGACTTGTACTTGCAAAATTCTGCTGCATTCACAGTTTTTATTGAGGAAAAGCACTGAAATTGTAGCGCCACAATGCAGTTTTAAATACATCATGTGATAAAATGTGCCCTTGACATTTTACTTGATTTGATTGTTATGTGTTAATATATAAATAGCATTTTACTGCTAAGCTGCTGGACATGGAGCTATTTTTACCTCCTTTATAAAGAGCTAAGTCCTAAAGTTACCAACTGATCAGATGTATACATTTGTATTTCTTTTCTTTATTTTCCTCTTGGGTCTTAACCATGTTAAGACACTTAGAGGGGGCATGATAGATAGTGACCTCTGTATTTTGATGAGGTCACTAGTGGTGGATTGCAGCTACATGTACTGTAAGCATTGTCCTCAGTTGAGGTAGTGTACTTTTGTTTTTGTGACTTCATACATCTTCACTAAATCTGAGTTACTTTTGAGGTTGACATTTTAAAATCAAGGTTTGTAGAAGAAACATATGATAAGCTCCCAAAATACAATACATCTTTAAAGATGAAATCAATGGTTTCCTACCATTTTTACATGTAAGAAAAGGCAGCATGTACTTAGGGCCCATTGTCACATGTCTCACTGTTAGTAACTGCTCCTTTCAACATGTGACCTCCCTTCTAAACAAAGCATATCTTAAAATAACTGTAGTTGTGTGTGTGTGTGTGTGTGTGTGTGTGTGTGTGTGTGTGTGTGTGTGTGTGTGTATGTGTGTGTGTGTGTGTGTGTATGCATGTGTATGTACACACAAATATTACACGTGACCCATCCAAAACCAGCTGATTCGAAAGGTCTAGTATCAGAGGTGAGAAATTATCAGACCCTGTTGGTTTTACTAACAACCATAAAACCCCCACACTGACATAGAAAACATAATCATTTATTGAAATTAATGACAATTGGAATATGAACACATCTAGAAACATTTGTGCAAAAGCAAATAAACAGTTAATTGGCTTACAGTTTACACATGTTTACTGATTTTCATTACTTCTTGGATAAACAAACACATAGACTGTTTATATATAAATCTTCATGAGACAGATTTCAAGCAAAAATGGCATCAAATCACCCAGTATTATTCTCTGTATGTTCATCAAGGTACTCTGAGTCCAGTTTTAATGCAGTACAAAGAGTAACCCCAACTCCACAAACGGCACAAAAAGAAAATGCAACAACACCAAAACTGCAAATACACACCGAATCCACTGAGCGTCAGAATAATGTGGAACTAAAGTTAACATATTTCAGAATGATTCTCTAAAACTGTCCACACAGTCATGTCACTTATTTCTAAAGCAGAAAACACTGTTCCAAAAATGTCTTGAGGATATTTTGGTCGTAATCTGCTCTTTAAAAAGAAAATCTGCAAAACATGTGGAACTGGAAAAAGTCGAATTCCCTAATCCAAGTAGATTAAATAAATAAACAAATAATTTCTAAAAAATAAAAAAAAAGTCTGTGAGGTGCTTCATTGCATTGCAGCTTCTTCTTGTCGGTGTTAATTGGATTTTACTGTGCTTTATTTCCGACCACGGCAGTCCTTTAAGAGTCCACTGCTCCACACTAGTCTGGGTACAAAAGGAAGCCGGAGAATGTGCTGTATTTATTGTTGTTTCCACCGTGCGCTTTCCCGCCGTCCAGCTTGACATAAATCTCGTCCCCGGAGTCCAGATGTAAGACGACGCTGTTGCTGGCGTAGTCATAATTCTGGTCTGCGTCCTGCGCTATAGCGCTAGCTCGGACCTATAAATTAAGAAAGAGATAGCGACAGAAAGACAGACAGATTTCACCCAGCAGTACATGCCCCTTTGCATTCAGACGCACCTTTAGGTGCGCGCGGAGCCTGACGCAAACCAAGCCACTAACTCCCTGCATTTAATGTGTCATAAGATTACTGGATAAACCATGTAAAATAGAGAAACAAAGTCCACACTACGATCATGGACACGAGACTAGTCTGAGTGCGTAATTGCGCTCCAGGCTCCGTTATGCTGCGGAGTGGCATCACGGAACAGACAAGAACCTAAATATAGCTATGTATCTGTTTTGCTCCCGCATACTGCGATTTTTAAGAGTGTCAAGGGGAATATTTACCTGTCCATTTTTGCACAAATCTGCCCACATGCTTGTCCCGTCCCCTCCACGCATTAGCACATGATAGGTGAAGTAATAAATTCCAGACACTTGGCATGTAAACTTGCCGGTAGCCGGGTCGTAGTGGTTCCCCAAATTTGTGACCACGTCGTCGAACCGTAACACTTCGTATCCTTCATGGGGGTTTTTCAGACCCACATAAAATGCTATCTTTGCCCCACCGGTAGAAGAGCCCAACTCTCCGCTGATTTCGGTCCGCGCTGAGCCCATTACCCCGGGATGCCCGGTCTTTGCAGAATCGCCTCTGTCACCCGGAGGCCCCCTTGGACCGGGTGGCCCCGGTTCGCCTGCTGGCCCCCTCGGCCCGGGTTTTCCCGGCCTACCCGGCTCGCCTTTTGTCCCTTGAACAAAGGATGGAGAGGGGATGGCACTCAGATCCCGCATGACTTCCAAGGATGTGGCGCTTGGTTTGGGGTTGTACGGGTCACAGATCATCCGACAGGTGCCCATCATCTCATAGTGTCCATCGGTCTTAGAAGTTTGGATTAGCAGGGGAATTGCGATGATGAGAGCCAAAACCATAACGATGCCAACCACAGCGGCGACGATTCCCTTCCTCTGGAGAGTCCGAGAAGCAAGCGCTAAAAAGTCTGTTTTGCTTTGGGAGGTAATGGTGGAAGGTGTGAAAGTGCTAAAAGCCACGGCGAAAAGAGAGCAGACCGAAACTGATTCACTTAATCCTAGGAGAAAGTGAGGAGAGAGAGAGACAGCAGCGTGTTGTAACCCTAAAGCCCCGTTCAGCCTGCAGCGTTCAGCGTGGTGCCAGTGTCACTTGGCTTCACACAGTTGGCAGGGGAAATATACGTTTTGGCAGCGCATGACGCGGCTGATCTCCGAGCTGAAAGAGGCTTCCAGCGGGTTATGCTCGTCTGCAATAATCGAGAGGGGAGTCAAGAGCTGTTGACCTAACAAGTTCAAAGCCAGTTACAATGTAGATTATGTCTGCAATGATAACCATGTCATCTTTATGTATGAATTATAAATCCATCAAGCCCTAAGGGAAAGGGATCAGAAATCATTAGTGACAGTTTGAATTTCCAGCAGAATGTAATAGATTTTCTCTTTTTATCTCTCTCAGTTAGAGACAATCAACTTAGATATAGATAATGCACTTATACCTGTTATCATCTACAGAGAAAATAATCCTGACCCTGGCTGTTCCTGTAATGTTTTTAAAGAGAGCCTGTGTTGGACACTGACCAAGCATGAAAGATGTTTCTGTATGTTCAATAAAATTTATGGACTGTGTAGAATCCAGTGTTTTTGAAGACTGAACTATTTTCCAATTGTGATATTTCAGCCTTTGCTTTAATTTTGATCCTGATGACTCTTGCTTTGACTTTGAATATCAAAGGTAATAGCAGTCTTTTTTTAATGTGTAAATATGAACACATTCAACAAATTCCAGCTCATATGCAGCTGCTACAATTTTAACTAAAACCATAAAACATCACACCTTGCCTCTTTTAGCATCAGTTGTTTTAGGCTTGATTTTGAGATTTTATCCCTCAGGCTCCACATTATTTTGAGCTGCTCTCTCCCTGTTGAGTGCAGCCAAAGGTCCCTTGACAGGAACCTGCTGGCTGTTTGCTGTCAGGGCACCAAAGCTCTGAACTACTTGAGGAGGTTTTTTAAGTCATTTTTTAAAACTAATTTTTACCTGAGGATATGAGGAATTGAAATGCTATTTATATGTGCAACAACTTATTTATTTCTTTAAATAATCCTCCATATCTCTGTTTGTTTGCCATGTATAAGGCACTTTAATACTGCTTTTGAAAAGCAGCTCTACAGATACATTTGTTATTTCTTGTTAGTGATCTGACATCTTTTGACATATATGCTCTCTCTTTTTTGCTTCTTCCTCACCTCATTTCTAGTGATACTGCTAACCAAGTCAAAGGACACACTGCTGCTAAGAATATACTGATCCAAATGGGATAAGCTGTAAAGGATCAGTTTGTTATGGAGTCCGAACTTCTATAAAGGGGTTGGTTCACTCAGTTGTGGTATGTAGTCAATAAGATTGTTTTAGTTTTTTGTTTTACATCAGGGCTTGAGATGTCTGTTTATGAAGCTGTGGCTTTAAAGTGTTGGATCTGCAGTTGAGATTGCAAGTAACTAAGCTGAGGCTGGTGAACCTGCCGGAGAGTGAATCCGAGCAATGCTCATTTAACTTTATTAATCACATTATGAGGAAGCTTAAAGATTT
Organism: Acanthochromis polyacanthus; assembly: GCF_021347895.1. Lineage (NCBI taxonomy): Eukaryota > Metazoa > Chordata > Actinopteri > Pomacentridae > Acanthochromis > Acanthochromis polyacanthus. The sequence goes on along the minus strand of NC_067126.1, from coordinate 13,920,896 downwards.
GGATTGTAAAACCATGTTCCTACAAGAAACATACATTCTGGATGAGGAAGGCTTTGAGATTAGGAGGAGATGGCAGGGAAATGTATTCACTGCTTCTTTTACGTCACAGGTGACGTAAAAGAACCGCCACTGCGACCTGGCTACCGGCAGGTTTACATGCCAAGTGTCTGGAATTTATTACTTCACCTATCATGTGCTAATGCGCGGAGGGGATGGGACAAGCATGTGGGCAGATTTGTGCAAAAATGGACAGGTAAATATTCCCCTTGACACTTAAAAATTGCAGAATGCGGGAGCAAAACAAATACATATATTAAGGTTCTTGTCTGTTTCATGATACGACTCCGCAGCATAACGGAGCCTGGTGTACAATTACGCACTCAGAGTAGTCTCATGTCCATGATTATTAATAACGAGTTGCATTTAAATCCGTTACATTTACTTAAGTAACTTATTGAAAAAACATACTTCTGAGAGTAGTTTTTCTCTGCCATACTTTTTACTTTTACTTGAGTAGATTTATGATTTAGAAACGCTCCGTTACACTGGGCTACACTTCACTCCTTACTTTTTTATTTACCACATTAGATATGCTTTATTTTGCCAGAGAGATGCCCCTGGTGGACCTACTACATGACTGTGTTTCACCAATCAGATGATTGAACAATAATCACATGACTCCGTTTCACCAGACGTGGTCCTGCAGTCACATTAGCAGCATAGTGACACAAACTCTACACATGTAGCAGACAGATAATGAAAAAAACAGAGGCATTTTCGAGAAATTTGATCTTGTTTCGGAGTCCGACAACATTAGCATAGTAGCCATTAGCATGGATATCTCCATCTTTTATCTTCTATTTTAATAACACGGGCAAAGTGAAGCGTGACGTCAGGCTTGATAGGTCCGTGTGATATGGAGGTGATCAGCATGCTCATAGAGTCGATGTCATAGACTCTATGAGCATGCAGTATATCTTGTCACTGGAAGTAGTTTGCATTGTTCAAACATACAAACGTTACATTACTACAGGTATTTATTTCAAAATTTTACGTTGTGAAAAACTGAGATTTGGAAATTTGTGTTTTTTGTGCCTTAACTTGTCATTTTGTAAAGATGTTTATTTTTGCTGTCTTTTATTTTATTGTTTGGAAATACCAGAATTTGCACATTATTTTACACTTTTGTCTGTCTGATCTCGTCATTTCTAATAAATAAATAAATAAATCGGACATTACAATCAAACAGTTACTCAGTGCTTTCAGTACTTGAGTAGTCTTTTCACCAAATACTTTTTTACTCTTGAGCAATTTTTTTGGATCACTAGTTTTACCTTTACTTGAGTGATATTATTCTGAAGTAACGTTAATCTTACTTAAGTACAATTTTTGGCTACTCTACCCACCTCTGCCAGTAATTGTATGACACTTGTAGCATACCCCCTTGATTGAAGGATGACACTTACTGATGAGTTTTTTGGATTTATTGGCAGTAAACCCTCAAACTTCACCGTAAGAGCTAGAAAACACAAGCAACGTGTAAGCTATAAATGCTAACTCTTACAACCATTAGAGAGACCTTAGCTTTAGTAATAAAAATCAACAAATGTACACATTCAGTTCCATGTAACATTCCAAATTGCTCATCTTTACACACAAACATACCTTGTGCCTCTTTCAAAGGGGCTGCTAAGTGCAAAATACATATTTATGTGTCAATGACTCTCCGTGTCCTTATCCTTTTCTGTCTTATTTTTGCTGATAAGCGAGTTCGCGCTCAGCTGCAACAGGAAGTAATCATTTCAAAGTATGAGCATGAACCGGAAGTTACATTTAGCGACTTTAAATAAAGGTAAAACTCCAAAATAAAATACTGCAATCTTCTTTGGCAAATAAAGAGATGTACTGGGTTATTTACACTCCCACCAAAATTGTGTGTTGGTTTACATGAGAACAACAACAAAGAATTTTTCAAACAAAATAACCCATACAAAGTGGTTACCTTAACTGTCTAACAAGAAGACAAGTTTTTGTACTGGACGCTCTACAACTGATAGCTTACTAGAGCGTTGACCTTTGTTATTTAGTCTCTTTTCTCCAAGTGAGATTTTCACTCTTCGCACAAGTCCATCGTTTCCACTGACAGTTTCTGAAACTCTGGCAAGTCTCCATTCGCCTCTGGGCGCTTGTTCATCTATGTCCAACACAACATCACCTACTTTCAGGTTCCTCTTTGTTGTGTGCCACTTTGTCTTGAAATGATGTTGTGAACATATTCCCGTCTCCAGCGGCTCCAGAACTGCTCTGCAAGGAACTGCACACGGCGCCATCTCCTTTTGCCATATAGGTCCTCCTTTGAAAAAGCACCAGGTGGGGGCAACGGTGCGTTGGATTCATGTGGAGCAGGTGATTGGGTGAAAGCGGTTCTCGCTGTCAGGGCTGTTTCAAGTTATCTACAGTCAGGGGTCTGCTGTTGACTACAGCCATGGCTTCATAGAATAAGTCCTTAATGAAGCATCGAGTCTGGCATGAGCAAGTGACAGAGTGGTATTCAGTACACTTCTGAACAGTCTTTATCTGACGCTCCCACACTCCCCCTGCGTGACTCGAGTGGGGTGCATTCATCACAAAGTCACACTGTCTTTCAGATAAGTAAGTACTTAATCTGTTAGTATCCAGTTCATTTAAGGCTGCTTTAAACTCATTTTGAGCACCAACAAGGTTTGTTCCCTGGTCACATTGGATTTGCCGGACTGCACCTCTGATTGAAATGAAACACCTCAGTGCATTAATAATGCATTAGTGGACAAGTCCTCTAATAACTCTATGTGAATAGCACGAGAACAAAAGCAGGTAAATAAGAGTCCATATCGTTTGTGCTGTTTCCTTCCTTCTGTTGTCACAAACGGGCCAAAGCAGTCCATGCCGCAATGTGTGAAGGGAGGAGAGGGTTCTAAGCGCTGTGGAGGTAGATAACTCATCCTCTGACCCTCTGGGTTCTGCGGAGTCTGCGGCAGATCACACATTGACGGATGATGAAGCGACAGTTTTGCTCATTCCGGGGATCCAATAGCCATTAGATCTGATTTCATTTATCGTAAATCCTTTTCCTTGGTGTTTACTTTGTCGTGACAGTGAGATATTATGAGCTTGGCTGCATGATGATCTTTTGGGATCACAATTGGGTGTTTGAAAGAGTCACTTGTTGGTAAATGTTGAAGTCTCCCTCCCACCTTGAGGAGACCATCTATGTCCATGAACATGTCCAGCTTAAACAGTTTGTTGTGATGTGGGAGCTGTTTTCCTTTGCTCAACAGTTTTATTTCTTGTCCATATGTTTGACTCTGCACATCCCGAATGATCACACATTCAGCATTTGCTTGTTCGCTTACTGAAGCTGGTGCGCTTAACTTGATTTTCTGAGCCCTTCTTATGAGATGTGCTACAGCTTTAATAGCTTTGGACCATGACAAGAACTTACTTAAACGTTCAGCAAGACTCACAGTGTCTGTGACTTTAGTTAGCATTGTCTGTACTTTTCTGACTTCTGGATCTCCTATAGCCAGATCCAGCTCAACAGTTGTGGTGTAGGCAGTTCATTTTTCCACAGAAAGGTGGGGCCACTGAACCAGTTAGACTTGATTAACTCATTAACAGTTGTACCTCTTGATGCACTGTCGGCTGGGTTCACTTCTGATGGTACATAAAACCATTGCTGAGGGCTTGTACTTTGTCTGATTCTTTGGACCCTGTTAATTTCCCCAAAGGTGTGGAAACGACGCGCATCATTGTTTATGTAGCCCAATACTACCTTTGAGTCAGTCCAGAAATATTCTTTCACATCATCATACAATTCTCCTTTAACATGTTACTGACAGAGACTGAAACTACAGCTGCTGTTAGTTCAAGTCTGGGGATCGTGGTCAGTTTAGTTGGAGCAACTCTGGCCTTTGCTATTACTAGAGAGCAATGAATCTCATCTTTAGTGTTCTTGCTCTCAGATAGCTGCATTGTCCATAACCACTTGAGCTCGCATCTGAAAGTGGTGTAACTCGATTTCCTTTGGTTTGCCAAAACTAACAGGTAGACAACAGCGAGGTATGTCTAGCTTTTCTAGATTTACAAAGTCACTTTGCCAATTCTCCCACCTTGGCCTGAGAGAATTTGGTAGGGGTTCATCCATCCAATACCGTGCTGGCACATTTCTTGCAGGATCTCTTTCCGTTTAGTACATATGGTGCTAATAATCCAAGCGGATCATAGATGGATGCAACAGTGGATAGAATGCCTCTGTGTGTAGCTGGCTGGACTTTTAGTGTGTTGTCAAATGTGAAACAGTCCTTTTCCAATGTTCCATTGGATGCCTAATGCTCTTTCTTGTTGGCATATCTTTAAATGTTAAGTCCTTCATGTTTGTGTTTACAGCACATTCTGATGGAGGGATGCTTTGCAAAACACTGTGGTGGTTTGAGATGAACTTGTGTAGCCGGAGGTTACCTTTGCTGCAGATTTCTCTGGCCTCCTGTGCCAACTGTATGCTCCTTCCACTGTGCTTGTACTTGTAACTCCATCATCAACATAAAAGTCTTTCTCCATAAACTGTGCACCTGCTGGTGTGAGTGCTGTGCTCTTTGGCTAAGTATTTCAGTACGTAATTTGCACAGCCTGGAGATGATGCTGCACCGAAAAGGTGTACTTTCATTCTGTAGGTTTGAGGTTGTGAGCTCGTATCACCGTTTTTCCACCAAAGGAAACGTAGATAGTCCCTGTCCCTTTCATTGACGTGGAACTGATGGAACATCTTCCTATATCGCACATTAAAGCATGGGATGTTGCCTGAACCTTAAGAGAACACCTGACAGATTGTTTATCAGTCTGGCCCTTGGAGATGATCGTTGAGACTTGTTCCATTGTGTTTAGCTGAACAGTCAAATACAACACGCAGCTTTGTGGGTTTTTAGGGATGATAAATCCCATGGTGGGGAATATACCATTGTTCACCTTGTATTCCTTCGTTGTATACTTCTTCAGCGTCTCCTCTTTCAATTATGTCATTCATGTATGCTAAGTAGTCCCTTTTGTACTTCTCATCCTTGCTGAACTTTCGCTTTAAATGTTCAAGTCTGATTCTGCAACCTTTTTGTTGTCAGGTAGGCGTGGCCTTTGTTTGAATGGGAGAGGCATCTCACAGTGTCCTTGTTCATTTTTCTTTATTCCTTGCTTGAGTTTGTCCAGAAAAATGAGATCCTCTTGTGAGACTGTCTTATCACTTGTCTTTGTGTCCTTAAAATCTGACTCGAGAACACTGATCACGTCCATTGGTGTGACAGGAGGTAGTTCTTTACTGTAACTCTATGGCACACACTTGTTTCAGCTTCATTGGACACTGATGTGGAGCCACCAACAATGCTCCACCCTAGATCTGTCTGGATTGGCAAATGGCTCATTGTCTTTTCCAAGTAGAACCTGTTTGGAGCTAGAGTTCTGGGACAGTTAAATCCAATGAGCAGTCCAACATCACAGCTCAGGAGAGGTGGTATTTTATCAACAATCTCTGACAGATGGGCCATTGCTTTGCCGTTTCATTCGTGGGTATGTTGTCATAGTTAAACGGTATATAGTCTTTTGTGTAAGAGGGTGGAAGGTCAATGTGACATCTGAGTCGTAGCCTCTCACACGCAGCCCTGATACTCTCTGACTTTTGACTGTCATGTGAACTCCCAGCATCGTGGTTAATTTTAGCTTAACTGGATGGGAGTCTGCTTGTAACTGATTAGCTACCTCTTCACTGACAAATGTGTTGTCACTTTGTGTGTCTCAATAAGGCGTACACTAACCTGCTCTTTAAACGGACTCTGGGCAGTAGAAACCCACACAGGAACAATCATGGAGGTGCTACCTGACTGACTCACCTTTGTGACGTTCAGAGCTGTGGGCTGCCGTAGAATCACTTTCTATGGTTGGAGGGACATTTCTGGGGCTCTGAGGGCTTTTCATTTGATTTGTAATTCTCAATGTGCAAACAAGTGGGGTGTCGTCCTTTGCAGGTGTCACATGTGGTGGCGATGACGACAGTCTTTTGCATTGTGGCCCACCTTTAAGCACCCGTAGCACAGTTTATTGTCCTTTACAAATGTCCGTTTGTCGTCCACCGACTTTTCTGAGAAGCTTTGGGCACTTTGACAACTGATGCCTTTCATCTTTGCAGAACATGCATGGTACCTTTAGCTTTGTGTTATTTGACTTTGCTTTGTCTGCATGTACAGTAGCTTGTGTTGTGAAGACTTGAGTTGCAGACCTTGTTGGTTTAATCTCCCTTGCATGTCTTTTTTCCAGAGATGAGCTGCCTGAATGGAGTGCGTATGAAGAAGTCACAGGGTTACATGCAATTTCCGCCTCGAATGCTATAAACTTTGCAAAATCCTTAAAAGAGGGGAAATCTTTGCCTTCCATGAGAGCAGCTGTGACCTGACGATTCCATCTTGTTGTGAGCCATTCTGGGATTTTTGGCAATAACTTTTGGTTCTCCTCACAGTCACTTAAGATCTCTAGGCCCTTTACATGTGGTGTTGCTTGGAGACAGGTTGTGAGAAAATCAGAGAATGCCCTTAGACCTTCTGCATCCTTTGAGTGAATTTTAGGCCACTTTGAGAGTTTGTCTCTGAATGCCCTTTGAACAACAAAGGCTGACCGTAGCGCTGGTCAAGTCTTTTCCATGCATCTTTGTATGCCTCTTCGTCACTGCGATAAAATGTGCCCTCAAGACATTGTAGTGCTGGACCAGTGATATAGCTTTTAACAAGTGCAGTTTTCAGCAGGAGATATACTTTTGCAGTCCACCAGTGAGCTGAAGGAAGCCTTCCATTCGATGTAGGTGATTGGATCTCCGCTGAAGACGACAGGCATGGGCACGGGGATTCTGTTCACAGCTATGGCTGTCTTGGATAGCTTTAGCCAGCAGGGAAATGACTGTAGGAGGCGATGAAGTGCTAACTTGGGGGTGCAGTTGCTGTACAGGATTGTTCACTGGAATGGATGCATACTGTTGCATGAACGGTGATATGATCTGTAGAGAGTACTGGGGCTTGGTTGTGCAAAGTTTGTGGTTGATAGAAGTCCCATTGTTTTGTAACATTAACTGACTGTCTGTATCAACTTTCAATTCCATGTTGTAAATCTCTAATTTTGCACGTGCAGCTTGCCTTTCCTTTTTCTGCTTGTAAACGCTCTAGTTCAGACTTTTGTGGCATCCAATTCCCTCCTGTTTCTCCTCCATTTCTCTTATTTTTTCCTTTTGTTTAATTTCCTCTTGTGTGATTTTATATTGAGCTTCCTTTGCAGCTAATTCTGCGGCTGCATCTATTCTTTTGGCAGCAATGCTTGCTTCAGAGTGGCGACTTGACTGTGATACAGTACCAAATATGGATTTAGCATGTTCATAAGTTAAGAGCTGATGGAGGCGTTGCCTTTCTCTTTCTGCATCATACTCATCAATGGCTGCTAACGCTCAGAAATTATCTTCATAATGTCTTTGTCACTGATTCACAAGAGTCCATTTTGGCGCCTTATGACATGGGATGGTGTATCACGCTCTCTTAGTTCACTGTATGCTTTCGTCATTGCATTCACAGTCTTTTCAAATATTATCTGCCATTTCTGCTAATGTGAATCTGACAGATCGCTTTTCAGGTTTTCTCTGTATATTCTGACCTGGCCTTTCCAATGTTCATAGATGGTTAACAGTTTTCTCTCTCTTTTAGTCTGTTCATCTTTTTGATATGAGAGGCATTTCTCCGTGGGCACACTAATCCGTTCTGATCGCCTTGGTAACATTTCATTAGCTGTTTCATCCATTTCACATTGCAACTCTTTTAGCTGTTCTTTCTCATGGCATCTGTTCTTCTATATTTTCCATTTTGAGAGCAATTGCTTGTCACTGTAACCTTAGACCGTTTGCTGCAGCTCGCTGCTCCGCGCTGTTGCCGTGCCGTTCCTTGAGATCGCAGGCAGCTCGTTGTAGCAACATGGGGTGAAGCTCTGGCTAGGCTAGCGGCTCATGCTTCTCTCGGCGACAAGTTCTCACTCTTCTTGAAGGCAAGCTCTTACTGTAGCATACCCCCTTGATTGAAGGATGACACTTACTGATGAGTTTTTTGGATTTATTGGCAGTAAACCCTCAAACTTCACCGTAAGAGCTAGAAAAAACAAAAGCACGTGTAAGCTATAAATGCTAACTCTTACAACCATTAGACAGACCTTAGCTTTAGTAATAAAAATCAACAAATGTACACTTCAGTTCCATGTAACATTCCAAATTGGTCATCTTTACACACAAACATACTTGTGCCTCTTTCAAGGGCTGCTAAGTGCAAAATACATATTTATGTGTCAATGACTCTCCGTGTCCTTATCCTTTTCTGTCTTATTTTTGCTGATAAGCGAGTTCGCGCTCAGCTGCAACAGGAAGTAATCATTTCAAAGTATGAGCATGAACCGGAAGTTACATTTAGCGACTTTAAATAAAGGTAAACTCCAAAATAAAATACTGCAATCTTCTTTGGCAATAAAGAGATGTACTGGGTATTTACAACACTCAATCCTCATTTTGTTGTGAACTGTGACTTAAATGCAGGGAGTTAGTGGCTTGGTTTTGCCTCAGGCTTTCGCGCGGTGCATCTGAATGCAAAAGGGCATGTATTGTGGGTGAAATCTGTCTGTTGGTCTGTCGCTATCTCTTAACTTGTAGCTCCACTGAAATTGGGTGTATTTTTAATTTTTCTCACTTGATGACAAACTGATTTTGTGCACCTTATCTTAAAGCATTTATGACATCTGTTAACAGCAGGTGTTGCCTGTGTTCCCAAGAGGCCCTACACAGAACGAATTCCCTGTGCATGTTTGTCATACATTGGGTTAATTTCTGATCAATACTACATAATGTGAGCTCTGATTTCAAATGAATTGCACAGAGGAACCATCTGATCTTTTCCTTCTGTGCATCACCATCTTTAGCTTCTTGAAGTGCCTTATAGTTGGAGCTATCTAAAAGTTGGCAGGTGCCCTTTCCCTGTTTGTCTAATCTGTTACAGAGGCATGACTTGCCTTCTGTTATCAAGATCAGCAATCCTTATCTCCAAAGATCTGGGATTTAACTTCTCATATCCTCTCATCTCAGCAGCTAAGCTAGCAGCTAACAAAGCTGTCGATTCCGAGGACTTCCCAATGTTGCTGATGAGCACCACACACACATGCGCGTGCACACGCACACGACAAACAGGCATATGCACACACGTGGCAAGCAGTCCATAACAATCTATGTAGACAAGTGCACTGACACACAAACCGCAGCCACAGAGCCTCTGCAGTGTGACAGCACTCCCTGATGAGTACAATGGAATCACTGTAAGTTGATTAGCACTGTCGTGCATTTGAGAAAAACAGAGTCACTCAGCTTGCATTTGTAAAACTGAATACGCATATTAATTGTGTGTGTCGGCATCATTTACACTTAGACCAAAGTACCCCCAAGAAGCTTGCACTTCACTGTGGTCCATCACAACCTGAAACTCAAGTTCTTCATTTTGTCACACTTGATTGCTTCATTTACATGTTCATAAACATGTATGTCAAAATAAATAGCAACTGAAAAGCATTATTTGCTTAAGAGAAATGTAATGCCCGACTTGATTCTATATTCGAGTGATGTATAAATGGTGTTACTTTGCCATGGACTTAGTCATTTATTTACCCTGGCAAATGCATCAGTCTTTCCTCCTACCAGAGGCTCTCTTTGTGTCCTCCTCTCTGCTCAGTGTCTTGACTGCCACACTGCCCTCAACTGCTCCGCGTGCAGCCTGCATCCCTCTTTCTTATAACTTCCACAATATACAGATGGGTGATGAATTACAAGAAAACCCAGCTTAAAATGTCAGGGTAAGGTGCTAGGTCACCATGACACCAGAAGAGCGTAAGTGCTCCTTGGCATTGTTTCTGTAACCGTGAGGGACTAGCAGTCTTCCAAAAATATTCCTTCATTTGGTGTTCTGATAATGGTAGTGGACATTGCTGTTTAAACATGTCAGTATATCAGAGCTCAGTTGAGATCTGGCACCTGCGAAGTCTATAACCAGTCACTCCATAAGCCCTATGTCATCCTGGAGAAGGTCTCTCATGGGGCAGGCAGGTTGGAACGCCAGAGTGCACTAAAAAGTTATAAGAAAAAAATGAAAGCTGCCTACTGACCTCTTCACTTGTACAAAGTATTTTTCATGTTTTTGGCTCTTTAACCCAACAGGAAAGCTGTATATGACCTTTTCATTTTTAACTGTTAACATTCAATTATGAATAGACTTATTTCCTTGTTTATGTGAATTACAGCATCATCAGCTGCAGCATCTGCTTGTTATGTAAAACTGGTCAGTTCAACGACCTAGCCTAGCCGCACTAGACAACCCACGGCGACGAATTTAATTCCTCTGCCAGGGTGGGTCTAGTTACCCTCCATAAGGCTCGAGGCTGGATGCTCCTAAAACTGGCTGGACGAATCACCATGAAGTGTAGAGTCAGAAGGCGGGCGTAACGAAGTGACGACAGAGGCGCGACGATTCTGACAAAAACAACTGACTGTTATCTTCGACTCGGCTTGGCCACAGCCCTTAAAGATTTGAAGCTAAATTCAACTTGAAGATAAACAAAGGACGGCACTGAAGTGTTTCATTGAGAAGAAAGACGTATTTGGACTTATGCCCGACGGGATATGGCAAATCCTTAATTAACCAGTTGGCTCTGCGGCTCCACTGGTTGGAAGCTAATGGGACTTAGCCACAATCCGCCGGCGCTTTAGGAACTACGTCAGCCTATTCGTTGCGTTGATTGATTGTATACCTACCCAATTGCTGCAGAGGGATTTGATAGACAACCTTTTAGCCGCCTCCCTCCCTGTCGAGCGTGCCTAGACCCTTGTGCCCTTCAGAACATGGGTCTAACGCGGCTAGGCTATTCAACGACAGTATCCTGAGGGAAATTGACAAATATTGTGCAAGAACAGCACTATTTACAACCAGGTGGATTTCCACTTCTTAGAACGTTTACTGATAATATTCTGTACTTTAAGCAACTAGTTCTCAGTTGTAAACCATGAACATCAGGGGTTCTGTATACTGATCAGTCTTAATCAAAATAAGCACTACCCTATACATCACAGTGAACAACAATTTTTACCCTTGATCTGTGTTAAAATAATATTACATGTTCTGTGCAGGAATGTTAGTTTTAAAATACAATAAGCAACACTTATACAATATACATAACAGTAAAACCTAGGGGCAATAATAAACAGTAGCAATAATCCGTGCCCCCGCCGGAAGATCCCCACTGCTGGGGTGATAGAAACTTAGCGCTGCACAAACAAACAGGTTATCTCGTAACTCCGCAAGAGACTACGAGAAGATGTGTAGGCTACCTCGGACCAGACCAGCTCGTTACCGTAGTAGACGCTAGGGTCTGGCGCAAATGGAGGGACAAGCAGGTCTTTATCCAGCGCTGATGACAGATCAGGTCCATCTGTGGCTCCACCACAGCTGGAGCCAATGAGCCCAACGACCGGCGCAACCAGAGGCACAGTACAGAGGGGGGCGAGACAGAGAAAGAAAGCAAGAGACAGAGAGAGAGGAGGGGACGTGGCAAGATGGCAACCAAGGCAGACGCAAGTCTTGTAGCTGAGCAATGTTTCAGATCTTTGGCCCTTACCTTCATACCTCTAACTTTTCATATGATCCACTAAGTACTAATTCTGAACAATCCTCCAGCCTTTAAACTCTGATCTTTCATCTAATCCTGAGACAAATGCCCTTTTTGCTGACTAAGGCACAAACACCAGCTAGACTAAAAATAGCTACTTCGCTGCTGTGTTGGGGCCGCCCTCCTTCAACATGAAGCCAAATGAACAAGGAAGGCAATGTAAGAGAAAGAACCTCCTTCCCACAAAGAAGGCATGATTTTTGGAGTGGCCTTAAATATTCATAAGCTCCAATGAGCTCTTCAGCTACTACTGCATCTACCGCTGCTACGCAGCCAACACCGATCAAGAGTATACATCTCTGAAACCCACGCTTGTAATCAGATGATGATCTTGTCCCCCTACCTGTATCTGTTCTTGATACACCAGTCAAGCCAAAAGAAAAAAAACAAAAAGCTGAGATATCTTTAACAGACTTGCAGAACAACATTGTCACCGCAATTAATGTGCGAGCAGATAATCTGGAGGGCATGATCACCAGGAACACGGTGGAGCATTGAAGCCCTGAAGAAGTCCATAGATTTTGCCTTTGCAGAAGTTGAGTCTCTGAAAACTGATATGAGAGAGGTCAAAATTGCCAGTGAAAGATATGACCAGCAAATAACAGATCTGCAACTTAAGCTTAATGAGGCTGAAAGATACGGACGGAGGTGGAACCTCAGACTCCATGGTGTCCATGAAGATAACCCAGAAGATATCAAGGCCAAGGTTATCAACATCTGCTGTACTATTGTACCTGGTTCTCAGCAAAAAAAATAAAAAAATACAGATGACACTGATGTTGTCCACCACCTAGAAAAAAACCTAGGGCCGACAAACAGGCTGAGGACAACCCTTATCCGCTTCACTAAGAGATCTACAAGAGACTTACTGTGGAGGATGGCCAAAAAAGTGAATACCTTAAAAACAGTAAACTGAGATTTGCTGAAGATCTAACTGCTGTTGACAAAGCAATACGAAACTGCAAAAAATGAAGGAAGGAAGGCACACTTTGCTGGTACCCGTGTCATCATCAATGGAACGGAGGTACGTCAGAGCAGCAAGATCGGTCTCAACTGGACACATCATTCATGGATGCGGCTCCCCATACCTAAAATTGCCTATGAACACTGCCAAGATGACTTCAAAGGTTTACTGAAGACATGACCTTCACCACAAGGCGTCATGGCACTTTCTCTGTCCATTTTTTTTGTTTTTGTATCCTTAAGTTTTTGGCTTATTTTTTGCCCCCAATTTTTTGAGTTGTTTTTGTGTGTACTCATCACCCTTTATTGTACTCTACACTTAAAACTGATCATATGTTCTAAGACAACTACTGAGAGCTATTGAAATTCTAACTTTGAAATCAAGGCGACTTGATATAGACTGTGCTTTATTACAACAGTGATGAGGGACTAAGAAAGAAATAATTATGGGGAAAAATGTATAGTTTATTTTCTGCAATTGAGAGATACAGTATATTAAGCCTTTTACTCTCCCCCTTCTTAAGTCACTGAAGCCCCTTTAGCTGGTATTGTCTACTTGATGAGGAGATTATTTAACACTAAATCATGCAGTTTTATTGTAATCTATTGTTAAGGGATAGAGATTGTTCTCTCCATTTCTCTAGTACTTGAGATTTTCTACTTCTTATAGTACTTGTTCCTTGTACTTCCTTGTTACATTGTCCTTTTTCTGTTTTTTCTCTTAATGCCAGGGGTTGAGACAGAACACCAAACGAAAAGCCTTATTTCTGTTTGCAAAGCAACAAAAACTAACTTTTCTTTTTCAAGAGAGAGATTCAGTTAAGAACGACACAGCTATGGAAAGCACAGTGGGGCAATGATATATGGTTATCACATGGCTCAGGAAGAGCAGCAGGTACTGCTACCTGAAGAACTCCTTTGATGAGAGCATTTTACATTCTGAAGGTGATCCTAATGGCCATTTCCTTATTTTGGATATCGATATCAATGATACTGTTATTTTACTAGTTAACCTGTTTGAGTATAAGTCAAAATCTGAAAATTATATGTTGCTTAATGTTTTTGGAATCTTGTTTTCTACATTGACTTCTAAATGTCCAAACGCAATGATAGTGATGGGTGGGGATTACAACATTGCTTTGGATGGTCTTCAGGATAGGTGGCCTCCACGAGCCAATTATTCTATGGCCTCATAATTTAAACACAGTTTATGCACAAATTTAGTATAACTGATATATGGAGACAAAACAATCCTGATGTGAGTTCATATACTTGGAGCAATAAAGCACGCAATAGCTTATCATGCATAGACTTTTGGCTGGTTTCCACTTGTTTTGATAGCAGCCTCATCAATGTCAATATCTTCACTACTCCTTTAACAGACCACAAACCAATTTCAATACAACTCTCTCTAAATCCTAATATTCACCAAAGAGGTTCATATGGAATTGAACAGCTCTATTCTTAAACATGAAGCTGTTTCCAAAACTGTCCATTCCGCTAATTTAGCATTTTTGGCATAAGTCTTTATTCGAAAAAAATTTCTGCAATAATTGGGAACTGTTAAAATTCAAACAATCAAATTGTTTAGAAGCATACAGAAGTTCAATCACTAGAGCTAAAAAGCTGAAGAAGAAAATCTAACTTGCGAAATAACATCAATACACAAAAATACCTGAAATTTAACTAAAAGTGAACATCAACATTTAATCAGTCAACAAAACAAATTGGACGACATTTATACGTAGATTGAAGGCCGAGGGGGCCTTTGTGAGAAGCAGGAGAAGATGGCTGGAGGAAGGGGAACAGAATACGCTTTTTTTCAAAGCTAAAAACAGCACAATACAAAACTAAACATTGATGGAGACATTACAGATGACCCTCGAAAAATAGCTAATTATTGTTCAGATTTCTATACCAAATTATATGAATCAAATATAGTGAAGAATCCACCTCTCAGTTTTTGGGATCTCTTACAGAAACTAAGTTAATCAACACTGATTTGAATAAATTCGGTGACAGACCACTAACACTACAGTAAGTTATATCTGCCATTGAACACCTCAAGTCTCAGCCCGGTCTCACGGGGATTCGTGAAACTGTCACGTCAGTTTTTGTTTCGGTTTCGTGGGCACCAACACGATGTCGTCATGTTTTTCGTGCCGCTCACCACGAGCGAAACCCGCTGTGGTAATCACATCTGAAAGTGGTTTATACCGGCGGATTCATGACGATTTAAGCTGTCCACCGGCGTTTGCGGCCGCCGCCACAGCGGCGCCGCTATTGTGGCCGGATGGTCCACATAAAGAAATAGTCCAGTCTAGAAGAAACTTTATGTGCAGCCAAGTGGAAGGTGAAGCCTTTGTCCTTGGGGTGGAGGATACGCCATATGTCCAACAGGCCAAATTCTGTGATTTGGCCTCCCTTAATAATTTAGCTGTTGATTCAGATTTATGTTTTACTTGACTTTCAGTATCTAACCTTTGATTCATTATTAAATTTAAATCTCCTCCCAATATAGTTAATCCCTTCGCTCAGACATTAACAATGTAGGATTCTTTTCATGAGAGCAACATCTTCTCCTGGTGGGTTATACACATTAATCAAAGTAACAGCTTGGGCATCTATTTCTCCCTGTACAAAGACAAATCTTCCTTCCCTGTCCCTAATGCACTTATCTTTGACAAACCCCTAAACTAATTGTTAAGGAGCACAGCTACTCCTCTTTAGCTGATGTATAGGAGGTTGCAAAATTGGCTCCAATTAATTTACCTAATTTTTCATGTTCCTCTTTACACAAATGTGTTTCCTGTATAAAAATGATATCCCCTATTTTTTTTAAGTGTTTCCATTATCTTCTTTCTTTTATTGGATTATTAATTCCATTTACATTTGCTGTAACAATCTTTAGTGGCTCCCATGATTTACTTTAAAGACTGGCCTTTTGCTGTGTTGTTTAATTCTAAAACATACATATACAAATAAAAAACAAATAAGTAAACAAAAGTGCCCTAGGAAACCCCTGTGAACTTCCACATTCTGTAACCTCAACATGGTTAACACAACCATTCCACAGTGTTGTTATTTTATGAGGAAAAATTAACTGTTGTCAGCCACTCTATCATGACTGAACCGTGAGACTACTGTCCCACTAAAGGTGGTGGGTTGTTAGATGAATTATCCCTTTTCTGCCCACATCCCCCCCTCTGTGGGGTCCCTAATTCAATTAACTGCTATATACATTCAAACAGAGCAGGCCTTAGTAGCTTTTACAGAAAAAAGGGGGGCTAATATACCCTACACCAATAATAACCATATTTTCAAAAGACTAAAACATCTGAAAAATAAACTTACAATTACAAAAATATACAGAAAAATACATTTTGAAAAGATCAGCAAAAGGTTCAACTAAATCTATACAAATTTCTTAGGTTTATCATGCTCTGGTGGTTTTTCTTAATGATCATTCTGTCAAATGAAATAGTCCTAATCTTAACTCATTGTAGGACGACCCCCATGGTCAGGAGAGGTTTTATTTGATATCAGCATAAGTTAATTAAAGATCCTCTCAAGAATAACATATTTTTCCCAATTATTAAATATTCATGCCGCATACCTTAGGATCTTTCAAAGTCCTTTCACGCTGTCTCCACTTCTGCTCCTCTTGCGCTCCTAGGCCGACGTATCAGCGTTGTCCACCGTGGCGCTGCTCTGCTGGGGCTCTCCGCACTGCAGTATGCCCTTCTCCCGCAGGCCCAACTCCGCTTCCTCAAATGTGCCAAAGATTGCCGCGTTTCCTTCGATGAAGACCCTCAATTTCGCTGGATATATTATATGGGACTTTACGTTTCTTTCTTTCAGAAGTTTTCTCATCTGTGTGTATTCTACTTCTTTCTTTTGGATCTTACTTGAGAAGTCTTGGGAGAAAAAGATGCGACGGTCTCCGATCCGGATTTCTTTTTTGGAACCATGCTGCGTTCAGAACGCGTTGTCTTGTGTTCCAACTGCACGAACCTGACCCACCAGTGATCTTGGCGTAACAGCGTCTCCGGCTGGTCTCTGAGTCAACGAGTGGTGTGCAGCCGCGGTACGGATGATGTCAGGTGGGATACTCAGCTTTTGATAGCAGTTTTATTTTAACAAATCAATTGCATCATTACTCTCCAAGCCTTCTTGAACGCCATATATGCGGATATTGTTTTGTCTTGACTTATTTCCAAGTATTCAAGTTTTTCAGACATTTCCCTTTGTTCTTTGGTCAGCTTTTTCAACATCTCTGTAGAAGCCTCTTCTCGTTCTTCCAGTTGGTTTTTTTTTTTCCAGCTTCTTTATATTGCCCTGAGCCTCGCGCAGATCAAGGCGTATAAGCTTCAAATCTTCCCTCATGTGTGTCATTTCCATAGTCATTTTGGCCCACGTCTGCGCATAAATCACCAATTTGTTTAGAAAGATCATCTTAAAGTCTGTGAGCATTGTTTGAGCTTTTCTCCAGGTTACTCACGTCCATTGTGTTCCTTTGTTTGTCACGTGTCTCTTCTTTGTCTTAGAGTCGAACTTCTGCGTTGTTATTCCAGAGCAAGTTCATTGAAAACCTTTCTTTAGAGCCTGTTCACCAAAATCATGAGGCAGCATGCAATTTTAGGGCATTTAGAAAGAGATTACTTCACTCACTCAGAGCGACATGAAAGCGTGCGTACATCCCACTGAAGTTCGGCCATCATTACTAAAGATAAAGAAACCAGATGCAATCTGAACTTGACTTAATTATTAATAAAACCCAGAAAAATTGAACCAGTGGCTACAAAGAATTTGTCATTGAAAGGCAGAATTTTGCTAACCAAAGCTAAGGAATATCCCGTTCTTACATATGCTGCTTATCTCTTGATAACAAAAAGGTCTCAACAGATATTGACAGGTTGCTATGTAACTTTATATGGAGGACCAAAATCCACTCTATTAAAAACATCAGTAATAATGAACTCATGTGATAAGGGCGGCCTTAACTTTTTAGACTTTTACACTTTAAACAATACTTTCAAAATAAATTGGCTTAAACAATTCATTAAAACCCACTCTCAATTTGGAACTTCATACAAATTTTATTTTCTCTAAATTAGGAGGCCTAAATTTCCTTCCATTTTGTAATTACAGTGTTGAAAAAAATCCCCTTAAAACTATCCAACTTGCATATACAGATGCTTCTCTCTTGGTCATTAATCTGCAACAATTTAATCACCACATAGATACTACATGTGGAACAATAAAGACATCATATACAGAAACAAATCCCTATTTTACCCTTTCTGGTATACTCACAACATACTCTTGGTTCATCAGCTGTTTAACCCAGATGGGTCACTCATGACATATCAAGAATTTACTCTAAAATATAGTGCCATAATCCCTTTTAATGAACTTAATGTTGTTATAAATGCAATCCAAAAAGGAGTTACAGTGCCTTGTGAAAGTATTCGGCCCCCTTGAACTTTTCAACCTTTGGTCACATTTCAGGCTTAAAACATAAAGATATAAAATTTTAATTTTTTGTCAAGAATCACAACAAGTGGGACACAATCGTGAAGTGGAATGAAATTTATTGGATATTTTATACTTTTTTAACAAATAAAAACCTGAAAAAGTGGGGCGTGCAATATATTCGGCCCCTTGCATTAATACTTTGTAGTGCCACCTTTTGCTGCAAATTACAGCTGCAAGTCGCTTGGGGTATGTCTCGAATCAGTTTTGCACATCGAGAGACTGAAATTCTTGCCCATTCTTCCTTGCAAAACAGCTCGAGCTCAGTGAGGTTGGATGGAGAGCGTTTGTGAACAGCAGTCTTCAGCTCTGCCCACAGATTCTCCATTGGATTCAGGTCTGGACTTTGACTTGGCCATTCTAACACCATGGATATGTTTTATTTGTGAACCATTCCATTGTAGATTTGGCTTTATGTTTTGGATCATTGTCCTGTTGGAAGATAAATCTCCGTCCCAGTCTCAGGTCTTTGCAGACTCCAACAGCTTTTCTTCCAGAATGGTCCTGTATTTGGCTCCATTCATCTTCCCATCAATTTTAACCATCTGCCTGTCCCTGCTGAAGAAAAGCAGGCCCCAAAACCATGAGGCTGCCACCACCATGTTTGACAGTTGGATGGTGTGTTCAGGGTGATGAGTTGTGTTGCTTTTACGCCAAACATATCGTTTTGCATTGTGGCCAAAAAGTTCGATTTTGGTTTCATCTGACCAGAGCACCTTCTTCCACATGTTTGGGTGTCTCTCCCAGGTGGCTTGTGGCAAACTTCAAACGAGACTTTTTATGGATATCTTTGAGAAATGGCTTTCTTCTTGCCACTCTTCCATAAAGGCCAGATTTGTGCAGTGTACGACTGATTGTTGTCCAATGGACAGACTCTCCCACCTCAGCTGTAGATCTCTGCAGTTCATCCAGAGTGATCATGGGCCTCTTGGCTGCATCTCTGATCAGTCTTCTCCTTGTTCGAGGTGAAAGTTAGAAGGACGGCCGGGTCTTGGTAGATTTGCAGTGGTCTGATACTCCTTCCATTTCAATATGATATTTGCACAGTGCTCCTTGAGATGTTTAAGCTTGGGAAATCTTTTGTATCCAAATCCGGCTTTTAAACTTCTCCACAACAGTATCTCGGACCTGCCTGGTGTGTTCCTTGGTCTTCATGATGCTCTCGGCACTTTAAACAGAACTCTGAGACTATCACAGAGCAGGTGCATTTATACGGAGACTTGATTACACACAGGTGGATTCTATTTATCATCATCAGTCATTTAGGACAACATTGGATCATTCAGAGATCCTCACTGAACTTCTGGAGTGAGTTTGCTGCACTGAAAGTAAAGGGGCCGAATAATATTGCACACTCCACTTCTCAGGTTTTTATTTGTTAAAAAAGTATAAGATATCCAGTAAATTTCATTCCACTTCACGATTGTGTCCCAATTGTTGTTGATTCTTGACAAAAATTAAAATTTTATGTCTTTGTTTGAAGCCTGAAATGTGGCGAAAGGTTGAAAAGTTCAAGGGGATCGAATACTTTTGCAAGGCACTGTATGTTATTTAAAAGTACAGCAGGACAGACTCCAACATTATTACCCATTGATCCAACCAAACTTGAAATTGGTCGGATTGTTTCTCAACAAGCAATAGTAATCGTCATATATGCTCATTCAGAAAGATGTCGTATCAGTCCCATATGTGGATCTTATTGGAACACCTTTATTAATAACCTTAACTGGAGAAAGACCTGGAACCTGCCAGCAAGATATATGACAAATAATAAAATAAAAGTGTCTTTTTAAAATAATTCACAGATTTTACCTATCAAAAGTCTTTTTGTGTTACAGGGGCAGTTGGAGAACCCAGGCGGCAGACGAAGCGAGACTGGCAGATAAGTGAATTATTGAAGTTGTTTTATTAAACCAGAATCTAAACTTCTATATAAACTGAGAACAGGACTGAGGAGGCAGAGCAAAAACAAAACAATACTAAATGCTATGAAACCAAGCAGCTGAAGACGACAGAGCTAAGGAGAGGTACTCACACACAGGGGAAACTAATAACCAAGGGAGCAAACAGGCCTGAGGTCAATCCAAAACATACAGGAGCAAAACAGAGTCCAAGAGGGGAAATCCATAAAGGGGGGAAGCAGAAGTGTCCATAAACTGACATAGTCCAGAGGTGGTAGGTTTTGGTGGGGGAACTGAATCTGTGACACAAGTGAGTCAATGATCCAGCAAGGATTGAAAGAAGGCACAGAGCTTAAATAGCTGAGGTGAGGTGGAGAACAGGTGAGTAGTGTTTAGCTGATTACTGCAGCTGACACTCATAGCAGTAATCAGCTAGTAGAGGGCAGGTAGCGCAAGAGGGTGACTGATTGGGAGAAAGAGACAGGAGGGAGAGATGACAGATAGAGGGATCCAAAGAAAAACAAGTCAAAACACACAGATGAGCAATAATGGGGAAAAGAAGGAAAAGGAGGAAGAAGGGCAGGAGCTGGAACAGGATCCTAACATTTTGCAGCAATTTAAAAGAGACATAGATATGAACTTGCTCTTTCTGTGAAGGACACCCTGAAGATGTATTTCATTTATTTTGGTCTTGCCCCTTCTCCACCAAATTATGGGTAGATATTTGCAAATTGATTTCTACTTGTATTGAATCAGATTTTTTCTTATGCTTTGAACATATATTGTTTGGCTTCACAGACTATCCATCTACCAAAAGAAAACAATTTTATATTAATAATCTTATTATATATTTAGCCAAAAGGCATAGCCACAAATGTCGATACAGTAATCAGAACCACTGTGGGAAATGGTGTGTTTCATAATTGCTAAGTGTGCATATCTAAGAGTTGTATTGGTTCTGAGGAATAGGAAGGTCAAGAGCATCATTACCACGGTGTGACTGTAATGAAACAAAGAGTAGAAAAGTCCAGAATCAATAAGAAGGAGCTTATGCTTTATTTCTACTTATTACTCATGTGATTGAATGCAAGGATGATCAAGACATAAAGTGATTGATAATCAAAGTACAGACAGTTTTTGATAATAAAGATACAGATAGTTTTTGACGTAAGCCATAATCATTAAAGAACATGAGCTTGTTGTGTGTGCAGTCTCTAATCTTGCTTTGCAGGGATGAAGTCTTTCCTACGAGAGCGATAATGACAAAACATCAGCTGTGACAGAGGAGAACGGACCAACGCAGCACCGGAGGGAGCGGCCAGCCAAGATAGATATACACACTGTTAGAGTATAAGAAGACTGGGTCAGGAACAGGTAGCAGTCTGATTCCATCCGAACAGACTGAACACTTGTTGTTGGTTAGGGACAGAGGATTCAGGCCCAGAGCTCTGTATCGCACATTCAATTTTGCTGTAATAAATACTTTTGATTTTAAGAAGAAGTCTCCTGACTACTCCATCAAAAGAACTGGGTGGAAATAGCCTTACACATATTCTGTTGGGTTGTTTAATTGTAGGATAGACTGATTTCCAACACTACTTCTTTCCATTTTTGATAATGAAGCCTAACAATACATTAAAACTATTAGACATTCCACTAATAAGAAGGCCATTAAGACTGTTGATCTCTGTGCTCTTTTTAATATATTTGTATAATGTAATGTTCTGAGGTGCTACACCTGATATTTATAAGCCCCCTGGCGCTGTTTTTTTTTACAATGTATTGTGTTGCACTGTTCTGCATTGTTTCTTTAAATAAAGACTTCTATTTAAAAAAAGAGAGAGGAGACAGAGGAAAAGGGAAACCTGTCAGGAGGAGACACGTAGAGTGCCTGTATAACCAGAGTAGTGACATGACGGGTCCAAAAAATTTTGGTCACGTGATGTATAGGCGCCATTTTGTTTCCAATTCATGAACGCCGGGTTTTCCTTTTAACGTTGTTTACACCGCAGAGTGTAAATCTAGGTCTTTCTTCGCTCCCTATATACCTGAAAAATGACGGGCTGTTGTGCCTTTGGGTGCACAAATCGGTCAGAGAAGGGATTCCACATGTTTAGATTTCCCAGTAATAGTGAAAGAAGGAAACTGTGGGAAAATAAAGTCCGCAGAGTGGGATGGAAACCGACTTCATCATCGTTTTTGTGCCAGGTTAGTCCCATGTATGTACTTTCATGTTATGATGTATGGGTGAATGACAAATAGAAAGGTTGGATGTGATTTTGGGCAGTTGTGGTTGTTTTGACTTTGACTATTTTCATGCATGGAGATGCATGAAATACGGGCCGCTGAAGTTTAACGGGTTACCCCGTTAAACTTCAGCGGCCCGTATGTGCAAACGTATTTTGCTAAATTGACCGAAGCTGCAAACTCGATGATAGAAACATTATACACCCATGGAAAGCTTAGATTCTCATGAATCCGCCGGTATAAACCACTTTCAGATGTGATTACCACAGCGGGTAATATAAACACATTTGTCCAACAAACAGCAAATAACCTAAACAGCACAACTCACCTTTGAAGGCTCAAAACAAGTCACAGATGAAAATATTCCACAGAAAAACAGCCATAATCCAACCTTGGACATCCAGACAAACAAGCCAGTAAAATATTTTGTCCAAAACATGTCTTGAAATCAGTAAGCAATCCACAAATGGCTAGTTTTCGTGAATGTGCACCTCGCACTGCGCATCCCCATATTGAGTGAATGGAAACAAAATGGCGTCAAATCCCCAGTTGTCGCCACTCTGGTTATACAGGCACTCTAGAGACAGGGGGAGAAGATGAGGAAGCGAGAAATGAGGAGAAAAGGAGGGACACAGAGAGGAGAAGAGAGGAAAGAAGAAGGTAGACAAGGGACCATGGCTGGACTGTGACAAGGTCACTAGAATCAGGAAAATGCCAATTGAAATGCTTGCCCTACATACAGTATCTCAAAAAGTAAGTACACCCCTCATATTTCTGCAAATATTTAATATTATCTTTTCATGAGACAACAATGAAGAAATGACACTTTGATACAATGTAAAGCAGTCGGTCTACAGCTTGTATAACAGTGTAAATTTACTGTCCCCTCAAAATAACTCAACACACAGCCATTAATGTCTAAACCACTGGCAACAAAAGTGAGTACACCCCTAAGTGAAAATGGCCAAATTGGGCCCAATTGGCCATTTTCCCTCCCTAGTGTTGAGCAACTTGTAAGTGTTGCAAGGTCTCAGGTGTGAATGGGGAGCAGGTCTATTAAATTTGGTGTTATCGCTCTCACACTCTCTCATACTGGACACTAGAGGTTCAACATGGCACCTCATGGCAAAAAACTCTCTGAGGATCTGAAAAAAGAATTGTTGCTCTACATAAAGATGACCTAGGTTATAAGAAGACTGCCATCATCCTGAAACTGAGCTGCAGCACGGTGGCCAAGTCCATACAGCAGTTTAACGGGACAGGTTCCACTCAGACCGGGCCTACCAAAGAAGTTGAGTACACGTGCTCAGCGTCATATCCAGAGGTTGTTTTTGGAAAACAGACGTATGAGTACTGCCAGCATTGCTGCAGAGGTTGAAGGGGTGGGGGGGTCAGCTTGTCAGTGCTCATTGCACACTACATCAAATTGGTCTGCATGGCTGTCGTCCCAGAAGAAAGCCTCTTTGATGATGCACAAGAAAGCCTGCAAACAGTCTGCTAAAGACAAGCAGACTAAGGACATGGATTACTGGAACCATGTCCTGTGGTCTGATGAGACCAAGATAAACTTATTTGGTTCAGAGTGTGTCACGCGTGTGTGGCAGCAACCAAGTGAGGAATACAAAGACAAGCGCGTCTTCCCTACAGTCAAGCATGGTGGTGAGAGTGTCATGGTCTGGGGCTGCATGAGTGCAGCCGGCACTGGAGAGCTACAGTTCATTGAGGGAACCATGAATGCCAACATGTACTGTGACATACTGAAGAAGAGCATGATCCCTTCTCTTCGGAAACTGCGCTGCAGGACAGTACTCCAACATGACAACGACTCCAAACACACCTCCAAGATGACCACTACTTTGCTAAAGAAGCTGAGGGTAAAGGTGACGGAGTGGCCAAGCATGTGTCCAGACTTAAACCCATATTAAGCATCTGTGGGGTATCCTCAAATGGAAGGTGGAGATGCACAAGGTCTCTAACATCCACCAGCTCCATGATGAAAGCATGGAGGAGTGGAAGAGGATTCCAGTGGTAACCTGTGATTGTGCCAGTGAATTCTGGGGGTCCTGTCAGTTGTAGGTTGTAGGTTGGGATTTATCTAGATCAGGCTTATCCTGACACATCCCACAGATGCTCAATAAAATTTGAATCAGGGAAGTGTGGAACTCGAGTGAACAGTATTGCTCTGTCATGTTTCCCGGGCCACTCCTGACCAATTTTTGCTGTGTGTCAGGTTGGGTTGTCCTGCTAAGGGTGGCAACTGGCAATCAAGGACTGCTGTTGCCATAGGGGATGGAGTGTTGGGGGTTGCTTGACCTGCAATGCTTAGATGGGTGGTACATGTCAAATATCCACATGAATGTCAGGACTCAAAGTTTCCCAACAGAACAATGTATTACAACACAAGAAAAACACTCAGAGTGCAGTACTCCACCAAGGCTGCTTAGTCGTTGTATGATTTCAGACAGATAAGTCCCGATAAGTCCGCAGTGGTCAATTTGCTGTAGGATGGCAATCATGTGATCATCAGCAGGCAGCTGACGTAGGGTTCACTTCTTGTTATAGTTACAGTGACACCATGTCACTATCTCAGAATTTACAGAAATATTTAACAAATCTGTGGATCCAGACTATAAGCCGCATCATTGCCAAAATCTAATGAGTTGGTCTTTGTCTCATTTCTGATAAAATAAATTTGTGTCCGGATAGTCTTTTTAAATGGTGAGGGAGGTGTGCTTAATTATTAATGAAAAGCAACAACAATGTTGTGAGTGCTGACCGTAAAGCATAACATATACAGTGCCTTGCAAAAGTATTCGATCCCCTTGAACTTTTCAACCTTTCGCCACATTTCAGGCTTCAAACATAAAGATATAAAATTTTAATTTTTTGTCAAGAATCAACAACAATTGGGACACAATCGTGAAGTGGAATGAAATTTATTGGATATTTTATACTTTTTTAACAAATAAAAACCTGAGAAGTGGGGTGTGCAATATTATTCGGCCCCTTTACTTTCAGTGCAGCAAACTCACTCCAGAAGTTCAGTGAGGATCTCTGAATGATCCAATGTTGTCCTAAATGACTGATGATGATAAATAGAATCCACCTGTGTGTAATCAAGTCTTCGTATAAATGCACCTGCTCTGTGATAGTCTCGGGGTTCTGTTTAAAGTGCAGAGAGCATCATGAAGACCAAGGAACACACCAGGCAGGTCCGAGATACTGTTGTGGAGAAGTTTAAAGCCGGATTTGGATACAAAAAGATTTCCCAAGCTTTAAACATCTCAAGGAGCACTGTGCAAGCAATCATATTGAAATGGAAGGAGTATCAGACCACTGCAAATCTACCAAGACCCGGCCGTCCCTCTAAACTTTCACCTCGAACAAGGAGAAGACTGTTCAGAGATGCAGCCAAGAGGCCCATGATCACTCTGGATGAACTGCAGAGATCTACAGCTGAGGTGGGAGAGTCTGTCCATTGGACAACAATCAGTCGTACACTGCACAAATCTGGCCTTTATGAGAGAGTGGCAAGAAGAAAGCCATTTCTCAAAGATATCCATAAAAAGTCTCGTTTGAAGTTTGCCACAAGCCACCTGGGAGACACACCAAACATGTGGAAGAAGGTGCTCTGGTCAGATGAAACCAAAATCGAACTTTTTGGCCACAATGCAAAACGATATGTTTGGCGTAAAAGCAACACAACTCATCACCCTGAACACACCATCCCAACTGTCAAACATGGTGGTGGCAGCCTCATGGTTTGGGCCTGCTTTTCTTCAGCAGGGACAGGCAAGATGGTTAAAATTGATGGGAAGATGAATGGAGCCAAATACAGGACCATTCTGGAAGAAAAGCTGTTGGAGTCTGCAAAAGACCTGAGACTGGGACGGAGATTTATCTTCCAACAGGACAATGATCCAAAACATAAAGCCAAATCTACAATGGAATGGTTCACAAATAAACATATCCAGGTGTTAGAATGGCCAAGTCAAAGTCCAGACCTGAATCCAATGGAGAATCTGTGGGCAGAGCTGAAGACTGCTGTTCACAAACGCTCTCCATCCAACCTCACTGAGCTCGAGCTGTTTTGCAAGGAAGAATGGGCAAGAATTTCAGTCTCTCGATGTGCAAAACTGATCGAGACATACCCCAAGCGACTTGCAGCTGTAAATGCAGCAAAAGGTGGCGCTACAAAGTATTAATGCAAGGGGCCGAATAATATTGCACGCCCCACTTTTCAGGTTTTTATTTGTTAAAAAAGTATAAAATATCCAATAAATTTCATTCCACTTCACGATTGTGTCCCACTTGTTGTTGATTCTTGACAAAAAATTAAAATTTTATATCTTTATGTTTTAAGCCTGAAATGTGACAAAAGGTTGAAAAGTTCAAGGGGGCCGAATACTTTCACAAGGCACTGTAACATACACAGTCATCCCCTAACCAGACTAACGTAAGAGCTAAGGAAATAAAGTGCAGGTATTTCTATGGCTTTTATGATGTTTTATGTTTTACAAACGTGGGATTTGATAAACACATTACAGCTAAAATTTTGCATTCCCATATCCCCACATTTCAGCCAGTCTGTAATGCCTGTCCTTTGCATGGAAACAAGAACTTTGTTTGTAAAAGAACATAAGAGGAACATATATTTTTCAACTTTTCTTGTTTGAGAGTGGAAATAACACTTATCTAAATTTTAACTTTAATCTAGCTTTCTTAAAAATCAGAATTTGAATCATTTCATGGGTTTAGTGTATTATTATATTGCTACATTAGTGTCTGTGTGAAGTCTTACTTGCTTAGCTTCCGAATCCAGCCTCTGACGCTTTCTGGAAGGGCTGTCTGGAAGGATAATTGTATCAGAGTCCGATGAAGCAACAGATGAAACCTGGGACTCAGTTGAGGCTACCATGGAGACAAATTCTAACCACAATTGGCGACAGGAGAAAGAAGACATGTTACACATAGTTCCCTCACACCCATACCGTATCTAATGAAGAATATAAGCTTCACTTGAGATTAAACTTAGCTGTATTAGAAATAATGATTCACCTCGTGTCACTATTTGAGTAAATAGGTTAATAAAGATTACAAATTTAACTGGAACAAACCTTTTTCATATGTAATGGTTAGCACCCCAGTGGAGGGATCTTTTATGATGTCCTCAAAGACATCATCATCCAACTCAGTCCCTGAACTGTCAACGACTCTAACACCTTCCATTACAGCTGGGACACCAAATTTGGCAAATGCTAGGAAACAGGAACAAAAGCGGAAACCAAAAAGTTGATATCTTTAAGGGCTGGACCCGAATATCTGTTTATGATGGCGGTATCCGAATATTAAACTGCTTCTCAGATATTTTGGTGGCATAACTGTGCACTCTAGCTGCCTATACTCACTTGTGTCCTCCATTTTTGTAACAAACAACATCATTTTAGTAGCTTACTTTACTGGCAGGTCAACAGGGCAGGTCATAGGTCACACAGTAAAGATTTACAGAGCCATCTGCTAGATCAAACAGCAAACTACATCACATTATCTGTTGGGCTCATAGACAGTTCATTTTGAATTCAAACCTGTCATTAGAGTTACGATCTGAACTTTTGGTTGAAGATTTGATATGAAGCGAGAGCCCTAATCTCCAGTAAATCAATTTTATATAGCTAAATTCAGTTAATAGCACAGTTAAAGCTCCTTGCGCAAATCTCACATTAACAATATCAAATTCTTACCTGCATTCAAAAAGTCTGATAGATTTGGCTCAGTTATTCGAACAAACGTTTGGGCATCGCCAAGTTTCACCTTCAGTAGCATGTTTCCTGCAGAAAGTATATTGCACATAAGCAGAATCAGCACAGAGGAAAAGTTCACATGTTCATTCTTACAATAAACAAAAACAACAAAATAAGTTTGACAGGCACATAAAGCCAGTTCTAATTACATTAAGAAGGTTTTTCTTAGATGAATGCATGCAACTTTTGATTAAAAAACGGCTTTAAGCCACATGCAGTTGACAAGGTATCAACTAGGCTAACAACTCATCTTGTCTAAGGTAAAAACACCACAAAATAATTTTTAATAAATCACATTTCTCTATACAGCAATACGCCTTCTAGAATTAAAACATACTTTACGATGATCAGCCCTGGTCACTTGTCTACATATTCTGACCTGAGGCTGTCAAATATCATAAACTTGAATGGTTTGTCAATAACAGTCACTGTAGTTAAGTCAGTTCATTTTAAGGCCACTGAGACATTAATGTCAAGTAAAATTTACTGCCCAATACACATTAGACAGAACTACATGAATAGGAAATCACCATTCTCCTAGTTTTAATGAGCTATTACAGTCTGCTTCACAGTCACTTTAATGGACAAGAAAAATAGTGTTTGCAGCTGAAAGAGTAATTCAACATTAACAGTTACACTACATTGAAAATTGTTTTTTGGTCAATAAATAAGCCAAACATAAATCTGTTAGGTTGTACAATAACTACATATGTAAAACTTGCATACTAAATCCTCTGGTTCACTTACCATTTGTACTTGTTGCGTGGCCCGCGCGCGCAATGTAACCCGAGGTGGCTAACTAATCAAGCTAAAGTTAGCTAATTTCTCCCCTCTCAAACTCTGAACACTATGCATGGGTACACACCTCAATCACTCTCTGGGCTTATATAAACCGTATTGACCTTATGTCGTGTCTAGTCCGACGCTATCTAGTTAGTTAAAAAGTTTACCGACAATGGCACAATTAAGCTAGCATTCACTCAGTCACCTTAGCTCTTTTAGAATTCGGTATTTTCAGATACAAAACCGCCAGAAAATAACTGAAATGTTCAGTGAACAATGATATAAAGTAATTCTGACAAGCTGTTTCAGTTGAAATTCCAATTAACTACTTTAGTAAGTAATGAGGAGAAACTTACCGCACTCTTTCCACTTTGAGAAAATGGCGTACTCAACATTCCAAGGAGTTTGAAAATGAGGAGGACGTGGGCAGAGCTCTTCAGAGTACTTCTAACACTACCTTATTTAACGCTGGGAATTAACACCAACTCCAACTCCAGGGGCCTGTTTCACGAAGCAGGTTCAAGAAACTCTGAGTTTCTTCTGCGACTCTGAGTTGATCTACTCTGAGATAGAAAACTCTGAGTTTTCGGTTTCACAACGGCTGATATGAGTTGGGTTAATTAACTCGGAGTAGGTTGACCCGGGCTGAATCCCAAACCGCCCCCTACACACTCCCCCTCCACTACCGAGTGTCACTCCAAAAGAAGTCACACTCGCAGCTGTGGAGGGCACCTATTATTGAAGGGGGAGGGTATAAATACGATCGTCAGGAATGGGACGCCCTGTCGCCTCACTGGAAAACGGAAGATGTCATCGCCATGGTAACACAAAGACGCCTACTGTGCGTGGCTGTAGCGCTGTGGCACAGGTTGCAACTAACAAGGATCGCTGCTGCTTCCAGAAGACGAAAGCATCCCACTTTTTTTCACTAGCATGTTTTCCAATCCTATTGTCTGGCATTTCAAATCCAACAAATGAATGAATGAATAAATGAATTCTGTCAGTTGTGTTCAAATTTTAAGGTGTCAGGGGATGCACAATTAAATCAAACGTCAGCAGAGAAGAAGATTTGTTTCTTTTGTTTTATCTTTTTACACCACTCTTTTTGTGATGTTCTGTCAGTGTGAAAAAGGCGTGGGAGAAATAATGGATGCATGTGGAACTTACATCAATATGTTGTTTCCTCCTCCATTTTGACGTTGCACTTCCTGAAAAAGTTGTCCAGAGTGAGCATTGATGCAGACTCGCTATTTAAGGGCTGAACAGTCCACTCTCCCTCCGCACTACGCGGTTTGGGACGGCCCTTAATATGGAGGACCCTCCACGGGAACGCGCAAACGGAGGGGTAGTGTGTAGGGATAGTGTGTAGGGGGCGATTTGGGATTCAGCCACTATCCCCACATTTAATTGTGCACCCCCTGACACCTTAAAATTTGAACACAACTGACAGAATTCATTAATTCATTCATTTGTTGGATTTGAAATGCCAGATAATAGGATTGGAAAACATGTGAGTGAAAAAAAAGTGGGACACTTTCGTCTTCTGGAAGCAGCAGCGATCCTTGTCAGTTGCAACCTGTGCCACAGCGGTACAGCCACGCACAGTAGGCGTCTTTGTGTTACCATGGCAATGATGTCTTCCGTTTTCCGGTGAGGCGACAGGGCGTCCCATTCCTGACGATCGTATTTATACCCTCCCCCTTCAATAATAGGTGCCCTCCACAGCTGCGAGTGTGACTTCTTTTGGAGTGACACTCGGTAGTGGAGGGGGAGTGTGTAGGGGGCGGTTTGGGATTCAGCCCCAGAGTGAGCATCGATGCAGACTCGCTATTTAAGGGCTGAACAGTCCCCTCCCCCTCCGCACTACGCGGTTTGGGACGGCCCTGCGGCCCTTAATATGGAGGACCCTCCGCGGGAACGCGCAAATGGAGGGGTAGTGTGTAGGGATAGTGTGTAGGGGGCGGTTTGGGATTCAGTCTCGGAGTTACGCGCGTGCACCGCAACTCTGAAAAGACAGCATCAATGGAACCCCGATTCGACGAGTCACCATGGAAACGGAGAAGCGAAAGGCTGCGTTTTTGAAATGGAAGTTTTTCACGCGCTCATATGGCGAGTTTGAACACGTTTTTAGAAAGAAGTGCAACACCGCTGCAGCTGCAAAAGAGAGGGAGACGACGTGAAAAACACTGCTGCCCGGATCAATGCGTAAGTTTAAATGTAGTCCTTTGTAATCGTAATAATATTACAGGGAATAACTGTCTGAATGGCAGCCTAGTATGTTATTTCATTTAGGTGAAATCCCGCTGCGGGGAGAAGCGCACGTGGCAGCAGCTTAAGATGAAATATAGAAACACTGTTCAAACAGGTCAGACCTCGGCATTATTTCATGGAGGTACTTCATGTTGATCATGTTTTACATTGTAAAGTAGCCTAAATATTAAGTGCCTGTTTGACTGTGCAGTTGTTTTATCCACACATAGTCTAAATGTCTGCATCCATATCATGTCCTGTTAAATAATTAAGCCGATTTAAACTAACATAGACTTCTGCTCAGCCAACAGAAAGAAAGCAGATGCCTGTAAAACGGTGGTATAAAAGGTCATGGATGCATATATATATATATATATATATATATATATATATATATATATAGATACACACGTGGACAAAATTGTTGGTACCCCTCAGTTAAAGAAGGAAAAACCCACAATTCTCACTGAAATCACTTGAAACTCACAAAAGTAACAATAAATAAAAATTTATTGAAAATTAAATAATCAAAATCAGCCATCACTTTTGAATTGTTGATTAACATAATTATTAAAAAAAAAAAACTAATGAAATAGGGCTGGACAAAAATGATGGTACCCATAACTTAATATTTTGTTGCACAACCTTTTGAGGCAATCACTGCAATTAAACGATTTCTGTATTTGTCAATGAGCGTTCTGCAGCTGTCAACAGGTATTTTGGCCCACTCCTCATGAGCAAACAGCTCCAGTTGTCTCAGGTTTGATGGGTGTCTTCTCCAAATGGCATGTTTCAGCTCCTTCCACATATGTTCAATGGGATTCAGATCTGGGCTCATAGAAGGCCACTTTAGAATAGTCCAACGCTTTTCTCTCAGCCATTCTTGGGTGTTTTTGGCTGTGTGTTTTGGATCGTTGTCCTGTTGGAAGACCCATGACCTGCGACTGAGACCAAGCTTTCTGACACTAGGCAGTACATTTCTCTCCAGAATGCCTTGATAGTCTTCAGATTTCATCGTACCTTGCACACTTTCAAGACACCCTGTGCCAGATGCAGCAAAGCAGCCCCAAAACATTACTGAGCCTCCTCCATGTTTCACCGTAGGGACATGGATGCTTGGTTTTTGAGTCTATGAACATAGAGTTGATGTGCCTTACCAAAAAGCTCCAGTTTGGTCTCATCTGTCCAAAGGACATTCTCCCAGAAGCTTTGTGGCTTGTCAACATGCATTTTTGCAAATTCCAGTCTCGCTTTTTTATGAGTTTTTTTCAGCAGTGGTGTCCTCCTTGGTCGTCTCCCGTGAAGTCCACTTTGGCTCAAACAACGACGAATGGTGCGATCTGACACTGATGTACCTTGGCCTTGGAGTTCACCTTTAATTTCTTTGGAGGTTGCTCTGGGCTCTTTGGATACAATTCCAACGATCCGTCTCTTCAATTTATCATCAATTTTCCTCTTGCGGCCACGTCCAGGGAGGTTGGCTACTGTCCCGTGGGTCTTGAACTTCTGAATAATATGAGCCACTGTTGTCACAGGAACTTCAAGCTGTTTAGAGATGGTCTTATAGCCTTTACCTTTAACATGTTTGTCTATCATTTTTTTTCGGATGTCCTGGGACAATTCTCTCCTTCGCTTTCTGTTGTCCATGTTCAGTGTGGTACACACCTTTTCACCAAACAGCAGGGTGACTACTTGTCTCCCTTTAAATAGGCAGACTGACTGATTATGAGTTTGGAAACACCTGTGATGTCAATTAAATGACACACCTGAGTTAATCATGTCACTCTGGTCAAATAGTTTTCAATCTTTTATAGAGGTACCATCATTTTTGTCCAGGCCTGTTTCATTAGTTTGTTTTTTTTAATAATTATGTTAATCAACAATTCAAAAGTAATGGCTGTTTTTGATTATTTAATTTTCAATAAATTTTTATTTATTGTTACTTTTGTGAGTTTCAAGTGATTTCAGTGAGAATTGTGGGTTTTTCCTTCTTTAACTGAGGGGTACCAACAATTTTGTCCACGTGTGTATACACACACGTGGACAAAATGAAACAGGCCTGGACAAAAATGATGGTACCTCTATAAAAGATTGAAAACTATTTGACCAGAGTGACATGATTAACTCAGGTGTGTCATTTAATTGACATCACAGGTGTTTCCAAACTCATAATCAGTCAGTCTGCCTATTTAAAGGGAGACAAGTAGTCACCCTGCTGTTTGGTGAAAAGGTGTGTACCACACTGAACATGGACAACAGAAAGCGAAGGAGAGAATTGTCCCAGGACATCTGAAACAAAATTATAGACAAACAACTTAAAGGTAAAGGCTATAAGACCATCTCTAAACAGCTTGAAGTTCCTGTGACAACAGTGGCTCATATTATTCAGAAGTTCAAGACCCACGGGACAGTAGCCAACCTCCCTGGACGTGGCCGCAAGAGGAAAATTGATGACAAATTGAAGAGACGGATCGTTCGAATTGTATCCAAAGAGCCCAGAGCAACCTCCAAAGAAATTAAAGGTGAACTCCAAGGCCAAGGTACATCAGTGTCAGATCGCACCATTCGTCGTTGTTTGAGCCAAAGTGGACTTCATGGGAGACGACCAAGGAGGACACCACTGCTGAAAAAAACTCATAAAAAAGCGAGACTGGAATTTGCAAAAATGCATGTTGACAAGCCACAAAGCTTCTGGGAGAATGTCCCTTGGACAGATGAGACCAAACTGGAGCTTTTTGGTAAGGCACATCAACTCTATGTTCATAGACTCAAAAACCAAGCATACGAAGAAAAGAACACTGTCCCTACGGTGAAACATGGAGGAGGCTCAGTAATGTTTTGGGGCTGCTTTGCTGCATCTGGCACAGGGTGTCTTGAAAGTGTGCAAGGTACGATGAAATCTGAAGACTATCAAGGCATTCTGGAGAGAAATGTGCTGCCTAGTGTCAGAAAGCTTGGTCTCAGTCGCAGGTCATGGGTCTTCCAACAGGACAACGATCCAAAACACACAGCCAAAAACACCCAAGAATGGCTGAGAGAAAAGCGTTGGACTATTCTAAAGTGGCCTTCTATGAGCCCAGATCTGAATCCCATTGAACATATGTGGAAGGAGCTGAAACATGCCATTTGGAGAAGACACCCATCAAACCTGAGACAACTGGAGCTGTTTGCTCATGAGGAGTGGGCCAAAATACCTGTGGACAGCTGCAGAACGCTCATTGACAAATACAGAAATCGTTTAATTGCAGTGATTGCCTCAAAAGGTTGTGCAACAAAATATTAAGTTATGGGTACCATCATTTTTGTCCAGCCCTATTTCATTAGTTTTTTTTTTAAATAATTATGTTAATCAACAATTCAAAAGTGATGGCTGATTTTGATTATTTAATTTTCAATAAATTTTTATTTATTGTTACTTTTGTGAGTTTCAAGTGATTTCAGTGAGAATTGTGGGTTTTTCCTTCTTTAACTGAGGGGTACCAACAATTTTGTCCACGTGTGTAGATAGATAGATAGATAGATATTTAGTTCTCTTTTGTGTCTTTTGGCCCCTTCACACCACAAAAGACCTTGTAACTGTAAGTAGGCAACACTCCAAACATTTATCCAAATGGTAGTTTAAGTTTTATACAGAGGTGTGTTACTGATAGTTCTCTTCCCATTCAGATTTTAGGTGGAATATAGAGTGTGACATTTAGCCTAAACTGAAGTATTGCACATTCTCATCTTTTTAACAGAGCATGGCTGGACAGCAGCAGGATGGTTCCTCAGCTTCCACTGCACAGACTGACACAGTGAGATGGATGTTCAGGAAACACCAGAGGTTCATTCTGTGGAATTCATGTGCAACTGTATAATTTAATGTCCTCTATGTATTCCCAATTATCAGTAAAACGGATTTACAAACTGCATTTGCTGAGAAAAATCCAAAAAACAGATTAGGAGGGCAGATCTGGAAATTGAAATACTGGAGCACAAGTTAGAGGTGGATGATGGTCACAGGTGAATTATGTTAATTATTGGAACATGAACTGAACTATCTCTTTTATTTGTAGGAAATAAAGAAGACCAAATGAAATGTGTATCATGTCTTTATTTGCTGTGGTGGTGATGATGGTGACTACTTTCAAGAGACAATTGAAGACTCAATTGTTCAGAGAACACCTAGACACTTAATCTGACTCCACCTTAGGGGTAGAATAAGTCAGGTGGTCCAAAACCCTCGATATCTCTAGCCAGACTCTTCTCCTCTGTTGTTTCCAAATGGTGGAGCAAATTATCAAACTCTGTGCATTCTGCTGAGTCCCTTTCTACTTTTAAAGACAATTGAAGACTCAATTGTTTAGAGAACACATAGGCACTTAATCTGACTCTACCTTAGGGGTAGAATAAGTCAGGTGGTCCAAAACCCAGCATTTATTTAGCGCTGACAAAGATTTAAAAAAAAAGGGGGGGGGGGGTTGGCAATTCTTCTGCAACCTTTGACCAATCGCACTTGAAACACTTTTTGCACTTACTACAGGTTTTTCCTTATGTCTGAATTCTTGCTTGTGTTGTACGTCGCTTTGGACAAAAGCATCTGCCAAATGAAATTGTAGAATTGTAGATGGTGACTTAAACTCTAAAGTGATTATTGCATACGGTGTCTCTGACTGCTCTGCTGTCCTGGATAGCTGCAGGTGGATGGGGTCATCATCTGGGTCTTCAGTTTGTAGGGCAGGGTGTTGCTCTCCTCTAATAGTAATATTATGAAGAACAACACATGCCACAGTAATATCACAGGCCCTCTCAGGGGTCACCCTGAGGAGACGTAGGCTCTGGAAACGGGCTTTCAGCAGGCCTATAGCCATCTCCACCTGGGCTCTGGTCCTGCAGTGAGTCCGGTTGAAGTTCTGTTGGGGGCCTGGTTCAGGGTCAGGGTATGAGGTCATCAGCCGGGGTTGGCATGGTAACCCCTGTCACCCAGCAGAAGGCCATCAAACTCTCCTGTAATGTATAGTGGATACATCAGAGTATATTAAAGGACAGAGACAAGAGAATTCTATTGTGAAAATCTTTAGGCTGCTCACCATGCTGCAGTCTGTTGCTCAGGTTAGACTCTCCATAAATCCTGGAGTCATGAACAGACCCAGACCACTTGGCCTCCACATTAGAAATGATGTATGCAGCATCACATATGATCTGGACAGTGCAGAGAATGACAGATGTTGAACGCAGTCTTTAACATTTAGAAACAGTAGTCAGTCTACCTGTAGCCTACCTGCACATTTATGTTGTGAATGGACTTCCTATTCATGATGTGAGGGAGCTGTGATGGGGATGTGTGTGCATCTATGCAGCTATTCACAGTGGGAAATCCTAAAAGAAATTCAAATGACTAATCCCAGTCTAAGGCTGCAGCACAATGTCATTAACAGAATATGATTTAAAATGAATGTAACAGATCTCTACATCATTCACCTGCAATTCTGTGGAACTCCTCTTGGTGTTCTGACAGGTTTATGTCCACAATGATGAGTAAAAGTCGTTTCAGAGCCAGGAAAACTTTTCTGACTGTCCTGCATACAGTTGTCTTACTGTAGTGCTCTGCATCTCCGATATTATATAAAAACTTCCATTTGCAAAGAACCGCAGCGCAACACACAATATCTGCTGGATGTGAGAGCATGACTGCAGTTGGTAATGTAAATGTAAGGACAGATTAGGTTGTTTATGTCGATTATGGACTTGAAACGATTACGAAACGGTACCGCTCAAACCTAGCCTAGCCATGCTAGATCCCATGTTTCTGACGGCACAAGGGTCTAGGGAAGCTCGACAGGGAGGGAGGCGGGCTAAAAGGTTGTCCATCAAATCCCTCTGCAGCAATTGGGTAGGTATACAACCAATCAACGTAACGAATAGGCTGACGTAGTTCCGAGAGCACCGGCAGATTGTGGCTAAGTCCCATTAGCTTCCCAACCAGCGGAGCCGCAGAGCCAACTGGTATATTAAGGATTTGCCATATCCCGTCGGCATAAGTCCAAATACGTCTTTCTTCTCAATGAAACACTTAAGTGCCGTCTTTTGTTTATCTTTCAAGTTGAATTTTAGCTTCAAATCTTTAAGGGCTGTGGCCAAAGCCGAGTCAAAAGATAACTGTTTATTGTGCGCCGGTTGTTTCTGTCAGAATCGTCACGTCTCTGTCGTCACTTCGTTACGCCCACCTTCTGACTCTACACTTCATGGTGATTCGTCCGACCAGTTTTAGGAGAATCCAGCCTCGAGCCTTATGGAAGGTAACTAGACCCTCCCTGGCAGAGAATTAAATTCGTTGCCGTGGGTTGTCTAGCGCGGCTAGGCTAGCTCAAACCAATAATTGTCCGGAAATGCGAGAACATTTATGCTCGGTCTGATAACAATCTACCGACGAATATTTAATTATCTGTGCAGTAATGCTGCTCCTTTATCTACTGGATCGTTAATAAAAGCTGTTCTACGCCAAAACTCGCTCGCTTACCGACTGAATGAATGAGGAAATGAAACAGCGTGTGTGGCTGAAAGTGGGCGGAGACGGAAAGAAACTCGCGGTTTTCTCAGGTAAACCTGCTGCCGAGCAGGTTCAACTCATAGAGTCTGTTACTGCGGTAACTGACCGAGAATTTAAGTTACCCCTCTTTGTGAAACAGGCTCGAGTTACCCCTCTGTCTCAGGGTTAAGTTACCTCACTTCGTGAAACGGAAAACTCTGAGTTTCCCTCATTTCAGGGTTAAGAAACTCAGAGTTTTCAGTGAACCTGCTTCGTGAAACAGGCCCCAGCTGTTGTTGAAATAACTCTGATAGAGTCAATGCACTTTGACACTGCATATTTAACACTGGGGAATTTACTGTGTAGGTGTATCTATGTATCTTATCTTATCTTATGATATTTGCTCAGATGGTAAAATGTTTTCTTGGGATTCATATGAATTCATGTTTGAAGACCTAGCTCTTTCTGAAGTGAAATGACAGGCAAAAGTTTACACAGTGAGACCTGCTTCTTTTTTCTACTGCCGGATTGGATGTTTTTAAATTACCATAACTCTGTCATTTTTTACATTATGGGGAAAATAATTTCAGATCTCACTTTACTTGGTGTTTCTGTCGCTTAAAATCATTTCGGTTTTCAGGTGACATTTACGGTTTTCTTTTAATTTGCTCATTTATACTGCTTCGCCACAGCCATTCTCAGCCACAGTCAAGCTGCTGTGTCTCTGTGCAGGCTCGTTAATCACCATGGTGATGACAGCAACTTGACCTGCACTGACAGGGCTTTAGGCTGCATTTAGGCTGCATTTTCATGCACATATAGCTGATGTTACAGTCTGTGGCAACTGGATTGACTGCAGTTCATTCACATTCACCACACACACATAAATCAGATAACATATGATATCACACACATATAGAGCTTATGACTCAAAGGTGCTTAGGAACAATACTGACATATACATGTCATTGCAGAAACTTTCAAAGAGACATAACATGAGCTCCTATCAAAATTTTGACCAGGTGAGATCTTCCTGTCTGTGCTTTTCAAAAATAAAAGCACACCACCATTTGGAAATCTTTATTGGTGCTGGAAATGCTGAAATTCATGCCTTTTGTAGCCTCTCTCACCAAAACCTCACTGCTAAACATAGAATTTAATAAATGGAGCTCAGCAGAACATGCAGGTGCACATACGTGCACGTCAGACGCTGCAGAAACTTCTCTCCTCCACACGACCTTACACACGTGGACAAAATTGTTGGTACCCCTCAGTTAAAGAAGGAAAAACCCACAATTCTCACTGAAATCACTTGAAACTCACAAAAGTAACAATAAATAAAAATTTATTGAAAATTAAATAATCAAAATCAGCCATCACTTTTGAATTGTTGATTAACATAATTATTTAAAAAAAACAAACTAATGAAATAGGGCTGGACAAAAATGATGGTACCCATAACTTAATATTTTGTTGCACAACCTTTTGAGGCAATCACTGCCATTAAACGATTTCTGTATTTGTCAATGAGCGTTCTGCAGCTGTCAACAGGTATTTTGGCCCACTCCTCATGAGCAAACAGCTCCAGTTGTCTCAGGTTTGATGGGTGTCTTCTCCAAATGGCATGTTTCAGCTCCTTCCACATATGTTCAATGGGATTCAGATCTGGGCTCATAGAAGGCCACTTTAGAATAGTCCAACGCTTTTCTCTCAGCCATTCTTGGGTGTTTTTGGCTGTGTGTTTTGGATCGTTGTCCTGTTGGAAGACCCATGACCTGCGACTGAGACCAAGCTTTCTGACACTAGGCAGCACATTTCTCTCCAGAATGCCTTGATAGTCTTCAGATTTCATCGTACCTTGCACACTTTCAAGACACCCTGTGCCAGATGCAGCAAAGCAGCCCCAAAACATTACTGAGCCTCCTCCATGTTTCACCGTAGGGACAGTGTTCTTTTCTTCGTATGCTTGGTTTTTGAGTCTATGAACATAGAGTTGATGTGCCTTACCAAAAAGCTCCAGTTTGGTCTCATCTGTCCAAAGGACATTCTCCCAGAAGCTTTGTGGCTTGTCAACATGCATTTTTGCAAATTCCAGTCTCGCTTTTTTATGAGTTTTTTTCAGCAGTGGTGTCCTCCTTGGTCGTCTCCCATGAAGTCCACTTTGGCTCAAACAACGACGGATGGTGCGATCTGACACTGATGTACCTTGGCCTTGGAGTTCACCTTTAATTTCTTTGGAGGTTGCTCTGGGCTCTTTGGATACAATTCCAACGATCCGTCTCTTCAATTTGTCATCAATTTTCCTCTTGTGGCCACGTCCAGGGAGGTTGGCTACTGTCCCGTGGGTCTTGAACTTCTGAATAATATGAGCCACTGTTGTCACAGGAACTTCAAGCTGTTTAGAGATGGTCTTATAGCCTTTACCTTTAAGTTGTTTGTCTATAATTTATTTTTCGGATGTCCTGGGACAATTCTCTCCTTCGCTTTCTGTTGTCCATGTTCAGTGTGGTACACACCTTTTCACCAAACAGCAGGGTGACTACTTGTCTCCCTTTAAATAGGCAGACTGACTGATTATGAGTTTGGAAACACCTGTGATGTCAATTAAATGACACACCTGAGTTAATCATGTCACTCTGGTCAAATAGTTTTCAATCTTTTATAGAGGTACCATCATTTTTGTCCAGGCCTGTTTCATTAGTTTGTTTTTTTTAATGATT
This sequence comes from Acanthochromis polyacanthus, assembly GCF_021347895.1. Taxonomy (NCBI): domain Eukaryota; kingdom Metazoa; phylum Chordata; class Actinopteri; family Pomacentridae; genus Acanthochromis; species Acanthochromis polyacanthus. The sequence continues at coordinate 13,880,389 of NC_067126.1, read as the reverse complement.
ATGTTAATCAACAATTCAAAAGTAATGGCTGTTTTTGATTATTTAATTTTCAATAAATTTTTATTTATTGTTACTTTTGTGAGTTTCAAGTGATTTCAGTGAGAATTGTGGGTTTTTCCTTCTTTAACTGAGGGGTACCAACAATTTTGTCCACGTGTGTAAAGCTATGCCTCATCGAACTTTTGACCTGGTGAGATCTTCCTGTCTCTGCCTTTCAAAATAAAAATCTTTATTGGAGCTGCAATTGATGAAATTATTGTTTTTGTAGCCTCTCTGACCAAAAGGTGACTACTAAACATAGAATTATATGAACGGAGCTCAGTAGAACGTGCAGTTGCACGTATGTGCATGTCAGACGCTGCAGTGATAATGGCCTCTGCACAGCCTTAACGCCACGTGTAATCAAAATTTTGACCAGGTGAGATCTTCTTTTCTCAGCCTTTCAAAATAAAAGCACACCACCATTTCAAAATAAGTCTCTTTAGGACCTCCAAATGACCAAATTGACCTCTTTTCAGGCCTTTCGCGTCACGCGAGGACTTGTCTAGTTCAAATTCAGATTTTAATAAACTGCATTTTGCTGCCATGCAGCAACCTTTGACCCCACAGACCCCAAACAAGGGCTAGATGATCCACGGGGGTCACTGACCAATAATTCAGTGGAATGATAACCTAAATCCCAGTGGTTTTCTTAATTGGCCATTTGAAGTCTAACAAATCAGAAGCTCTCAGACTCATGACCCTTCAGACCCTCTGAGTCAGAAAAGCCTGCACGGGCAAAACATATTTCCAAAAGTCGCACAGGTCTGAAAATCGAATATGTCACAGTAAATTTAATTTTTAATATTACTATGAATTACTATGAATCCCCAGAGCAGGCTACACAGTAAATGACTGTGATTTTTTAAAGTACTTAACTGTTCGAGGTTTCTATATTACCCGGTACACAATATATTATTGTGAATTTCTCCAGTACTGCAATGGTTACTGTGAACTTTTACAGTACTGTTCAAGTTACTGCTATTCCCTACAGTAAATAATATGTTACTGTAAATTCCAGTATATTATTGTGAATTTCTACAGTACTGCAATGGTTACTGTGAACTTTTACAGTACTGTACAAGTTACTGCTATTCCCTACAGTAAATAATGTTACTGTAAATTCCAATATATTATTGTGAATTTCTACAGTACTGCAATTGTTACTGTGAACTTTTACAGTACTGTACAAGTTACTGCTATTCCCTACAGTAAATAATATGTTACTGTAAATTTCACACTACTGTAATGCTTGATTTGTTTTCTTACGGTAGTGATGACATTACTGTGAAATACTACAGTAGACCTTAGTCTGCTGTAAATTTTTACAGTATTGTGTTTACTACCGTGATATATACAGTATTTCGCAAATTACTGCTTATTATACAGTATTTTACTTTTTAAAAAATCACAGTAACTTACTTTACAGATACACAGTAACTTACTGTGAATTTCACAGTCATTTCTTACAGTGTACCGATCGTCACATAACTCCACCACGTTCCTTGGCGGAGTTAGATGATCGATGTTCCTCACCAGAGGTGGGTAATAACGAGTTACATTTACTCTGTTACATTTAGTTGAGTAACGTTTTGGGAAAAATGTACTTCTGCGAGTAGATTTTCTCTGCCATACTTTTTACTCTTACTTGAGTAGATTTCTGAAGAGGAAATGTGACTCTTACTCCATAACACTGGGTTACGCTGGGTGCTACTTTAGTTGTGGCATTAGATATGCTTTATTTTGCCAGAGAGATAGCCCAGTGGATCTACCACATAACTGCGTTTCACCAATCAGACGAAGCAACAATAATCACGTGACTCCATTTCACCAATCACATGACCTCATATGAACTGTGGTGGCATAGTGACACAAACTGTACACACGAAGCAGACATGGAATGAAAAAAACGTGGCATTTTGGAGAAATCTGATCTTGCATCAGAGTCTGACAACAATAGCATAGCATTAGCATGGATATCTTCAACTTTTGTGTTCTGTTTACAGCATTGCACGTACAGTCTGTGAGCATGCGGTATTCAGATTGAGATTCAGAAAAATTTATTTGTCCCCAGGGGGCAATTAAAAATATCAATATATATATATATATATATATATTTTAAATTTATATATATATATATATATATATATATATATATATATATATATATATATATATATATATATACACATAGTGAATATATCTTGTCACTGGAAGTAGTTTGCACTGTTCAAACATACAAACGCTACCCTACTACAGGTTTTTGTTTCAAAAGCTTTAAGTTGTGAAAAACTGAGATTTGGAAATATGTCTTTCTCGTGCCTTAACTTGTCGTTTTGTAAATATGTTGTTTATTTTTACTATTTTTAAATTTTATTATTTGGAAATACCATAATTTGAAAGCTTACGAAAGCCAAAAACAAATCGACATATCTTATACAAATAAAGCAGACATGGGAGAAGAATGAAACGGAGGAGTTAAGAGTGAATAACAATTGTAAGTTAGAGAATCCACAGGAACTGCTTGCAAAAAAAGTTTTAAATTTGACAGCATGTACCACACACAGAGACAGAATTAAAGTAAAAGATTATCAAGCAGAGGCTCTACTGCAGCCAGGTTGAAATAAGACAAAGTTAGCAAATTGAACAGGGAATAAGGAGAATGATTGATGAAAAAAGGAATTAAAAAGGAGAGATCTAAGTGATTGAGACTGTGGGGAGGAGAGAGGGCGAATGAAAGTTTTTAGAGGTGAGTTTTACAACCCAGTATAAAAAATACCTCCCTGACAAGTCTATTAGTAACAGAGTCGGTTTGAAACACACAATAACAAGAATAAATGTCCTCACACACCTCAGAGACTGGGAGTCTAATTTGCATTGTTGTCTGTCTGATCATATCATTTCTACAAAATAAATCAGACAGTACAATCAAACGGTTACTCAGTACTTGAGTAGTCTTTTCAGCAAAAATGAAGATGATGAGACTCAACCCACATGTATGGTGCTGCACACAGTGGGGGCCAGTCTACAGTAACAAAGAACACTTGGCATCACAATAACAACCATTGTGCAGATTGTGAGAGCATTTGATGATCCAGTGATCAAATTATTTGGATCTTTTAAACAGGACACATCAAAATAAAAGGTTTCAGTCTACTTTCGACAGTACACTTCAGCTTGGTCACATGTGCCTGAAACACAACACACGCATCATTTGCTTAACATTGGTACATTTAAGTCTTATCAGGCTTTGATCAGCAAGCTTAGTTAGCCCAGTGTGATGTAATTCACGCCAACTGTAAAATATCACAGTATTAAATGGGATGCCAATTGTCTTATTTTCTCTGGTCAAAACACGCAGGAAAAACGCACCAACTGTAAGAGTGCAATGTACATATTACATATTAGCCTTAATCAAAAAGCCATTGAATTTGGAAACCTTTAAGAAAAGAAGCAATTACTGATAAGTCTTGTATTTATATATATCAGATGATTTAAGTATTTCACTATTTATTTCATAACCCTTTTTACTTTGTAGGAACTTTTATAAATGTATTTGTTTCACATTGAATGAAACTGCGTTCCATAGTCAATAGGCAGGAAGTAACTGTCTGTCGGTGTTCTACACACCTCCATACAGCAGGTGGCAGTACTGAGCTTTTAGGGTGAATCTGTTCGCCATTCGCTGAAAGTTGTTGGCTGATCCTCGCCAGTGTGTCGGTTCGCCAAGCGCACCCAGCGTTGTACCGAATTGTGACATTAAAAGATAGCAGCAGCTGATATGGACGGAGAAGCTGTGGTTACTGTTCGTCTGGTGAGGTCCTTCGAGCACAGGAACTTCAAGCCTATTGTGTTTCATGGAGTCAGTTTAGACCAAACGGTACAGGACTTCATTGAATTCGTAAGAGTTGGTGAGTACATTTAGCAATGAAATTTAACGCACTTTGTATTGGCATGCATTTTTAAAACGAACTATCAGTTTGATAACTCAATTGGTCGTGTATCAACATCACTGAATGATAAAAATGATTTTTCACGCGTTTCATTAGTTGGCATCTGTTTCGGAAGTGACTTCATCCAGTAGGGTAAACAATCATAAGCATAAATTGAAAACAAAGTTCCAAAAAAGTGAAGACGTCTGTGTGAAACACAAATTAGATAACTAGTGATCCTTGAAACTATGCTGACTACATATGTGATTTTCAGTTAGTCTAATTGCATGAACATGGTTCTAAAATGAGCTGACTCATTGTGAACAGCAGTACCTTTGCACTGGGGTAGAAATTTGCAAAATTACATTTTGTTGAATAACGTGAAAAGGAACTTGGTTAATATTGGGAGCACATTCCATGGTCAGCAGAGACCAAGATAAGGTCAGGACTACTGCAGTGGCTAGATAGTGCTTACATATGGGACTTTGTGAGGTCAAAAGATATTGTGAGATGAAATTTATTTAGCAAATCGAGTAATCAAACAGAACACTTCTGAGGTATTTTAAAGAGAAAGGCAGAACAACATCAGCAAAAGCAGCTGAAAAAATGGCTCTGAAGAGTGACAGAACATCTCTTCAGAAATAGGGCATCCTCTATGCTGATGAGGATCGAGTCTGTCATCAAGAATAAAGGTGGACATGTGAAGTATTGAGAAAATTTAAGCTATATGAATCCCAGTGATCAACAGTCTACTAGTTATTGTTGCATTGAATTTATACAGTGGGGTCCTTTCTATACAGTAAATCTAAACAGTTTTCAGTTTGACATTAAAGCAAACACCCCTCAGGCAAATCATAAGTAATGCAATTACTGAGAGCAATTGTAAAACAAAAATATTAAATTAAATACTATTACTAGTAATAATTTGGCTGGATTGTATCCTTATTCAGTTATTTAATAACTGGCTTCCAAGACTTATCAAAAGAGTCAGCAAAGTTCTTGTTTCCACTTGAATATAATTCAACATCTAGCCAAAAGTGTTGCAGAGGCCAGAACCTGTTGCTTTGTTGAGGACAATTCTCAGACTTCAGCTGGTAGGAAAACCTATTAGATTAATAGAACTGTAATGGGATCAGGATCAACTCTTATGATAAACACAGTATCTAGGGTGTCAAATATTTGGTGCCAGAATATATGAATATGATTCGCTAATGACTGCTTGCATATCCTGATATAAAGTGTCACTGCTACCTGGATACATTTTTGCCAGTCAGGCATTTGTGTAATGCACATTACATACAAAGACTGTAGACAAAACCTTCTAAAGTCTTCTAAATGTTCCCCGTGTCAGCGTTTTGTAAAGATGTTGTTTATTTTTACTATTTTTTATTTTATTATTTGGAAATACCATAATTTGCACATTATTTTGCATTGTTGTCTGTCTGATCATCATTTCATGAGTTGATCAGTTTCCATCAGCAAGACGAGTGAGTCGTCACACACAGAATTACAGTTTAGTCTGTTGTTCCAATTGGGAGTGTATTAAATGTCACTAGGATCAATACACGCGTCTACAAAGTGAGGGAGTTGTGCACAGACCAACAGCAATTATAAATTTTTCTTGCATTCAGATGGAGTCGATCAAGATCTGATAGAGAGTTACACTGGGTATTTTATTTACGCCCCAGGCAGGTGAGCGGTCACACAGACTCACAGTTTATCAGCTGCTTTTAAATCAATTGTTCCATCTCATCTGTTTTCAGGTTAAGTCCTGAACTGTCAATGTCATTGTTTTATCAAAAACTATACTGTTAATGTTTCATGAGCTGCACTTAGCTTAGATTTTGTCTTGTCATTGTGTTATTAAGCATTATACATTACTTGGTATATTGTCTAATTGTGGTGGGTATGTCTGAATGAAACCTTGAGGAACATTAACATAAAAATGACCTCTGTCTAAATGATAGGTTGCTGTCACTTTAACAGATCAATGAAGTTACGGATCCCACATCTGAAAAGGGGCATATTTCTAAAGATTCTCAGACATCCAGGTCATAGTATTCCTAATTACTAAAGCAAAGGCAACTGTACTTGCTGCTAATGTGTTACCAACAGTGCAAAGGATTTACAGAATAAAGTCTTGATAAAGATGACAATTTCTTCCAGATATTGCTACAAAACCAGGACTTCCACTTCCATTCAGGAAATATGCTTATGGTACGTATGTCTGACTTGATTTTTACCAATCGAAGGTTTTGTGAATACTCAGTTTTTCAAAGTAAATTACAATTAATTATGTAATGCACTGCTATGTCTGATTATGGAATCAGATATTGTACCTGCAGAAGTCTGAGCTGTTTTTAAAAGGCTATTAGACCTGTAAGACTTTTTAACAAACATTTCCTATCTTCTTTGTATTTGTTTTTCATACTGTATCCAGTATATTACAGTTTTTCTCAATTGATAAGACACTGTTCCTGAAAAATAGCACACATTTCCCAACACACTGCACACTATTTTTTAAATTTAAAAACAATTCACAAAGCACTGCACACTTGTGTCAAAAGCGCACTTTATTGTCAAAATCTGAACTTTATTTTCAAAATCAAGACACATGAAGCAAAACTCACTGTGTTTTCACACCAAGTGTAAAAAAATGATACAGTCCTCAAAAATGACAACTTAAACACAAATACAGCCTATAAATAAATCAGAGGGGGGGCACTGCAGTGCCTGACTGTACATTTCAAAATAAAAATAATGTTGGACAAAAAAAATACAGCACTGTACAGTACAGAAATATTTACACCACCTCTGCATCAATTCTCTCAGCCTGGTCAGGCCACAGGACCTCATCAACATCACAAGCTGTGTTTTCTCTGGAAAGAAAGCCCTAGTGTGTCTGATCCAGCCCTGACCTGCATCAACGGAAACATCACCAGAGATTTTCCCAAAGGTATATGAGCGGCAGCTCATATACCTTCCACCTCCATGTAGAGAAGAATTCTTCTATAGGATTCAGAATGGGGGAATATGGAGGCAGAAAACCACAATAACTTGGGGGTTCATATTGAACCATTCCCAAATCAATAGTCCTCTTTGAAAACTAGCATTGTCCCAGATGTATTCATGTGCATCATCAGAATCCAACTGAAAAACTCTCTGGAACAAATGCACACAAAATAGAGAAAAAGTCAGTCATATGCACTTTCTGTAATTTTACTAGCACTTGTGAAGCAGAATTATACATTAGATTTTTTTTTTTTACAGTATTCTCAGAACATTTGTGACTGCTTGCATTGTTCCAGTATAGAAATGTCACTGAAGTGACAAGCTACATTTACATACCATGTAAAATATACCACAACAAACCTGAAACAATTTACTTTACTGGGCTTGCGCTAGCCGATGCGCCATGGCGCCATTGGCACATCGTTTTGCTGGATGGTGATCAAGATTCGGGTGGCTCCAAACATTTCCGACGCCTGCCAAGAGAAAAAGTTTGTTTTTCTTATATTATCGCTCGGGCATTTCGAAGAAAAAGTAAGTCGAACCCTTTTTTGTTGCTTTTTGACTGCGCCATCCGGCGGGGTGATGTGCCAATGGCGCTGTGGCGATCGGCTAGCGCAAGCCCAGCTTTATGCACCATCCTTACTATCTGCTGACCTCAACACATTCTGAACAGCTAATGCTGCTTCCCAGCAGATTTTATTCATTGGCAAAAGTGTTTTCAGTTTTGACCTGTTGTATCTTAATTGTGACAGCAGTGTTGGAACAGTGTCCCAATTCTGCTGTTCACTCTTTGAAAAATGTGTGCTATGAGTGAAAAAGTGTGTTCAAATGAGCAAAAAAAGAGTGCAAGAGTTTTGAAAACTATGTGCAAACCATGAATAGTGTCCAAAATTTGAACAGCAGTGTCCTGTTTTTGAGGAATGTGTGCAGTCAGTTGATGGCTGTGTGCAGTGAATGGAATTTAGTGTCTTATCAATTGAGAAAAACTGTAATTAAACTGTATTTATTCTGATATACTGGAATAGAGGAAGAGAGAGAGACAAAATAATACCTGCTTGTAAAGATTGGCAGCTAAAAGTGTATATAATGTTGTGTGTTAGAGGTAATTGTGATTTCTTGTATGTGTATGTGGCATGTACCAAAACCCCTGCACTGCATCTGATTTTGTTACCTTGTACTTTCAGACAAAATGAAGATTATCCACCAAGCTCATGGAGCAAAGGTATCCATCTGTCACACTGCAAGGCCAGAAACAAGGCGTGTGTCTGCAGGCCAGATGTACATAAAGAAATCAATTTGAAACATGCAGAGGTATAAATGTATCTCTAGTATGCAGCTTTTATTGATGAAAATAATATTTCACTGGTCTATTGACAGATGCCACTACTAGACACTAGCACAGACAGAAAGTGGCAGGATAAAATCAGGTGGGATTACAGTAGGTACAGTAGTATTGTTTAATGGAAAAATAATTAAGTCTTTTCATAATGAAACAATACAGCCTGGTACGCCCCAATATTGCCCAATATTGCATATGGCTGAAAGGACTGCAGCAAAAATTAAGTAACCTAGAAGTGTACATGGAGAGGGTAGTCTCTCCCCAGTCATTGATTTAACCCCCAAAAGCTCTGTGTATCAAACTGACATATTTAGATTTTTTTCCCCATGTAAGTAAGACATTAAAATGGCTTAGCTATAACTCTGCACAGTTGCTTCTACTAGTCTGTCTCCCTGTGTAGTCCTGTGATAGACTGGTGACCTGTTCAGTTGAATCTTCACCCTGAGACAGCTGGGATATACCTTGGACCCAAACCCTGCCAAAGAAATGGGACCGATAAAATCTCAATTAAATAATGTACAAGCACAAATTATACCTAAAAACATGACATTTATACAACAAAAACAGAAAAAGCTTTTGACTCTGTATACTGCTCATTTTTTATAACACATTGCACAAGTTTCAGTTCCATGCAACCTTCATACAAACGTTAAAAGCTCTTTACAATATACCGACAGCAAGAATAAAAATAAAAGGCTCTCTATCTGGATCCTTTAAACTGGATTGCAGGTGTTGGAAGGGGTGTCCTATCAGTCCCCTCCTGTTTGCACTCTTTATAGTGCCTTTGCCTGACTAGGCAAATGAGTCTTGCTGTCAGGAGAACGCAACATAGCGATGTTGGCATATGATATTCTGTTGTACAGGCCCTGCCCAGCCCACTGTCTCTCCCACCTGGGAGACAGTGGGCTAGGCTACCACAAACACAGAGTTTGGATCAGTATCAGGGTATAAATTGAACGCTCACAAATCCTAACTATTAGTTTTTAATTAACACCCAGTCAGTGCCTCAGAGACCAATACGCTATTAGGGAAGTAGACAGTATGACTGTTCCCTGTACAGGTGTCCCCTGCTTTCACCACAAGTGAGCTGGGATAGACTCCAGCACCACCACCACCCAAATGAGGATTAAGCAGTGCACAGATACTGGACAGGAAATCAAGCCTAGCTTAATATAAGCACAATACAAAGATGGTAAATAAATATTGTATTGAAATCAGTTATAACAACAATTCAAATTAACAACAGCCAATCCTTATTTTGTCTTAGCATGCAATTTAGGTTTTTTTTTCATTTGAACTTTTTTCATTGGAATTAGCTCAAGGACATTCTAATTATGTTCTTTCATAATGATTTGCTAGCTGAGCATACCTCTTTGTGTAAAAAAAAAACTTGCATAATTTAACAATCAAGAGTTTACCATGCTTAATCTTCATGTGTCAGCGGGTATAGGCTGGCCTCGAGGGGTATGTACTGGCCTAGGCCAGAGTATACCCTGGGATAGGCTTTGGCTGAGGGTGGTATGAACTGGCCTAGGCCAGAGTATGCCCTCGGGTATACTTTGGTCTAGGCCAGTTTATACCCTTGTATATTTTGGCCAGGGAGTTAATTTGACCTGTTACACCTGGCTTCTTGGTACTATGGAAGTCAGTTGAATTCCAGCTGTCACCCAAGGTCTCACTACAGGCTATTATTGGAGGTAGCAAGCTGAAACACCACCTGGGAGAAAACCCTAACCCATGATAAGACCTCTCACTTAAAACTTGATTTTAAGTCGCTAAATCCTTGAATCCAAGGAAGCCATATTCTGTGATCAGTTGAGTGGCTTATGACCCAAATTTTATTTAAGTTAGCCTTAATGCAACCTTCAAATCATGGCAGAAGCATGGTCAAGTTTATGTCTAGACTTCTTTGGAACATCCTCACTTAAAAGCTTCCAAGAATTGAGTGAACAGTACGTCTTGGCCAGGCAGGATCTCTTTGGGTTTCTGCAGTTGAGACACCGTATTGACAAAATACTAAATAAACCAGTCTTGGAAGAATCAAGATCTGGACATGGTATATTAGGCGTTTTTATCTCAGCTTATAGGACAGACACATGCTTCAGAACAATCCCCAAACTATGTAAAGAGCTCGAAGAGTTAAATGGGCTGAATACATCCCACATAAAAGACATATGGGAAAGAGAGGAAAACTTTATCATGTCATTGGAGGAATGGGAAGATCTGAATGACAAGCAGTGGAAACAATCACTTCACTGTCTTGGAGAGAGTTAAAATATGGTCTGATTCTTTATAACACCAGCTCAGAAACAATTCAGGGAAAGGCAGGCTGCTTGCTGGAGAGGATGTGGAAATTTGGGGGCAAACCATTTTCATGTGTTTTGGGGGTGCCCTCGGATTCACAGCTTCTGGAAGATGATTAGAGATACACTATATTGCCAGAAGTATTCACTCACCTACCTTGACTCGCATATGAACGCAAGTGACATCCCATTCCTAATTCATAGGGTTCAATATGATGTCGGTCGACCCTTTGCAGCTATGACAGCTTCAACTCTTCTGGGAAGGCTGTCCACAGGGTTTAGGAGTGTGTTTATGGGAATTTATGACCATTTTTCCAGAAGCGCATTTGTGAGGCCTGGCTCTCAGTCTCCACTCTAATTCATCCTATAGGTGTTCTATCGGGTTGAGGTCAGGCGTCTGTGCAGGCCAGTCAAGTTCATCCACACCAGACTCTGACATCCATGTCTTTATGGACCTTGCCTTGTGCACTGGTGCACAGTCATGTTGGAAGAGGAAGGGGCCAGCTCCAAACTGTTCCCATGAAGTTGGGAGCATGGAATTGTCCAAAATGTCTTGGTATGCTGAAGCATTCAGAGTTCCTTTCACTGGAACTAAGGGGCCAAGCCCAGCTCCTGAAAATCAAGCCCACACCATAATCCCCCCTCCACCAAACTTTACACTTGGCACAATACAGTCTGACAAGTATCGTTCTCCTGGCAACCACCAAACCCAGACTCGTACATCAGATTGCCAGATGGAGAAGCGCGATTCGTCACTCCAGAGAAGGCGTCTCCACTGCTCTAGAGTCCAGTGGTGGCGTGCTTTACACCACTGCATCCGATGCTTTGCATTGCACTTGGTGATGTATGGCTTGGATGCAGCTGTTCGACCATGGAAACCCATTCCATGAAGCTCTGTTCATGTTCTTGAGCTAATCTGAAGGCCATATGAAGTTTGAAGATCTGTAGTGATTGGCTCTGCAGAAAGTTGGCGACCTCTTGGCACTATGCGCCTCAGCATCCGCTGATCCTGCTCTGTCAGTTTACGTGGCTGAGTTGCTGTCATTCCCACACACTTCCACTTTCTTATAATACAGCTGAAAGTTGACTGTGGAATATTTTCAGCGAGGAAATGTCACGACTGGATTTGTTGCACAGGTGGCATCCTATCACAGTTCCACGCTGGAATTCACTGAGCTCCTGAGAGTGACCCATTCTTTCACAAATGTTTGTAAAAACAGTCTGCATGCCTAGATGCTTGATTTTATACACCTGTGGCCATGGAAGTGATTGGAACACCTGATTCTGAGTATTTGAATTGGTGAGCGAATACTTTTGGCAATATAGTGTAGCATGGAGGTTTTAGGAATCAAAATTGGTGTAGGGTTAGGGTTTTTTGTTTGTTCTGTTTGTTTCTTTTGCTGGTGTGTATGCATGTGTTCTATTTTTTTCTTATTTCTACATGCTCGTTTACAAAAGTGAAAAACAGTTTGCAATGAAGGTTTGTAAGAAATTGTGCATCTGCTTATTTCTTAATGGAATGAAAACAGAATTTCCAAAAACAATAAAAAATAAAGCAGAATATTTCAGCCATAATTCTTACTGTACTGTTTACTGCAGTAAAGGCAAAACAGATGACAAAAATGCTTAACATGATGCAGTAGTGCTCTGTCATTTGATTCTGAGCTGTTGATTTAGGGTTTAATTAGCAGCAACAAGAAATATTTTATTTAGGGCCTGACCAATATAGACTTTTTTGAGGCCGATGCCGATATTTGGCAGAAAAATTTCTGATAACCAATTAATTGGCCGATTAATTAAAAAAATATAACGAATAAAATAGCTTCTTTTTTGGTCCCTTAATGCTTCAATTCAAAGATATGAATTACAGGCAGAACATTTTACTGTTTTACAATACTTTGTCCTTTAGTATTTGTTGAACTATACAACAGAAAGGAATTTTTAAGTACAAAAACATGCAACAAATATTAAACCTCTCGGAAATTATATAACCTTTTAAAAAGAGTCAATGAGTTATAAGTGAGTTATGAAATACATCTTGTCGTGTACTTCTTGTTAGAGGTAGGTTATAGTCCAGCTTTTTTTTATAAAGTTGTAATTGTGAGAAGAAAGCAACAAACACACTATGGTAGCATTCTTTTCACAAGCCTCATTTATTTATTTTATTAATCTACAACTATCAAGAACAAAGAACTTTTAAGTACAAAATAATGCGCAAAACTGCAGTACATCTCTGGAAAATGAAATAAACAACCTTAATTAAAATGTAAATATATAGATGAATTATGAACTCCTTCTTGTCACATCTGCCTCTCAGCCCTAGGGTCCTTCTTATTAGTGTAATCAGAGGTAGGTTTTAGTGCAGGTAGAACGTTTCCTTCAATAAAGGAAGTCATGGTTTTAAAAACTACATTTTATGTTTTCTTGGGTTATCTTTGTCTGACATTAAAATTTGTTTGACTTTACAAGTGTCACATGTTGTGATGAATATCAGTTGCATATAAATTAGAGCATGAACCACCAGTTCAATATACTATTGATCCTGCCTTCGGATAAATGTGCCAAGGATAAGACAAATTTTTTAGAATTCTGGGTGTCTGAAATGAGCTGCAAATCATCTGTATGATAACAAGTTACAATCTCATGTCATTGTGACTGTATGTTTCATAAATTTTTGAAAATAAAACTTTTTTTTTAACTAAAATTTCAATTTACATGTTTTGTTTTTTTTCAGACGAATGAGCTGGTAATGAGTTTGTATGATGATGACAAACTCATTCTGCAAGATGACCAAACCCTTAGAACTGCTGGTGTTGGTAAGAGTTTGCAGTTGCTGTCCATTAAGAAGTCACTGACCTAAACCTTACTTAATTTAACTCAAACTTTAAAAAATCCACTTAGAAAATGTAGGATAAACAAACTACTTCTGCTTCTGTAACTTTTATGTTTTTCGTTTAGTATCAAAGACATTCAGTGGTCTTACTTCTATGAGTGCATAGCAGACAGGAACTACTAGTTAGTTAATATGTACTTTTAGTATAGCCACTTTTTAAGAAATGTAAACAAATATAGGCTAAGATTTTTCCTGCAGGGTGCTATAGGCAATCACCACAGCATCACATTAACATCCAATTGTCCACATGGACTCATTTATTTGCACAATGTTTGCGCTAGAAAACCAAACTTTTTTGCTTCTTTTATTCTATATTTTTATAAAAATTGCTTTTCTTGCACAATGTACTAATGAAAGAGACCACTATGGAACCATCTGGAAATTATGCTGTCTTAGTGGTTTATGCTTAAACTCTGCTTTAACAATTGATTTCTCAAATTGTGCAAGCGCATGTATTTTTTGTATGCACAAAGGATTTGGAATTTTTTTTTTTAATATCATGATTGCAGCTTTACAGAAGAGCAGTATATCTGAGAACTTTCCCTTTGTTCTTACAACTATAAGAAAGTTGGTACAACATCAGATTTTTTACTAGATGTTAATCCTAAGTCTGTGAAATGTGTAGGGATGAACAAATAGCCATTTAGCTTGGCTTGTAAGCGGGGCTTCAGACTGACTTTTTCTGCTGGTTGCACTTGTGTGCCAAACTTTTTGATTTAAGTATTCTCACAAGCCTTTTTACGGTGATTTTTGGTGCTGTTCAATATATTTTAGGCATAACATTCTTTGTCAGTTTCCAGACACAGGTAATTTCTTAACACTACATGGAAATGACTTAATGTAAACAGGAATCAAGGTGCAGATAAATGTTTTGTGCATTTAATGAGTTCTTTCATAAACATGATCTGGGACTTAAAGTAAGGTGTAGCCCATCTTCTTCATTTTAAGCATTGTTAAACTTGATTATTATCTCTGACTCCTCACTGCTTCAGTTTATTGCTTCCAGGTGCTGAAAGATGCTGCTCTGGTGGCCACAGCTGTCATGACACAGGACAAGTTTATTGGAGACACTGTGCTTTTTTTTAATGTTTATTTCTGAACACTGATGCTCTAACAGCAAAATTTTTGTTCCCATATGTTCTTTGGCTGTGCACTGTGCAATAAATGCGTAATGTTTGATGTGTCGTCACATCCCAGTGTTTCCCACAAGCTGAGATGGTGTTAGGTGGGACAAAAGTTCATGCACAACAATGCAATTTAGAGGTATAGAGGATAACCCTGGGTGTTTTCTGAAGCTTGAATGTACACGTTCCATTAACACATAACATCACATGAGAAGCCACTAGTCCCTCAATTACTGAAGCTCACATCATTAAAACTGATGTGTGGCCAACACCTGAGTTTGAGAAGAGTAAAATATGACATTCTAATGTCAGATTTTCATAAGCTAAAGCCCACAGGTCAAAACGGTTCTGTTCACAGCTCATTATACATCCATGTTCATGCATTTGAATTAATTTGAAAATACTCAGTTTTGTTTCAGCAATCACAGGTGTATTTACTTTTGTTTGCACTGTATTTTAAATATAGTCTTTCTATAGTGTTGTGTTTTATATAAAGGGCTAATTCGAAGCTAATTAAAGCATGATTCATAGTTACAGGTGTTCATACCTTAGTGAAAGCATAATTATGAATACTATTTTTATATCTCTTACCAAAGAGCCCTCTATATTTTTGACATTAATCCAAGAAAACAGTAATAATATAAGTTCATGTAAATCCATTAAAAATAATTTCCAAATAATGCTTCTGTTAATTAGATAACATTAGGAGCTTAATAAGTGCTGCTGGTAGTTAAGTTAAATCACACTGTTAACTGTAACATATTTGTGTTTGTCTTTTCAGCCAATGAAACGGAAGTGGCCTTCTTCAGGGAAGAAGATTACAGTCTCTACAGGGCAAACCCAAAAACAGCCTGGTGACCACAGAATTTTTTTAAATAGCAGAGGATATCCTTAAAGGACAGAAGTCAAAGGTTAAGCAAGCTAGGAACAACAACAAAAAAACATCTCATGGTGCCATCATGTTTGCATTGTAAATTTTTCATTTGAGGGATTGTTTTTTTTTTTTTTAAGTTGAAGCTGATCCACCTGATGAGTATGCCTTTTTTAGTTTCTATCTCAACTGTTCCTTCTGGTAATTTTAATCATGGACATTAATTTATTGTTAATGTTTGAAAATATGTTGAATAAAATTTTGTATCAGCTGAATTTGAATTTTGTGTTTTTTGTGATTTTAATAATGGGTATAACAAAGTAATATTTGATACAATGTATTAAATGTCACTAGGTGTTAATCATTACAGCAGTTTTGCTCTTTTGCCTTGATACAATCACTCTGTGAAAAACCTTGGAGTGACCTTTAACAGCACCTTCAAATTTGAAAGTTCAGCTCAGTGACCAAAACTAGCATTTCTTTTGAAATGCTAGTTTCAAAAGACTGGCCTTCTAAGTTGAAGGCCAGTCTCTCCTCTTATACTTTGAAAACATTATTCAGGACATTATTACAACTTGGTTAGGCTTTTAATTCTTTGCATTTGGGTGCAGAGCAGTCACCTCTTCAGTGTCTGTAACTGGTACACAGTTCAGCTGCTTGTCTTCTAATGGGAAGAAAACACTGTCATCACATTAAGCCAGTACTGTTACGCCTCCTATTGTTTTCCTGTCTGTTTCAGTATGAATTTTATGATGTTATCACAAAAAAACAATCATCCAATTTGATTATTTCATACATTTATTATCAGTCTTCTGGGAAAATGACAATCTGCTGGGTCAAAAACATATAAACATCAACTTGAGTTATCAGTTTTAATGATGATGTAGAAAGCTGGGGTAATCAAATTAATTTCCTCTTCTTGTGAGTGATTATAATTGACTACAGCTGGTGAGTCCTCTGAGCCAATTTCAATAGGGGACATCTGACAAATGTATTACACCCTTAACACTAGTTAAAGAAAATCTGATAAGAAAGATTTGAAAAAGCAAATCAGTGACTTGACCAAGTCAGGAAAGTTGCTTGAAGCCATTTCTAAGTAGCTACGGATTCTAAAATCAACTGTGTAATGCAGTTACTGTCAACTGCATTAATGTAATAAATAAAAATTATCTTTCATCTTGTGTACAGTACGGTGTTGGATATAGGTCCGTGTATATTTTGGTAATTGGATTTTCCATTCTAAAGCAGGTAGGCTATTGAAAAACAAAAAAAACCAAGTGGTTATTCGATTTTCGTTTTAAAATACAAAAATTAAAATAGAAATACAAGGCGTTTTTCCTTTTCATGATCAAAAAGGGATATACGAAATTTTAAAAATGCTTTGATTTCCATTTCATATTTACAATAACAACAATTAAAATTACTAAGAGACAGAAATGAAAAAGGTCCGTTTTTTCATTTTCTGAGACCGGAAGTGGTCAACAGCAAGGGTGGAGCCGTGATTAGTCAGACTGAATCACAGCCGAGGAGACTCTGTCCCGCCCACATTTATCGGCTTCTGCTGTTTATTGACGCTGCTGCCACTGCTGCTAACAGCGTTAGCTTCCAGAAGTGGAGCTAATCTCTACAGGTAAGTGTTAAAGTCAACTTTGTAACTAGTTGCACTCTTCTCTACATCTGGACAATATCACCTATAAAGCAGTGAAGTTACTGTAAGTTCACATCAGACTGTAATCTCTGACATAAACATGTTCTAACATCGTGTTTTAAAGTTGTTCTGTAAATCTCAATTATGTTTCCTAACTTTGTGTTCACACTGAGGCTAATCCAGGTTAGTCAGTGTTATAAACTAGTTATCTATTAGGTGTAGCTAAGTGTCCTGCAGGTCACAGCTGATCAATCATAATAGATCAGTCATAACGGAGCAACAACTGCTGTCTCGAGGTGCAGTTCATTAATGATCAGCAGATAGAAATTAATCTACATTTACGTTCCTCCACAGAACTCTGTTACTGAACTCTCAGTTCAGTGAATGAAGAACAATTCAGTTCTGAGTTAATATCTCTGTTCTTTGCTTCAGACTCTATTTTTACCGCTTCTGTTCATACAACAGTGTACGGTAAGTTAACTGTGGAGCTCATGTTAATGCTAATGATACATTAGAATAAACTTTATTGTCCGTCTAAGGCAGTAAAATATTCTTTGGCCTCAACCAGGAAAACAAACATTTCTATAAGATTAGAAAGGAGGACCAAATACAACACTCTGTTGCGCTACATTCATATCCTGATGTGTTCACTCTGATATTTAAAGTTCCATCGGTTGGAATGAAAGAACCTTGTCGATCTTTTCCTCACTGTCTTTTCCTTCCAGCCTTGGTCTGGATCATTGGGAACATCTGGTCTGATGGACTGAGAGCTACAGAGAACATGAACATCCAGCTGTTGTTGTCTGAAGAGTCTTCTCTCCTTCATCACTGTGAGGAAGAGCAGCACTGATGTCCTCCTCATCCTTCCATTAAGAACAATAAAGCTGCAGATTTAGCTCCTCTCTTCATAATACAACTTGTTTTGTGACTGCTCAGTTTTTACACTTCACTGTCAGCCACACATTATTTATTTCATCCATTTATTTCATGTGTTTAAACATCTTTACAGTTTAGAATTGTTAAATAATGTAGTTTTATAATGTGCAGTGAAGGAAATAATGAAGCTCTTGACCTGAATGTGTTGATGTTTTAATGCTGCATATCTGCTATAAATAACATGGACTTTTTATATTGTACAGGGTTTCTGCCGATATCAACCAGTCAAATTTAATGCTTTTTAATGCCATTTTAATGCTATACTGTAAAAATTGTAATGCCACGACCATGAACTCAACAAATTACACAGGTTTTTTTTGTTTTGTAAAGATGATTTTTATATAAAAGCCGTACATTTGACTATTTCTGAATCCGGAAACCACCCCTGACCACCAACGGGCTGCAGTCATTCCCTGAAATCCATGTTTTTGAGCCATTTTTGCTGGAATTTGTGTTTTCCCATTTCCCAGCTCTCCTCCACCTGGTCCAACCTGTCAGCCACTTTAAAACATGCAATTTTTGGAAATTGTACCCAACCGGCTGGAACAATTATTGCAATGCTTCGGCATGTTTACGCAGATGCACATATCTGACAAATCGCAGTCTATATTATTGTCAAATATCTTCTTGAAAACTGCAGAAATTTTTTTTAATGCCACTGAGAATCAAATTAAATGATTTTTAATGCCATTTAAGGCCTTAATTTTTGCAAAATCAACTTAATGACTATTAATGCTTTTTAATGCCCTGCAGAAACCCTGTTGTATTTCTGCTACAACAGCAGAGATTAAGTTTAAGGTGATAAATGGAACCAGTGAATACTAAAAACAGAGAATAATAAACAGCTGAAACAGTTGGTCTGTCTGTAAGTGAAAGCTAAACAGGAAGTGGTTCACTGAGGATGTCGTCCATTCAGTCTCCTTCTTCACAACCAGATGAGGTTTTTCTCCTGTTGGCTGCACACAGAAGATCCTCACAGTGAACATGAGACACCTGAGATGAAGACAGACGTCACAGTATCAGCATCAACAGCAGAGGTTCATTTTAAAGTATCCCTGGAAAGATTTCCTATTTCATACAGTTTTCCAATCACTGCAAGACAGAAAGGTCTGCAGTCACTTTAGCTTTAGAGGAGAGGATTTTATTATCTAGCTTCTCTGTGCTGCAATTTAAATATAATAACTGTAGTGTTCATCATTACTTTGGACATACAGTAGGGAAAATAAGTATTGAACGTGTCAGCTTTTTTCTCATCACATTTATTTCCAAAGATGCAATTCAAACAAAATTTCTACCAGACATTGGTATTAACTCAAATAATCCACACATGAAAAGAAATCACAACGTTCAGGTCCATAAATAATGATTATGTGGAATTAAGTGCGATAACACAGGAAAAAAGTATTGAACACGCTAAGACTCATCTAATACTTAGTGGAGAAGCCTTTGTTTGCAAGGACAGCTTCCAGATGCTTCTTGTATGTTTTAACTAATCGCCCACACTGCTCAGGTGTGATTTTGGCCCATTCCTCTGCACAGATTGTCTTTAAATCTTGAATATTCTTTGGTGCCCTCTCGTGAACCCTTTTTAGTTCTTTCCACAAATGTTCAATTGGATTTAAGTCAGGTGATTGACTAGGCCATTTTAACAGATTTATTTTCTTTTTTTTGAAATCATTTGAGAGTCAACTTTGCTTTGGAACATTGTCCTGCTGGAAAGTCCAGCCACGTCTCATCTTCATCATCCTGGTGGATGGCAGCAGATTCATATCAAGAATTTCCCGATACATGGCTCCATTCATTGCTCCGTCAATTATATGAAGTTTGCCAATGAGTCATTCCAGGTGATCCCAGATAATCCTTGGGGGGTGTTGCTGCACCATCTTGAAACAACAACAACAAATATAACCTTGCTGCTTTTTTGTACAGTGATAGAAGACAGATGGAACTGTCTTGTAGAAAAATTTGGGGTCTCTGGTACCTGTCCCACACTGAGATTTTTGCCCCCCAAAATAGCCAATTTAAAATCTCGTCCAACTTTGGGAGCTTATATTTTCCAAACTGAGGTACCTGGAAAGCTCCAATTTGCTAAGTTATCACACAAGTTTGTGTAGAATGGAACCCAGGGGTGTTAGAACACTTCTGTGCAGTATTTCTAGTACCTTCAAGGTCCCAAACCCCACTCGTGAGTAGGTATCTCTTAATTTTTAGCATTTTTAGCAAGCCCCCATGGGCTGCAGAGTGTAGGGAAACACCTGGGGATGTTTGTGGGGCACTAGCTACATGCAGAGGCCTTGTTTACCAACTCACAGCTCTCTGGTATGTCTAGAGGCTGAGAATTAACCACTTAAAGATGCAAAAAATGCTGGCGAGGCTTTTTATAGCCCAAATTCTGAAAATTTCAGACCCCCACAACTCAGAAACTATTTGAGCTACAGGCCTACAATTTTGCATAGAAAGTACTTTTGTGACTATCTAATGGCATACAAATTTAGGACTAATTTGAAAATGGTGCGGCAACCACCATCTGGTGAAACCACACGGAATGACCCCAATACCATGAGATAAGAAACAACCCCATGCCATGATGCTTCCACCTCCAAACTTCACTGTTGGTATAGTGTTTTTTGGGTGATGTGCAGTGCCATTTCTCCTCCAAACATGGTATGTAGTATGACAGCCGAAAATTTCAATTTTGGTCTCATCTGACCAGACAACATTCTCCCAGTATTCTACAGGCTTGTCAAGATGCTGTTTAGCAAACTTTAAACGAGCTTCAACATGCCTTTTCTTGAGGAATGGAGTCTTGCTGGCTGAGCGTCCATAGAGGCCATGGCGGTGGAGTGCATTGCCTATTGTTTTCTCTCTAACAATTGTACCTGCTGCCTCCAAGTCTTTCTGGAGCACTTTCAGGTTGGTCCTTGGCTTGTTGAGTACTCTTCTGACTATCTTTCTGACTCCCTGGTCAGAAATCTTGCAAGGAGCTCCTGTGTGTGGCCTGTTGATGGTAAGGTGGTGCTTTTTCCACTTGCGAATAATGGCCCCAACGGTGCTGACAGGAATATTAGGTGCTTTGATATAAGTCTGTAACCAGTTCCATTCTGATGCTGAGCAACAATCAGGTTACGAATGTCTTCAGAGAGCTCTTTGTCTTTACCCATCATGAGGTGTTTCGTATTTAACTGCTTGGTGAAAAAACAACCTTTTTTAAAGGACCATCAATTTGCTCTAGCCCAGCTGATGTTGGTTTGCACTAATTGGAAGTTCAAGTAATAATTACTGACAGATTTCAGGCGGTATGGTGCATTTCCTTGCCAAAGTATACAACCTTTCCATGGTGTGTTCAATACTTTTTTTCCTGTGTTATTGTACTTAATTCCACATAATCATTATTCACGGACTTGAACGTCATGATTTCTTTTCATGTGTGGATTAACTGAGTTAATATCAATGTCTGGTAGAAATTTTGTTTGAATTGCATCTTTGGAAATAAATGTGATGAGAAAAAAGTTGACGCGTTCAATACTTATTTTCCCCACTGTGTTCTGGGAGGTAATTTTTCTTATCTGCACTAAGATGTACTACAACATGTGAATCAGTCATTAAACAATGTTAACGACGAGAGAGTAGATTTACTGTTTTCTCCAGTTTAACTTCAGAGACTCAGCAGATATTCAGGACTACTAACAACACAGAATCTTAACCTTACTGTTTTAAACACATTTAGGTTTTCTAAATATTACATTAATGTGAACCAGCGTCTCCACTGACAGTTTTATTAACTAAATGTACCACATTACACAAACACAACACACTTCAGCTGTTTACATGAAACACAATGCAAACATCGTTAGCTTAATGCTATGTTAGCTTTAATCAGGCTACGACTGAGCAACTAGCTCGGTTAGCATCACTAATTAACCACGCCTGACGTACGTCAGCGGGGTTACTGCATTCGCTTCGGTATGTGGCTGGCTGGGTAAGTATGTATGTGTGTGGGTGGGTGGGTATGTCCGGTCAGATATCTCTGCAAGTGCTGAAGTCAGGATGATCAAACTTGGCACTGACGATCGGTCTAAGGTCCCCTGCTCAGTTGTGGAGTTAGAGGTCAGCAGATCAAGGTCAAGGTCACAGGGGTCACTTAGCACATTTCTGGCATATTGCATGCATGCAAATTTGACATATGTGCTCAGAATCCAGCCCTCGTTACATCCATGGGCCTAAATACACTCTGTCGCAGCATTGCCTGGTGGAAATGCTTGGGGTCACCAACCAGCAAGGATGCGAGGACCCGTTTAATGCTGCTTGCAGCTTTAATTAGGGTCTGAGCACCGAGGGTGCCAAGGACAGGCGGTGCAAGGGCACCGACTGTCCAAGGCACCAGCGGTGCCTCGGACCCTATAGAGCTCCGGACATCACGTGTCTCCGTTTGTTTACGCCGCCATGTTGGCAGGAAACTCCGCTTCAAAATGAATGGCGCTGATAGAAAATTTATGCCGTCTGAGTTTACTTTCCATTTTAAATCAGACGATATAAAATATACAAACAAACTGGACAAACTAAACATATCCGGTCCATATTATGCCCCCGGTATCTTATTTAAGAATCTTGAGGCGGTCGGAGCGGATCTTTTACCGGACCTGCGGTACCCTGACATCTACAATTACCTGATAAATTTTCCTTCATCCTACTCTGGTGAATCTCTTAAAGCGTATAAAAGCCTTGAGGGGTAAGAGAAATTACCCGATCAGATATAAATCTTAGGAAACAGATTCTGTACCTGATACAAAGTGGTTGCTACATAAGCGGAATCCGTTGCCTGCGGCTTCCCACCGCTCCGTTTTCTTCTGCTCGCTTCTTGCGCGTTTTATGGCAGTGATCCACCTCTGTCGTCTTTCAGGATCTTCGGGAATCCGATAAAATGCTCTCCCCTTTGCTCGTCCTCGGCTGTTCTGGCATCCCGGGGCGCAACAACTGTCCACCATATCTCTGATGTCGACGCTGAAGAAGGTTTAGGAGTTAGCTGGCAGTAGTTTAAACAGCGCGCCTTCCTGCCAATATGGCGGTGTTTTCATTTCGACTGTTGCATGCCGGGATTGTGTGACGTCATCTCCCGGAGCTCTATAGGAACCTTAGGGTTTTTTTTTAGGGTCCGAACACCGAGGTGCCGAGGACAGGCGGTGCAAGGGCACCGACTGGCCAAGGCACCATGAAACAGGAAATGCTGTGTAACTCTCCTGAACATGCTCCGATCTGAATGAAACTTTACATGTATGATCACAGACCTGCCTCGATGACATCCATACAGCAAGATTCATTCACAGTCACAGCGCCACCTTGTGGTATCAAGAATTTGACATTTTTTAGACTTTCATGTACTATTCTTAGCCTGTTGCTCAGATTCACCTCAGATGTTGTGACATAAGCCTGAACACATTGATGATGAAGCACAGAAAAAAATGGTGACGTGTCATGAAAAGGCGTGTCTGTGGCGGGACGGCAAAGTTTGATGTTTCGCCATGAAAATTGAAGTGTTCATATCTCAGCTGCAAAGGATCCTATCTGCCCCAAACTTCATGTGCTGGACACCAGAACCAGTTTGAGGACATCCACACTGAAAAATTTAGAAAAAGTCATAGCGCCACCTCTTGGTAACAAGCAGTTTAGAAATTACATTTGCACACATCATTGCTCCAAACTTTGTCATATCATTCTGAAAATTGGTCAGCTAATTCTTCACCCCCAGACAATACCACAGTGTGAAGATTTTGATATTTGATGAAATGCTGTTGCCATGGCAACGCGTTGTTTTTGTGACAAACAAAGTACTTTTTGACAGACTTAGAATGTTCAACAGCTCACCAAAATTTACACACACATCACTGTCGTCTCAAGGAATAACACTGTATGCATCTCTGCAGGGCATGTGCTATAGCGCCCCCTGCAGCATGTTTAATAAACAGCCCCGGCAGCATGTTTCACCTACATCCACAAAATTTGGGAGGCCTATAGAGCACACCAGGACACACAAAAAAGCCTCTTGGAGCCATCCCCTAAACTCAACAGGAAGTCCGCCATTTTGAATTAAGTGGATAAAATTTCTGTATTTTTTTCATTTTTGAGAGCGAACTCCTCGGGGTTAAGGTCTAGAGAGCTGAAATTTTGCCAGGATATACAACACGATGTTATGATCAAAAGTTATTAAAAGATTCTTGCAGAGTCAAAGGGTGTGGACATGGCGACCTCCAGAATTTTGATGGTTCGCCATGAAACATCAAGTGCTACCTAACTATCCTCTGCATGCTCCAATCTACCTCAGACCTCACATGATTAAACACAGTCCTGTCCTGATCACATTTATTGGCCAAAATACATTCACAGCATCTACCATAGCGCCCCCTAAAAGAATTTAAAAAATAGCCTCCACACAGACTTTCACCTATGACTATGAAATTTGGCATGCATATGTAGCACATCAGTGCAAGCAAAAAAGTCTCTTGGAGTCATTCTCTAAACACAACAGAAAGTCAGCCATTTTGAATTAAATGTCAGATTTTTGGTGTTTTTGGTCATTTTCAACAATTCATTTGTCACTGGCAATAACTCCAAAACACCTGAATTTGGGAAAATATATAAGAAACGCCTTCAGGTTGCATATTTGCGAAAATTGTTCACAAAACTCAAAGGGCATGGCCATGGCGGCCAACTGAACTTTAATGTTACGCCATGAAGCAGGACGTCTTGTGTAAATCCCCTGTACATGCTGTAATCTACCTCAAACTTTACATGTTTGATCAGAGTCCAGGCCTGATGAGTTTCATAGACCACTATACAGTCACAGACATAGTGCCACCTGGTGGATGGACACAAAGTGCTGCAAAAATAGTCTGTACATGCTCCAATCTGTCTGAAATTTGACCTGAGTGCTCAGAATCCAGTCCTCGTTACATCCATGAGCCGAAATACACTTTGTCGCAGCATTGCCTGGTGGACATGCCTGGGGTCGCCGACCAGCAAGGATGCGAGGACCCGTCCAACGCTGCTCGCAGCTTTAATTATTATTATTATTATTATTATTTGTCTCTCAGAACAATTGCATTTTTGAGGGCCTAAACATGCTCAAAAACTCATGAAAATTTGTACACACATCAGGACTGGTGAAAAATTTCATATTTTAAAGGAATTGTAGAGGTGTGTGGCAAAATGGCTCCATAGCGCCCCCTACACTTTCCCACGGCCATCATGTTTCACCTACAGCTACCAAATTTGGTACACATATGCAGCACATCAGACTGAACAAAAAAGTCAGTGACAGCCATATTCCAAACCCAACAGGAAGTGAGCTATTTTAAGTTGAATGTGAGATTTTGCCCATTTTTCATTTTTTTCCAGAGCGAACTCCTCCCAGGGGGAAACTCCAATTCGCCTCAAATTCAACCAGTACATACAGGAGGCCTTAATGAGCAAAAGTTATTAAAATCTTTTTCAAAAGTCAAAGGGCGTATCCGTGGCGGTCTGTGGAATTTTGATCCTTCGCCATGAAATTTCAAGTTGTGTGTAAATGCCCTGAACATGCTCCAATCTGCCTGAAACTTTATATGTATGATCAGATTCCTGCCCTGATCACATCCATATGATGAAATCCATTCACAGTCAGAGCGCCACCTGCTGGCAACAGAAAATGTCATTTTTTACACTTTGATGTATTATTCTTTGTCTCTTGCTCAGATTCACCTCAAATGTGGTGAAATAAACCTTAACATGTTGATGATTATTCACAGTGAAAATGGTGACGTGTCATAAAAAGGTGTGTCTGTGGCGGCGCGGCGAATTTAGATGTCTCGCCATGACGACTAAAATGTTTATATCTCAGCAAATCCTAATCGTATCTGCCCCAAACTTCATGTGCTGGACACCATTCCCAGTGTGAGGTCATCAACGGTGAAAATTTTGGAAAAAGTCATAGCGCCACCTATTGGTAACAGGAAGTTTAGAAATTACATTTGCACACACCATTGCTCCAAACTTTTTCATATCATTCTGAAAATTGGTCAGCTGATTCTTCACCCCCAGACAATACCACAGTGTGAAGATTTTGATATTTGATGAAATGCTGTTGCCGTGCCAACGCGTTGTTTTTGTGACAAACAAAGTACTTTTTGACAGGCTTAGAATGCTCAACAGCTCACTAAAATTTACACACACATCACTGTCCCCTCAAGGAATAACACTGTATGCATCTCTGCAGGGCATGTGCTATAGCGCCCCCTACAGTATGTTTAATAAACAGCCCCGGCAGCATGTTTCACCTACATCCACAAAATTTGGGAGGCCGATAGAGCACATCACGATGCACAAAAAGCCTCTTGGAGCCATCCCCTAAACTCAACAGGAAGTCCGCCATTTTGAATTATGTGGATAAATTTTCTCTATTTTTTTAATTTTTGAGAGCGAACTCCTCCTCGGGGTTAACTCCCAGAGACCTCAAATTTTACCAGGGTATACAACACGATGTTATGATCAAAAGTTATTAAAAGATTCTTCCAGAGTCAAAGGGTGTGGACATGGCGACCTCCAGAATTTTGATGGTTCGCCATGAAACATCAAGTGGTATCTAACTATCCTCTGCATGCTCCAATCTACCTCAGACCTCACATGATTAAACACAGTCCTGTCCTGATCACATTTATAGACTAAAATACATTCACAGCATGTACCATCGCGCCCCCTACAGCATTTAAAAAATAGCCTCCACAGAGACTTTCAGCTAGGACTATGAAATTTGGCATGCAAATGTAGCATGTAAGTGCAAACAAAAAAGTCTCTTGGAGTCATTCTCTAAACCCAACAGAAAGTCGGCCATTTTTAATTAAATGTCAGATTTTTGGTGTTTTTGGTCATTTTCAAAAATTCATTTCTCACAGGCAATAACTCCAAAACATCTGAATTTGGGAAAATATATAAGACACGTCTTCAGGTTGCATATTTGCGAAAATTGTTCATAAAACTCTAAGGGCGTGGCCATGGCGGGCAGCTGAAGTTTAATGTTACGCCATGAAGCAGGACGTCTTGTGTAAATCCCCTGTACACGCTGCAATCCGCCTCAAACTTTACATGTTTGATCAGAGTCCAGTCCTGATGAGTTTCATAGACCAACATACAGTCACAGAGATAGCGCCACCTGGTGGATGGACACAAAGTGCTGCATAAATAGCCTGTACATGCTCAAATCTGCCTGAAATTTGACCTGTGTGCTCAGAATCCAGCCTTTGTGACATTCATGGGCCTAAATACACTCTCAGTCGTAGCTTTGCCTGGTGGAGATGCTTGGGGTCGCCGACCAGGAAGTATGCGAGGACCCGTTCAACGCTGCTCGCAGCTTTAATTATTATTATTATCCTGCCGAAAGAACTGCATTTTTCAGGGCCTGAACATGCTCGAAAAGTCATGAAAATTTGCACACACATCAGAACTGGCGAAAAATTTCATATTTTGTAGGGCATGTGGAGATGTGTGGCAAAATGGCTCCATAGCGCCCCCTACAAAATTTTAAAAAGTGGTATTAGGCCAACTCAGAGGACATTTGGTCTAGAGCTACAAAATTTGGGAGGCATATGCAGCACATCAGGAAACACAAAAAAGTCAATCACAGCCATGCTCTAAACCCAACAGGAAGTGCGCCATCATGCGTTAACTGTACAAAATCTATGATGAACTCCTCCTAGGGGGAAAGTCTTAGCGATCTGAAATTTGGCCAGAACATACATGAGGCCTTCCTGAGAAAAAGTTATTAAAATCTTCCTCCATAGTCAAAGGGTGTGGTCGTGGCGGCCTGTCGTAATTTGATCCTTCGCCATGAAACAGGAAATGCTGTCTAACTCTCCTGAACATGCTCCGATCTGAATGAAACTTTATATGTATGATCACAGACCTGCCTCGATGACATCCATATAGCAAGATTCATTCACAGTCACAGCGCCACCTTGTGGTATCAAGAATTTGACATTTTTTACACTTTCATGTACTATTCTTAGCCTGTTGCTCAGATTCACCTCAGATGTGGCGACATAAGCCTGAACACATTGATGATGAATCACAGAAAAAATGGTGATGTGTCATAAAAAGGCGTGTCTGTGGCGGGACGGCAAAGTTTGATGTTTCGCCATGAAAATTGAAGTGTTCATATCTCAGCTGCAAAGGATCCTATCTGCCCCAAACTTCATGTGCTGGACACCAGAACCAGTTTGAGGACATCCACACTGAAAAATTTAGAAAAAGTCATAGCGCCACCTATTGGTAACAAGTAGTTTAGAAATTACATTTGCTTGCATCATTGCTCCAAACTTTGTCATATCCTTCTGGAAACTGGTCAGCTCAGTCTTCACCCCCTGACAATGCCAAAGTGTGAAGATTTTGGCATTTGATAAAATGCTGTTGCCGTGGCAACGTTTTGTTGTTGTGACAAACAAAGTACTTTTTGACAGGCTTAGAATGTTCAACAGCTCACCAAAATTACCACACACATCACTGTCGACCCAAGGAAGAACACGGTATGCTTCTTGGAACTGTGCATGCTATAGCGCCCCCTACAGTATGTTTAACAAACAGCCCTGGGAGCACGTTTCACATACATCCACAAAATTTGAAAGGCATATAGAGCACACCAGGACACACAAAAAAGCCTCTTGGAGCCATCCCCTAAACCCCACAGGAAGTCCGCCATTTTGAATTACGTGGAAAAATTTTCTCTATTTTTTTAATTTTTGAGAGCGAACTCCTCCTTGGGGTTAAGGTCTAGAGAGCTGAAATTTTGCCAAGATATACAACACAATGTTATGATCAAAAGTTATTAAAAGATTCTTGCAGAGTCAAAGGGTGTGGACATGGCGACCTCCAGAATTTTGATGGTTCGCCATGAAACATCAAGTGCTACCGAACTATCCTCTGCATGCTCCAGTCTACCTCAGACCTCACATGATTAAACACAGTCCTGTCCTGATCACATTTATAGGCCAAAATACATTCACAGCATCTACCATAGCGCCCCCTGAAGCATTTAAAAAAATAGCCTCCACACAGACTTTCACCTATGACTATGAAATTTGGCATGCATATGTAGCACATCAGTGCAAGCAAAAAAGTCTCTTGGAGTCATTCTCTAAACCCAACAGAAAGTTGGCCATTTTGAATTAAATGTCAGATTTTTGGTGTTTTTGGTCATTTTCAACAATTCATTTGTCACTGGCAATAACTCCAAAACACCTGAATTTGGGAAAATATATAAGAAACGCCTTCAGGTTGCATATTTGCGAAAATTGTTCACAAAACTCAAAGGGTGTGGCCATGGCGGACAAATGAACTTTAATGTTACGCCATGAAGCAGGACGTCTTGTGTAAATCCCCTGTACATGCTGTAATCTACCTCAAACTTTACATGTTTGATCAGAGTCCAGTCCTGATGAGTTTCATAGACCACGATACAGTCACAGAGATAGCGCCACCTGGTGGATGGACACAAAGTGCTGCAAAAATAGTCTGTACATGCTCCAATCTGCCTGAAATTTGACCTGTGTGCTCAGAATCCAATCTTTGTGACATTCATGGGCCTAAATACATTCTCAGTCATAGCATTGCCTGGTGGAAATGCTTGGGGTCTCCGACCAGCAAGGATGCGAGGACCCGTTCAACGCTGCTTGCAGCTTTAATTATTATTATTATTATTCTGCCAAAACAACTGCATTTTTCAGGGCCTGAACATGCTCGAAAAGTCATGAAAATTTGCACACACATCAGAACTGGCGAAAAATTTCATATTTTTTAGGGCATGTGGAGGTGTGTGGCAAAATGGCTCCATAGCGCCCCCTACAAAATTTTAAAAAGTGGTATTAGGCCAACTCGGAGGGAATTTGGGCGAGAGCTAAAAAATTTGGGAGGCATTTGCAGCACATCAGGAAACACAAAAAAGTCAATCACAGCCATGCTCTACACCCAACAGGAAGTGCGCCATCATGCGTTAACTGTACAAAATCTATGATGAACTCCTCCTAGGGGAAAAGTCTGAGCGATCTGAAATTTTGCCAGTACATACAGCAGACCTTCCTGAGAAAAACTTATCAAAATCTTCCTCCATAGTTAAAGGGTGTGGTCGTGGCGGCCTGTCGAAATTTGATCCTTCGCCATGAAACAGGAAATGCTGTCTAACTCTCCTGAACATGCTCCGATCTGAATGAAACTTTACATGTATGATCACAGACCTGCCTCGATGACATCCATACAGCAAGATTCATTCACAGTCACAGCGCCACCTTGTGGTATCAAGAATTTGACATTTTTTAGACTTTCATGTACTATTCTTAGCCTGTTGCTCAGATTCACCTCAGATGTTGTGACATAAGCCTGAACACATTGATGATGAAGCACAGAAAAAATGGTGACGTGTGATGAAAAGGCGTGTCTGTGGCGGGACGGCAAAGTTTGATGTTTCGCCATGAAAATTGAAGTGTTCATATCTCAGCTGCAAAGGATCCTATCTGCCCCAAGCTTCATGTGCTGGACACCAGAACCAGTTTGAGGACATCCACACTGAAAAATTTAGAAAAAGTCATAGCGCCACCTCTTGGTAATAAGCAGTTTAGAAATTACATTTGCACACATCATTGCTCCAAACTTTGTCATATCATTCTGAAAATTGGTCAGCTGATTCTTCACCCCCAGACAATACCACAGTGTGAAGATTTTGATATTTGCTGAAATGCTGTTGCCGTGGCAACGCGTTGTTTTTGTGACAAACAAAGTACTTTTTGACAGACTTAGAATGTTCAACAGCTCACCAAAATTTACACACACATCACAGTCGTCTCAAGGAATAACACTGTATGCATCTCTACAGGGCATGTGCTATTGCGCCCCCTGCAGTATGTTTAACAAACAGCCCCTGCAGCACGTTTCACCTCCATCCACAAAATTTGGGAGGCCTATAGAGCACACCAGGACACACAAAAAAGCCTCTTGGAGCCATCCCCTAAACTCAACAGGAAGTCCGCCATTTTGAATTACGTGGATAAATTTTCTCTATTTTTTGAATTTTTGAGAGCGAACTCCTCCAAGGGGTTTACTCCCAGAGACCTCAAATTTTACCAGGGTATACAACACGATGTTATGATCAAAAGTTATTAAAGGATTCTTCCACAGTCAAAGGGTGTGGACATGGCGACCTCCAGAATTTTGATGGTTTGCCATGAAACATCAAGTGCTACCAAACTATCCTCTGCATGCTCCAATCTACCTCATACCTCACATGATTAAACACAGTCCTGTCCTGATCACATTTATTGGCCAAAATACATTCACAGCATGTACCATAGCGCCCCCTACAGCATTTAAAAAATGGCCTCCACACAGACTTTCACCTATGACTATGAAATTTGACATGCAAATGTAGCACGTCAGTGCAAACAAAAAAGTCTCTTGGAGTCATTCTCTAAACCCAACAGAAAGTCCGCTATTTTGAATTAAATGTCAGATTTTTGGTGTTTTTGATCATTTTCAACAATTGATTTCTCACAGGCAACAGCTCCAAAACACCTGAAATTGGGACAATATATAAAACACGCCTTCAGGTTGCATATTTGCGAAAATTGTTCACAAAACTCAACGGGGGTGGCCATGGCGACCAACTGAACTTTAATGTTACGCCACGAAGCAGGACATCTGGTGTAAATCCCCTGTACACGCTGCAATTTGCCTCAAACTTTACAAGTTTGATCACAGTCCAGTCCTGATGAGTTTCATAGATCAATATACAGTAACAGAGATAGCGCCACCTGGTGGATGGAGAGAAAGTACTGCATAAATAGCCTGTACATGCTCCAATCTGCCTGAAATTTGACCTGTGTGCTCACAATCCAGCCCTTGTCGTATTCATGGGCCTAAATACACTCTCAGTCGCAGCATTGCCTGGTGGACATGCTTGTGGTCGCCGACCAGCAAGGATGCGAGGACCCGTTCAACGCTGCTCGCAGCTTTAATTATTATTATTATTCTGCCAAAACAACTGCATTTTTCAGGGCCTGAACATGCTCGAAAAGTCATGAAAATTTGCACACACATCAGAACTGGTGAAAATTTCATATTTTTTAGGGCATGTGGAGGTGTGTGGCAAAATGGCTCCATAGCGCCCCCTACAAAATTTTAAAAAGTGGTATTAGGCCAACTCGGAGGGAATTTGGCCGAGAGCTAAAAAATTTGGGAGGCATATGCAGCACATCAGGAAACACAAAAAAGTCAATCACAGCCATGCTCTACACCCAACAGGAAGTGCGCCATCATGCGTTAACTGTACAAAATCTATGATGAACTCCTCCTCGGGGAAAAGTCTGAGCGATCTGAAATTTTGCCAGTACATACAGCAGACCTTCCTGAGAAAAAGTTATCAAAATCTTCCTCCATAGTTAAAGGGTGTGGTCGTGGCGGCCTGTCGAAATTTGATCCTTCGCCATGAAACAGGAAATGCTGTCTAACTCTCCTGAACATGCTCCGATCTGAATGAAACTTTACATGTATGATCACAGACCTGCCTCGATGACATCCATACAGCAAGATTCATTCACAGTCACAGCGCCACCTTGTGGTATCAAGAATTTGACATTTTTTACACTTTCATGTACTATTCTTAGCCTGTTGCTCAGATTCACCTCAGATGTTGTGACATAAGCCTGAACACATTGATGATGAAGCACAGAAAAAATGGTGACGTGTGATGAAAAGGCGTGTCTGTGGCGGGACGGCAAAATTTGATGTTTCGCCATGAAAATTGAAGTGTTCATATCTCAGCTGCAAAGGATCCTATCTGCCCCAAACTTCATGTGCTGGACACCAGAACCAGTTTGAGGACATCCACACTGAAAAATTTAAAAAAAGTCATAGCGCCACCTCTTGGTAACAAGCAGTTTAGAAATTACATTTGCACACATCATTGCTCCAAACTTTGTCATATCATTCTGAAAATTGGTCAGCTGATTCATCACACCCTGACAATGCCAAAGTATGAAGATTTTAGCATTTGATAAAATGCTGTTGCCGTGGCAACGTGTTGTTGTTGTGACAAACAAAGTACTTTTTGACAGGCTTAGAATGTTCAACAGCTCACCAAAATTTACACACACATCACAGTCGTCTCAAGGAATAACACTGTATGCATCTCTGCAGGGCATGTGCTATAGCGCCCCCTGCAGTATGTTTAATAAACAGCCCCCGCAGCATGTTTCACCAACATCCACAAAATTTGGGAGGCCTATAGAGCACACCAGGACACACAAAAAAGTCTCTTGGAGCCATCCCCTAAACTCAACAGGAAGTCCGCCATTTTGAATTAAGTGGATAAAATTTCTGTATTTTTTCATTTTTGAGAGCGAACTCCTCCTCGGGGTTAAGGTCTAGAGAGCTGAAATTTTGCCAGGATATACAACACGATGTTATGATCAAAAGTTATTAAAAGATTCTTGCAGAGTCAAAGGGTGTGGACATGACGACCTCCAGAATTTTGATGGTTCGCCATGAAACATCAAGTGCTACCTAACTATCCTCTGCATGCTCCAATCTACCTCAGACCTCACATGATTAAACACAGTCCTGTCCTGATCACATTTATTGGCCAAAATACATTCACAGCATCTACCATAGCGCCCCCTAAAAGAATTTAAAAAATAGCCTCCACACAGACTTTCACCTATGACTATGAAATTTGGCATGCATATGTAGCACATCAGTGCAAGCAAAAAAGTCTCTTGGAGTCATTCTCTAAACACAACAGAAAGTCAGCCATTTTGAATTAAATGTCAGATTTTTGGTGTTTTTGGTCATTTTCAACAATTCATTTGTCACTGGCAATAACTCCAAAACACCTGAATTTGGGAAAATATATAAGAAACGCCTTCAGGTTGCATATTTGCGAAAATTGTTCACAAAACTCAAAGGGCATGGCCATGGCGGCCAACTGAACTTTAATGTTACGCCATGAAGCAGGACGTCTTGTGTAAATCCCCTGTACATGCTGTAATCTACCTCAAACTTTACATGTTTGATCAGAGTCCAGTCCTGATGAGTTTCATAGACCACGATACAGTCACAGAGATAGCGCCACCTGGTGGATGGACACAAAGTGCTGCAAAAATAGTCTGTACATGCTCCAATCTGTCTGAAATTTGGCCTGTGTGCTCAGAATCCAGTCCTCGTTACATCCATGAGCCTAAATACACTTTGTCGCAGCATTGCCTGGTGGACATGCTTGGGGTCGCCGACCAGCAAGTATGCGAGGACCCGTTCAATGCTGCTCGCAGCTTTAATTATTATTATATTTGTCTCTCAGAACAACTGCATTTTTGAGGGCCTAAACATGCTCAAAAAGTCATGAAAATTTGCAAACACATCAAAACTGGCGAAAATTTTCATATTTTGTAGGGCATGTGGAGGTGTGTGCAAAAAGGACTCCATAGCGCCCCCTACAAAATTTTAAAAAGTGGTATTAGGCCAACTCAGAGGGAATTTGGTCGAGAGCTACAAAATTTGGGAGACATATGCAGCACATCAGGAAACACAAAAAAGTCAATGACAGCCATGCTCTAAACCCAACAGGAAGTGTGCCATCATGCGTTAACTGTACAAAATCTATGATGAACTCCTCCTAGGGGGAAAGTCTGAGCGATCTGAAATTTTGCCAGTTCATACAGCCGGCCTTCCTGAGAAAAAGTTATCAAAATCTTCCTCCATAGTTAAAGGGTGTGGTCGTGGCGGCCTGTCGAAATTTGATCCTTCGCCATGAAACAGGAAATGCTGTGTAACTCTCCTGAACATGCTCCAATCTGAATGAAACTTTACATGTATGATCACAGACCTGCTTCGATGACATCCATATAGCAAAAATGATTTACAGTCACAGCACCACCTTGTGGTATCAAGAATTTGACATTTTTTACACTTTCATGTACTATTCTTAGCCTGTTGCTCAGATTCACCTCAGATGTTGTGACATAACCCTGAACACATTGATGATGAATCCCAGAAAAAATGGTGACGTGTCATGAAAAGGCGTGTCTGTGGCGGGACGGCAAAGTTTGATGTTTCGCCATGAAAATTGAAGTGTTCATATCTCAGCTGCAAAGGATCCTATCTGCCCCAAACTTCATTTCCTGGACACCAGAACCAGTTTGAGGACATCCACACTGAAAAATTTTTAAAAAGTCATAGCGCCACCTATTGGTAACAAGCAGTTTAGAAATTACATTTGCACACACCATTGCTCCAAACTTTGTCATATCATTCTGAAAATTGGTCAGCTGATTCTTCACCCCCAGACAATACCACAGTGTGAAGATTTTGATATTTGATGAAATGCTGTTGCCGTGCCAACGCGTTGTTCTTGTGACAAACAAAGTACTTTTTGACAGGCTTAGAATGTTCATCAGCTCACCAAAATTTACACACACATCACAGTCGTCTCAAGGAATAACACTGTATGCATCTCTGCAGGGCATGTGCTATCGCGCCCCCTGCAGTATGTTTAATAAACAGCCCCGGCAGCATGTTTCACCTACATCCACAAAATTTGGGAGGCCTATAGAGCACACCAGGACACACAAAAAAGCCTCTTGGAGCCATCCCCTAAACTCAAAAGGAAGTCCGCCATTTTGAATTACGTGGAAAAATTTTCTCTATTTTTTAATTTTTGAGAGCGAACTCCTCCTAGGGGTTTACTCCCAGAGACCTCAAATTTTACCAGAGTATACAACACGATGTTATGATCAAAAGTTATTAAAAGATTCTTGCAGAGTCAAAGGGTGTGGACATGGCGACCTCCAGAATTTTGATGGTTCGCCATGAAACATCAAGTGCAATCTAACTATCCTCTGCATTCTCCAATCTACCTCAGACCTCACATGATTAAACACAGTCCTGTCCTGATCACATTTACAGGCCAAAATACATTCACAGCATGTACCATAGTGCCCCCTAAAGCATTTAAAATATAGCCTCCACACAGACTTTCACCTAGGACTATGAAATTTGGCATGCATGTGTCGCACGTCAGTGCAAGCAAAAAAGTCTCTTGGAGTCATTCTCTAAACCCAACAGGAAGTTGGCCATTTTGAATTAAATGTCAGATTTTTGGTGTTTTTGGTCATTTTCAACAATTGATTTCTCACAGGAAATAACTCCAAAACACTTGAATTTGGGACAATATATACAACACGCCTTCAGGTTGCATATTTGTGAAAATAGTTCACAAAACTCAAAGGGCGTGGCCATGGCGGCCAACTGAACTTTAATGTTACGCCATGAAGCAGGATGTCTTATGTAAATCCCCTGTACATGCTGCAATCTGCCTCAAACTTTACATGTTTGATCAGAGACCAGTCCTGATTAGTTTCATAGACCAATATACAGTCACACAGATAGCGCCACCTGGTGGATGGACAGAAAGTGCTGCATAAATAGCCTGTACATGCTCCAATCTGCCTGAAATTTGACCTGTGTGCTCAGAATTCAGCCTTTGTGACATTCGTGGGCCTAAATACACTGTCAGTCGTAGCATTGCCTGGTGAAAATGCTTGGGGCTGCCGACCATCAAGGATGCGAGGACCCGTTCAACGCTGCTTGCAGCTTTAATTAGGGACCGAGCCAGCGAATCGGGGGGCGGGGCGAGGTCCCGCCCAATGCTGCTTGCAGCTTTAATTATTATTATTATTATTATTATTATTATTATTCCCCGCACGTTTCCCTTAATTTGACCCCCTAAACGTGCATAACTTTTATGAAATTTGGCACGCACGTCGGGTCATGCGAAAATTTCAATATTCTGAAAACAAATTCTGATTAAACTCTATAGCGCCACCTAGGGACACGAAAATTTGAAAAATCACAAATAACCTCAGCTCTCTGCACACGAATGTCGTAGAGACACGCAACCACCACTCACGCGTTCGTCAGCTCGAGCTCTATGAAAACCTGTCTGCCCGATTTGAGGCATCTTCAATCTAGGGGGCGCTATAACCCAAAATATGAAAACCCTTTAAAGATTATCTCCTCTGAAACCGTACAATATTCTGGCTTCATATTTGGACAGATTATAGTGAATATCCAGCAAAACAAAAGTTATCAAAAGAAAAATGCTAACTTGTCTAGTTTTTCTTTTATAAGCTAACAAAGTTTGTCTTCACCTGAAACCATGTTTCGCTTCAATTTGACCCCTTAAACGTGCATAACTTTATATGAAATTTTGCACGCACGTTCGACCGCTCGAGCTCTACGAAAACCTGTCCGAACGATTTCAGTTGTCGTCAATCTAGGGGGCGCTATAACCCAAAATATGAAAACCTTTTTCTCCAAAGTGGCGTTACCTACACTGTACGAAAAATGTCGGGGGAAAATAGGGAAATCACGACTGTCGAATTCTTTGCAACCACGACTGACCTATGGTCAAGCAGAACAATGGAGCAGTTACCTGTCCTTGACAATTCACTACATTGACGGGAATTTTCAAATGAAGAGTCGGTGCTTGCAGATTTGTCATTTTTCCCCACAAGACCACACTGGAGAAGCTATAGCTGAGGGACTGCAGGAGGCACTGGCTTCTTGGAGCCTGCAAGAGACTAGTCTGCATCACAACAGACAGTGGCCCTAATGTCGTCAAGGTAACTTCTCTAAATAAATGGACGAGACTTCAGTGCTTTGGCCATAGGCTCCATCTAGCAATTGGTGAGTGGGACGAATAAAAAATACAATTTAAAAATTTACACATAATTGAATTGTATGTAATATATGCTAATATAATGGAGTGAATGTCAATGGATGAATTATCAAATGTTATATAATATGAAAAAATGATTGGATGAATATGCATATAATATTATATTCTGTTTTAATTTAACATGAGTCTTATGTTCTTTTATAGAGAATGCAATGAGAGATCCACGGATTGACCATGTGGTAGGCATCTGCAAAAAACTTATCAGCAGTTTCTCCCACAGTTGGAGGCGTATAAAGGAGCTAGCACCAATGATTGCAAGAGTTCTGGAGCAGCAGAGGGCCATTTCACAAGTCTTATCTTCTGACCGAAAGTCAAGACACCTCATCCCAACATGGCAGGACAGTGACATCCTGGAAGCCATCAACAGAGCCCTCTACCTCTGATTGAGTTTACTGATGCACTGTCCAGTGAGAAGTATGTCAGTGTTTCTTTTGTGAAGCCAGTCCTCCACCTGTTCAGCTCCTCCATCCTCAAAGTAAGTGATGATGTTCCAGACCTGACCAACACTATCAAAACCAAAATCCTCACTTACTTGGAGGAAAAATACAAGGATCCAGAGACACAAGAACTGCTTGATATGGCCTCTACCCTTGATCCACGCTTCAAGCTGAGATACATCAGTGAAGACAGGACTGCATCAATCCAGGTGAGACTCGTATCTGAGATGGCTGCCTCTGCAAGCATTGTTAGTATTAATTGTGTATACAAATACACAATTTATAATAAACTAAAGATACTAAGTGGATTGAAATGTGCTAAAAGGTCTTTGATGTGCTGTAATCTGAATATGAATGTTAAATATGTTTCGTAAGACTGAATTTGTTATTCTTATTTTATTTATCATGTACTTTTTAAGGAGAAGGGCCCAGTAGATTCATGTGGAGGGACTGCAGAGGATGCACCCAGGACATCAAAGAAAAAGAAGACCTTGGGGAACTTCTTCAAGGTCACTGGGACAGCCACACCAAGATCCTCTCCTGACCAGGAACAACAGGCTGCTGAATCTGAGCTTAGGTCTTACCTACAGTGTACCAACCTTGACAGTGAAAAGGACCCGCTGGACTGGGGGAAGGAACATCAGAAACTCTACCCACGACTTTTCGAAGCTGGCAAAAAAGTACCTGCCCATTCCTGCAACAAGTTCCACATCAGAGAGGGTCTTTAGTGTTTTCCCCCCCACAGAATCCTACCGTTGAAACACGACAAGAATGTGTTGTCAAAGCACTTTGTGTGTGCCTCAATGAAAATCATGAAAAGTTCATGATTTTGTGGTAAGTTACAACATAAAGTATGAACAACAGCCCAACAAATACCTTTTGTCTGAGTTGAGGAAATTGTTATGGTATCTTTTACAATTTTGTTAAAATTATCCCTTTGTGCCTCACTAAGGACATTGATGGTTGTTTTTTTAATTTTCTTGATCATCTGAGGTGTGTTCGTGCATATGGCATCAAATTTTCTTGTGATATTCCTTTTAACATAAGTATTTATTTTAACCAATCACTTATTATTAGTCAATAATATATTATATACAAAATTGGTCCTCTGAAGCTATTGGGGACAAAAATGGCCCCATTAAAACCCATTATGACTAAATTGTATTGTTTAAGATTAATTGATACTGATTGCAACATGTGGCACTTCAATTTCTCTTAAAAACATTTCCGTTAATGCTTTATTCTAATCTCATTTTTTGAAGATGCTGAACCTGGTGCAATGAGAGCAATGGAGGAAAAAGTCATGGAAATCTGTTATCCGACATGACGGAGCAGAGCCCACAGACCCGCCTGAGGATGTTGGCATCATCATCGAGGGAATTGAAGTGTTGCAAGATCTGAGAGATATGGCAAATGGGTGTGCAGCCCTGTTTGGACCCATCTACAGTTTAAACCTCAGCTACCCAAAAGACCTGAGATACACGTTTGAATTTTTTCAGAAAGTTTTAATGGACTTGGATTGCAACAGACTTTCCACAAACAAAGCTGAAGATCCTCAAGAACCGATAACATGAGTAATTCTGCCTGCACCATGACTGCCTGGTCTCCAAATTCAGAGCCACTGCAGTATCACGGGTCAGAGATCTCATGTCTGTCTTCCCTCTCACTGTGACTTTGACTGAAGTGACTATTGCATTTATAACTGAGAAAACTGTACTGGCACTTATAGTGTGTCTGTACCCTGTAACAGGGTGTCTTCACTTTGGGATGCAGTTTTTTTTTTTTTTTAAACCCGTTTTCCTAAGCATAGAATTTGTTCTGCCCCTGCCTCTCCCAGGAAACAACTTGGACTTGGACTTACAGCTACAAACTGTGGCTGATTGATGGGATTGACAAACTGTGATGGGAGTTACTGGTTCTTATAGTTGTTTCATGTTGAGCATTAATACATTTGATATGTTTTATTTTTGTAACTCTCAAGTGGTAATTGTTTCTGCAGAGAAGTTTGGTAAATATTCAAGTATTAATGTTTTCTCCAATGTTTACGACAGTGTTATTCAGGCATGACTAGTTTATTTTAAAGGAACCAAGGGTATTATCAGTTTTTGAAGCTTGATTGTTATTTTCTATCATTTTTCTCAATTTATTGAATGTTTTAAGTGCAAAACACTAAATTGTATAGTTGTGTTTATAATGGTTTATTTGCTGTTTCTTCGTTTGGAGAATTTTTAACGTAATATCAGATGTATAATATGAAACAATAGTAATTTAGAAAATTAAGGTTTTCTCCAATTTATTTATGTTTGAGATAATGTTATTCAGGGATGACTAGTGCACTTCAAAGGAACCAAGAGTAATGATTTGAAGCTCAGTCATTATGTGTACTTGTCTTTTTATTTTTTCTCAATTTATTTTCTCAAATTTATTTTTTAAACAGCAATGTGCTAAGCAGTGAATACTGTTGTTTACAGCAGTTTAGTTTAGATGGAGCAGCTTAGACCTGACTCTACTCCAGCCAGTGGCCTGCGTCTGCTGCTGTGATGCCAGTCCAGATGCCAAGTTTTAAAATGCACCACTACACTTTCATTCACTGTTGTGTTTTGTAATTCTTTTCGCTATCTTTAATTATCTTGATGTCTGCCCATTCAGTGTAGCTCCACTCGGGTCAATTCAAAGTTTGGGGTGGTCTCTGGCTCCCTCTAGTGTGGGCTGGGTTTGACCTCGGTTTTAGTGGTCTTTAGTGTGCAGTGCAGTGGCACGGTATTTGTGTGCAGTGTGATTTTGTAAGGGTCTTGTGTGCCCACGGGGCTGGGGGTGGGGCCACCCGGGCCAGGAGTGGGGATTCCTGTAGGGATTCCCTTGAACTGCTGGTGCCAGCCATCATTTTATGTGTTCCTAATAAAGTTTGAATAGTTGCATCCTTCTGCTCCTTGTCCTTCTGAGCTTTACTGGGTTAAAAAAAAAAGGTGTTGGCAGCAAAAACTCACGCTACAGTAAAATATAGACTGCCATTCACAAAGTTTCTTATTTTATATTATTTATTTTATTTTTCTTATTTCTATTTTAGCAGTAATACGTGGTTCTGTATCTCAGCCTCCACGGTGACGGCAGTTTGGGATTGTAGTGTTGGATACCTGCCCAACAGCTCCTTTTTAGATGGAAATGGGGTAATTGTGTGAGGTTCTGGGAGACACAAGAGGGTGAAGGTGGTAGAGTTCTACCTACCACTCAGGTATGTTGTTGTTATCAACAGTGTTGTTTGCTGCTGTTGTCTTTCTTGATGTTACATGCCAGGTGCTTAATGTTGTGTACCATGCAGTTGCTTAGCTCGAAAGTTCATTTCCCTGTTTTGACATGCAGAGTTCAGTGAAATAGTGGTTAGCACTTTTGCCTTGCAGCAACAAGATCTCCGGTTAAAATCCCGGCCTGGGCCTGGGATCTTTCTGCATGGAGTTTGCATGTTCTCCCTGTGCATGCGTGGGTTTTCTCCGGGTACTCCGACTTCCTCCCACAGTCCAAAATATACGCTGAGGTTAATTGGTTACTCTAAATTGCCTGTAGGTGTGAGTGTGATTGTTTGTGTGTATATGTAGCCCAGGGTGTCCCCTGCCTTCGCCCAAGTCAGCTGAGATAGGATCCAGCACCCCCCGTGACCCTACTGAGGTTAAAGCGGTGTATAGAGAATGGATGGATGGACATGCAGAGTTGTTGTAGCACAGTGCAGTAGGGATGTCGTGGCTGTTTCCTGGAATGTTAGAGGCCTCGGCCACATTGTTAAGAGACAAGGTTTTCAGACATCTTAAATCTCTCTCTGCTGATGTTTTTTTTTTTTTTTACAAGAAACTCACATCCAACCACCTGAGCAACCCGGACTGAGATGCAACTGAGTATCAATCGTCATTCACGTCTCATGCTCAAGGAGTAGCTATTCTCTTTGATAAAAACCCATTCCAACTCTCCTCCTTGACTGAAGACCCTCACGACAGATACCTAATGGTTTCAGGTACCATAAATTCATTCCCACTAAGACTTCTTATATCTACTGTCCAAACATAGATGACCCCAGTTTTTTTCAGCAAAGTTTTTGATATACTCCCAGACGGGGAAAACGCAAACATTATAATTGACAGTGATTTGAACTGCTACCTAGAACTCTATCTGGACAGATTATCCTCCTGTCTACCTCCAAATATAACATCTGTACATGTTACGATTCACAAGGAGACTTGGGTGCAGGGAATGAAAAACGACAACCACTGAAGCAGTTTAAAGGATTTATTGACAAAATGTCAGGACATGAATACATGAACTACAAAGATGGCTACCAGAATACAACACAATTGACCTATAGATAAGGTATAGTGAGAATGACAGAAGACAGACCCCCTACTGTTACACGTTGAACAAAGTGCTACTATTGAGTATGTTTTGACCAGATGGGTACTTTTTTTAAAATAAAAAATATTGTCAGCATGCTCTGAAATGACGGGCTAGGATGTGGATGACTGAACGTGCTTTTATTGTCTGAGTGACTAGTTTTGACAATGTGGTCTCAGTTTATTCCAACGCATTTTTACAAATAAAGCTAATATTAGGCTGCATGCTATTATGATGGAAGGCTGCAAGGTCTGAATGTTTCTGTGAACAAACCTGAGTTAAACCTGAAGTTCTGCTCTGGATCTGTTCCACTGAATACACAGACTAACACACAACAAAACAGTGGAAGTGCTTCTATGTTGTGGGTTTTCTTGGTGAGACAGTACATTGTTTTGTGGCTCGTTATTAACAAGGCAGCCTGGGTTAAAGTTGTGACTATCCCCAGTTGACATGGGCGTGATTCCTAAACAATCACCAGATGTTCAACACCTGACAGAATGACAGTGATATATGTGTATGAAGCGGGATGTTCATTGGACTGATCAGTGGCATGATGAGTAATAAGACCGTGGTCTCCTAGTTGTACCGCTGGATGACGTTGTTTCGAATGATCTCACCATAGCTATTGAAAAATATGCTTTTTTTATTTTGGCCCGCACATTTCTTTTTGCTGTCAGTAGATATTTACATAGATATAGACTTTATTAAGTAGTTATGCCGACGTTTCTCAGCGAGGTCTTCTTTATCTGGTATCTTTATTTCACGCACAGCCAGGTTTGATCGTGACATATCTGTGGACGAAACATCTGGAGGCGGCAGCTATTGCCAGTTTAACCAGACCATCAGTTAAACTTTAACATGGGCAATGCAAACTACAATAGCCTACCTATATAAGAGAACTCTAAATTTACCGAAGGCCAGTGCAGGTGGGGAAGAATTCAGGCGACGACTGGGTTTGATACCAAAAATGGCGGCAAGATGAATGCTCAGAGGAGCAGTGTTGTTTTTTTTTAACTCTTCAAACCTAACAGTTTATTTCGTTCTTAATACGGTGAACAAAAACGTTAATTGTGCCTACTCAATTTTTTTTTTTGCTCAACCGCAACTCTTTTAACGCTAACGAATTAAAATGATTAAAGCTGAGAAGAGACAGAATCAACCAGCTACCAGACCTGCTAATGTTAGCCTAATGGCGAAGCCTTTTTTTTTAACCTTTATTGAAAATAAGAACAATACACTAAACAATACAACAGACAATACGATGG
Source organism: Acanthochromis polyacanthus (assembly GCF_021347895.1). NCBI lineage: Eukaryota > Metazoa > Chordata > Actinopteri > Pomacentridae > Acanthochromis > Acanthochromis polyacanthus. The sequence goes on along the minus strand of NC_067126.1, from coordinate 13,836,409 downwards.
AAAACGATACAAAGAAACAAAAACACATGCAAGCCCTTCATTCGCAACATCACTGACAACATCCCTCCCCTCCCATCCCCCACGCACAATATTTAGGTTGCAATATCAATACAGACAACATATAACAATTCAATACCATTTGTAACAATGCTGAACATAAACAATAAATCACAGAGTCATATTAGGACAGTATCTTTCAAAGAGCTCCTGGGTTTTAGCAGCTTTTTTATGGTGAACCTGTCTAATCACATTCACATATTGTTTTACTTCATTATAGAATTTATTCCAATTTGGTTTCTCTTCAGCCCATTTAACTTTATGAATATGATATTTCCCTAAAGTGACAATCAATTGTATAAAAGTTGCCAAATCTTTATTGACTACTTTTATAACATTAAATAAGATGTCCTTCTCCCGGAGGCAGATTGTTCACCCAGATATATCTGATAGGAATTGTTGTATTTTAGTCCAGAATATCTTACTGTGCCCACACAGAAAAAACATATGTGGAATAGTCTCTATCTCACGATCACAAAACTACAGTTATAATTGATATCTAATTTAAACGTTTGTACTGTTTTTAGCAGGATAAATATTGTTATATTATCATTTTATAAGTATTTTATAAGTAACTTCTTTAATTTTATTGTTTATAAACTTCTCGTCGACCAGCCACACCCTGTCCCAGTCAATCTTACTGTACAAGGAGTTCCAGTGAGACACAGCTGCAGCTCTTGTTTTTGGTTGTATGAGATTTCTAACAAATTTGTTTGAGCATTTTCCCCTTATCACATCTATTTGTTCAATAAATAATTGTTTTCCTATTTTTTGAATTTGAGGGTTAAATTTAACACCTTTTAGGAGGTGAATTAGGCCCCCCAGGATAGCATTGGAGACAATAGTGTACTCTTTGAGCGAGACCGGGAAATTAAATTCAGTCAATAAGTCATTGTAGTTAAAGATTTGCTCCTGGTCATTAATTAGTTGATTCGTCCAAATGATTCCCTGATCAAACCATGTTTTTAAAGAACAATGATTTATTTTCGTGTTGAATACTTTCGTTATTCCCTAACGGCGAAGCCTGCTACTTCTCCAGTTAAGCATGCTGACGCTGTAAATACTCTTGTAAGAGACTTCATTGGCTGAGTAGCGTCACATGGGATGCCTGAACTCGTATATAATTGGTCTGTGCGTTTCTGAGCTGATAAAACCAATGTTAGACACTGGAAAGCTTCACCAGTAAAATAGGAGCGACCTGTCAAATTTACACCCGTATAGACGGCGTCTGGGTCAGGATCCGGACCGCGGTCCGCCTTTTAGTGAGCCCTGTTCTCAGCCAGACACCTTCCCCCATCCCATACAACTTCACCGCTTCCTGACACAGAGAAGATGAATTTATGAACGGGAAAGTGAACGTTTTGTCAAAAAAACATACTGATACATATGTTTGTGCATTTTGAAATGGTTATATGGAAATTCAGGACCTTTTCTAGTACCCACTAGAACCCACTTACCCACTTATACCCACTACGCCTTAGCGTAGTGGGTATAACCCACTTACCCACTTATACCCACTACGCCTTAGCGTAGTGGGTATAAGTGGGTAAGTGCGTATCACATAGAGTACACCCCTGCTTTAAATGTGATGAATATGAAGGCAAATGATGTTTAAGGTGTTCTGCATAGAAGGAATTGCAGAGACAATATATTTGAGCCAGTGGTGTAGTCTAGTTTATTCAAGTGGGTATACTCCGGCCTCATCAACCAAAGCCCGGTCAGGTTCTCATATATGTGGGCGTGAACTCACACGTGCACGGACACGCATGCGCGCACAAAAACACGCACATGCACACACACACACACACACACACACAGCAGCAGCAGCTCCTTTATTTCACACTACAATTAGAAAAAAATAATAAAGGCTGCATTAACGTGAAGTTCATGTTGACACAGAAATTTCTTCTTCAGAATGACTTGAAATGTGATAAATATGAAGGAAAATGAGTTGACTTGGTTTGAAGGAATTGCAGGGACAACATACTTGGGCAAAATGTGCATTTTAAGCTCAGGAACTGCATTTGAATGGTATAGAAATTATGAAAGCTGCACTAATGTACACTTGCTGTTTTCAAAAAACATTTCTTCTTCAAAATGACTTGAAATGTGATAAATATGAAGGAAAATGAGTTGACTTGGTTTGAAGGAAATGCAGGGACAACATACTTGAGCAAAATATGCATTTAAGCTCAGGAACAACATTTTAAGTGCAGAAAAGTAATGAAGGCTGCATTCATGTGAAGTTCATGTTGACACACAAATTTCTTCTTCAGAATGACTCGAAATGTTATTAAATATGAAGGCAAATGATGTTTCAGTTGACTTGGTTTGAAGGAATTGCATGTAACGCATATTTGACCAAACTGCATTCAACCTCAGGACCAGCATTTGAAGAGCAGAAAAATCATGAAGGCTGCATTATCATGAAGTTCATTTTGACACACAAATTTCTTCTTCGGAATGACTTGAAAAGTGATAAATATGAAGGCAAATGATGTTTAAGGTGTTCTGATTTGAAGGAAATGCAGGTACAGCATATTTCACCAAACTGTGCATTCAAGTTCAGGACCATTTTTTAGCGCATGAAAATCATGAAGGCTGCATTCATGTGAAGTTCATGTTGACACTCAAATATTTTCTTCAGAATGACTTGAAATGTGATAAATTTGAAGGAAAATTATGTTTAAGGGTTTCTGGTTTGAAGGAATTGCATGTAACGCATATTTGACCAAACTGTGCATTCAAGCTCAGGACCAGCATTTGAAGCGCAGAAAAATCATGAAGGCTGCATTCACGTGAAGTTGATGTCATACAAATTTCGTCTTCAGAATGACTTTAATGAGAAATATGAAGGCAAATGGTGTTTAAGGTGTTTTGATTTAAAGGAAATGCAGGTACAGCATATTTCACCAAACTGTGCATTTAAGCTCAGGAACAGCATTTGAATGGTATAGAAATCATAAAAGCTGCACGAATGTACACTTGCTGTTTTCAAACAAATTTCTTCTTCAGAATGACTTGAAATGTGGTAAATATGAAGGAAAATGATGTTTAAGTTGTTCTGGTTTGAAGGAAATGCAGGGGCAACATACTTGACCGAACTGTGCATTCAAGCTCAGGACCAGCATTTGAAGAGCAGAAAAATCATGGAGGCTGCATTCACGTGAAGTTCATGTCATACAAATTTCTTCTTCAGAATGACTTGAATGATAAATATTAAGGCAAATGGTGTTTAAGGTATTCTGGTTTGAAGGAAATGCAGGTACAGCATATTTCACCAAACTGTGCATTTAAGCTCAGGAACAGCATTTGAATGGTATTGAAATCATAAAAGCTGCACTAATGTACACTTGCTGTTATCAAACAAATTTCTTCATAAGAATGATTTGAAATGTGATGAATTTGAAGGAAAATGATGTTTAAGTTGTTCTGGTTTGAAGGAATTGCATGTAACGCATATTTGACCAAACTTTGCATTCAACCTCAGGACCAGCATTTGAAGAGCAGAAAAATCATGAAGGCTGCATTATCATGAAGTTCATTTTGACACACAAATTTCTTCTTCAGAATGACTTGACGTGATAAATATGAAGGCAAATGATGTTTCAGTTGACTTGGTTTGAAGGAAATGCAGGGACAACATACTTGACCGAACACACAAATTTTTTGTTTATAATGACTTGAAAAGTAATAAATATGAAGGCGAATGGATATGAGCTTAATTATATGAACAGAAGGCAGAAAAGAGGAGGAGGTGTGGCACTATATATCGAAAATGGATTAAACTATAAGGTTGTTGAGAGCATGTCAACAACAATTGATGGAATGATGGAATGTATTACAGTAGAGATTTGCATGGAAAAACATAAAAACATAATTTGCAGCTGTGTATATAGAGTACCTGGTTCAAGCATTGAAAAATTTAAGGACAACATGGATGCGTTATTTGCCAGCACCAGTCAGAAGGTTACTTTCATTTGTGGGGACTTTAACGTAGACCTATTAAATCCCAAGAAGGATAGAATGATAGAAGAATATATTAACTCTATGTATAGTTTGAGCTTATATCCACTGATTACTAAAACCAAGTAGGATAACAATGCAAAGTGCTACAGTAATAGATAACATATTCACAAATCATATGGAGAACACTTTAGTAAGTGAGCTGCTTATGAATGATATCAGTGATCATCTTCCAGTTTTTGTGATCTATGACTGTAATTATGTGAAAGAAAAAGAGAACCAAACAATTAATTATAGAAGAATAAGAACAGAACAAAACATTAATTCCTTCAGAAGTGATTTACCAGCACAAAATTGGAATAACCTCTATCAAGAAAGGGACATTGATAATGCCTATGAAATATTTCTTGAAACTTTCAAGTCATTATACAACAAGAACTGTCCGATGGAAAAAACATTGACAGCCAAAACCATATTAATAGGCCATGGATCACAAAGGGACTGAATAATGCTTGTAAAAAAAAGAATACACTATATAAACAATTTTTAAAACTAAGAACTGTAGAGGCTGAACGTAAATATAAAAAATACAAAAATAAATTAACTAATATAATGAGGAAATGTAAGAAAGAATATTATAGCAAATTATTAGAGGATAATAAAAACAATATAAAAGGTGTATGGAAGATAATAAATAACATTATTAAAAATGGTTCAAATGTTAGACAATACCCTAAATATTTTATTGACAATGAGAAACACCTATGCAACAAGAATGAGTTTGTTTGTGGCTTTAATAAATTCTTTGTCAACATAGGCCCTAACTTGACAGAGGTAATAAATACCACGGATAATGGTGGGGATGCAGAGGGGAACATCAAAAGAAATCTCAACTCCATTTATTTGAAAGCTGTAGGAAAGAAAGAAATTATTGATGTGGTCAGTAAGTGCAAAAATAAACTGTCTACTGATTGGAATGGAATTGACATGATGTTAATTAAGAAAGTAATCGATTGTATTATAGACCCACTAACTTCTATTTGTAATTTATCCCTGACATCTGGTTCATTTCCTCAGAAGATGAAAATTGCTGAAGTTATTCCGGTATACAAAGTTGGGGACAAACATCACTTCACCAATTATAGGCCAATATCTTTACTCTGTCAGTTTTCTAAAATATTAGAGAGATTGTTTATTGCGAGATTAGAGAATTTCATCGAAACTCATAATATTCTGCACAACAGTCAGTACGGTTTTAGAGCGAACAGGTCTGCAGCCATGGCCCTAATGGAATTAACCGAGATTACTGACTGTATTGATCGCCAGCAATACGTCCTAGGAATATTTATAGACTTAACTAAGGCCTTTGACACCATTAATCATGAAATACTATTTAAAAAAATAGAAAGGTATGGTATAAGGGGGGTGGCGTTAAATTGGCTGAAGAGCTATATGCATCATCGGCAACAATTTGTACAGATTGGTGACCATCAGTCAACATGGGCCGACATTACCTGTGGAGTTCCACAGGGGTCAGTGTTAGGCCCAATACTGTTCATTCTTTATATTAATGACATATGTAGTGTGTCCAATATCCTTAAGTTTGTTTTATTTGCCGACGACACCAATGCTTTTTGTTCTGGGGAAAATCTCCAGCAGCTCTTGGAGGTCACCACTACAGAAATAAAAAAACTAAAGCATTGGTTTGATATAAATAAATTATCATTAAATTTGAGCAAGACGAAATTCATGTTATTTGGAAACCGTAAAGAAGATACGCAAGTACAAATTAATATAGACAATATTAACATTGAAAGAGTGTATGAAAACAAATTTCTAGGTGTATTACTGAACCACAAAATCTGCTGGAAAGCCCATATAAGACATGTAAGAACAAAGATTGCACGCAGTATTGCAGTACGAGGTAAAGCAAGACATATCTTGGACTACAAATCATTATACACACGTGGACAAAATTGTTGGTACCCCTCAGTTAAAGAAGGAAAAACCCACAATTCTCACTGAAATCACTTGAAACTCACAAAAGTAACAATAAATAAAAATTTATTGAAAATTAAATAATCAAAATCAGCCATCACTTTTGAATTGTTGATTAACATCATTATTTAAAAAAACAAACTAATGAAATAGGGCTGGACAAAAATGATGGTACCCATAACTTAATATTTTGTTGCACAACCTTTTGAGGCAATCACTGCAATTAAACGATTTCTGTATTTGTCAATGAGCGTTCTGCAGCTGTCAACAGGTATTTTGGCCCACTCCTCATGAGGAAACAGCTCCAGTTGTCTCAGGTTTGATGGGTGTCTTCTCCAAATGGCATGTTTCAGCTCCTTCCACATATGTTCAATGGGATTCAGATCTGGGCTCATAGAAGGCCACTTTAGAATAGTCCAACGCTTTTCTCTCAGCCATTCTTGGGTGTTTTTGGCTGTGTGTTTTGGATCATTGTCCTGTTGGAAGACCCATGACCTGCGACTGAGATCAAGCTTTCTGACACTAGGCAGCACATTTCTCTCCAGAATGCCTTGATAGTCTTCAGATTTCATCGTACCTTGCACACTTTCAAGACACCCTGTGCCAGATGCAGCAAAGCAGCCCCAAAACATTACTGAGCCTCCTCCATGTTTCACCGTAGGGACAGTGTTCTTTTCTTCGTATGCTTGGTTTTTGAGTCTATGAACATAGAGTTGATGTGCCTTACCAAAAAGCTCCAGTTTGGTCTCATCTGTCCAAAGGACATTCTCCCAGAAGCTTTGTGGCTTGTCAACATGCATTTTTGCAAATTCCAGTCTCGCTTTTTAATGAGTTTTTTCAGCAGTGGTGTCCTCCTTGGTCGTCTCCCATGAAGTCCACTTTGGCTCAAACAACGACGAATGGTGCGATCTGACACTGATGTACCTTGGCCTTGGAGTTCACCTTTAATTTCTTTGGAGGTTGCTCTGGGCTCTTTGGATACAATTCCAACGATCCATCTCTCATCAATTTTCCTCTTGCGGCCACGTCCAGGGAGGTTGGCTACTGTCCCGTGGGTCTTGAACTTCTGAATAATATGAGCCACTGTTGTCACAGGAACTTCAAGCTGTTTAGAGATGGTCTTATAGCCTTTACCTTTAAGATGTTTGTCTATAATTTTTTTTCGGATGTCCTGGGACAATTCTCTCCTTCGCTTTCTGTTGTCCATGTTCAGTGTGGTACACACCTTTTCACCAAACAGCAGGGTGACTACTTGTCTCCCTTTAAATAGGCAGACTGACGGATTATGAGTTTGGAAACACCTGTGATGTCAATTAAATGACACACCTGAGTTAATCATGTCACTCTGGTCAAATAGTTTTTAATCTTTTATAGAGGTACCATCATTTTTGTCCAGGCCTGTTTCATTAGTTTGTTTTTTTAAATAATTATGTTAATCAACAATTCAAAAGTAATGGCTGTTTTTGATTATTTAATTTTCAATAAATTTTTATTTATTGTTACTTTTGTGAGTTTCAAGTGATTTCAGTGAGAATTGTGGGTTTTTCCTTCTTTAACTGAGGGGTACCAACAATTTTGTCCACGTGTGTAAGCTCAGGAACAGCATTTGAATGGTGTAGAAATCATAAAAGCTGCACGAATGTACACTTGCTGTTTTCAAACAAATTTCATCTTCGGAATGACTTGAAATGTGATACGTATTAAGGCAAATGGTGTTTAAGGTGTTCTGGGTTGAAGAAATTGCATGTAACGCATATTTGACCAAACTGGGCATTCAAGCTCAGGACCAGCATTTGAAGCGCAGAAAAATCATGAAGGCTGTATTCACGTGAAGTTCATGTTGTCATACAAATTTTTTCTTTAGAATGACTTGAAAAGTAATGAATATGAAGGCAAATGGTGTTTAAGATGTTTTGATTTAAAGGAAATGCAGGTACAGCATATTTCACAAAACTGTGCATTTAAGCTCAGGAACAGCATTTGAATGGTGTAGAAATCATAAAGCTGCACGAATGTACACTTGCTGCTTTCAAACAAATTTCTTCTTCAGAATGACTTGAAATGTGATAAGTGTTAAGGCAAATGGTGTTTAAGGTGTTCTGGTTTCAAGGAATTGCATGTAACGCATATTTGACCAAACTGTGCATTCAAGCTCAGGACCAGCATTTGAAGCGCAGAAAATCATGAAGGCTGTATTCACGTGAAGTTCATGTTGTCATACAAATTTTTTCTTTAGAATGACTTGAAAAGTAATGAATATGAAGGCAAATGGTGTTTAAGATGTTTTGAGTTAAAGGAAATGCAGGTACAGCATATTTCACCAAACTGTGCATTTAAGCTCAGGAACAGCATTTGAATGGTGTAGAAATCATAAAAGCTGCACGAATGTACACTTGCTGTTTTCAATCAAATTTCATCTTCAGAATGACTTGAAATGTGATACGTATTAAGGCAAATGGTGTTTAAGGTGTTCTGGGTTGAAGAAATTGCATGTAACGCATATTTGACCAAACTGGCATTCAAGCTCAGGACCAGCATTTGAAGCGCAGAAAAATCATGAAGGCTGTATTCACGTGAAGTTCATGTTGTCATACAAATTTTTTCTTTAGAATGACTTGAAAAGTAATGAATATGAAGGCAAATGGTGTTTAAGATGTTTTGATTTAAAGGAAATGCAGGTACAGCATATTTCACCAAACTGTGCATTTAAGCTCAGGAACAGCATTTGAATGGTGTAGAAATCATAAAGCTGCACGAATGTACACTTGCTGTTTTCAAACAAATTTCTTCTTCAGAATGACTTGAAATGTGATAAGTGTTAAGGCAAATGGTGTTTAAGGTGTTCTGGTTTCAAGGAATTGCATGTAACGCATATTTGACCAAACTGGGCATTCAAGCTCAGGACCAGCATTTGAAGCGCAGAAAAATCATGAAGGCTGTATTCACGTGAAGTTCATGTTGTCATACAAATTTTTTCTTTAGAATGACTTGAAAAGTAATGAATATGAAGGCAAATGGTGTTTAAGATGTTTTGAGTTAAAGGAAATGCAGGTACAGCATATTTCACCAAACTGTGCATTTAAGCTCAGGAACAGCATTTGAATGGTGTAGAAATCATAAAAGCTGCACGAATGTACACTTGCTGTTTTCAATCAAATTTCATCTTCAGAATGACTTGAAATGTGATACGTATTAAGGCAAATGGTGTTTAAGGTGTTCTGGGTTGAAGAAATTGCATGTAACGCATATTTGACCAAACTGGGCATTCAAGCTCAGGACCAGCATTTGAAGCGCAGAAAAATCATGAAGGCTGTATTCACGTGAAGTTCATGTTGTCATACAAATTTTTTCTTTAGAATGACTTGAAAAGTAATGAATATGAAGGCAAATGGTGTTTAAGATGTTTTGATTTAAAGGAAATGCAGGTACAGCATATTTCACCAAACTGTGCATTTAAGCTCAGGAACAGCATTTGAATGGTGTAGAAATCATAAAAGCTGCACGAATGTACACTTGCTGTTTTCAAACAAATTTCTTCTTCAGAATGACTTGAAATGTGATAAGTATTAAGGCAAATGGTGTTTAAGGTGTTCTGGGTTGAAGAAATTGCATGTAACGCATATTTGACCAAACTGGCATTCAAGCTCAGGACCAGCATTTGAAGCGCAGAAAAATCATGAAGGCTGTATTCACGTGAAGTTCATGTTGTCATACAAATTTTTTCTTTAGAATGACTTGAAAAGTAATGAATATGAAGGCAAATGGCAGTAGGCCTTTCTGTAGGCCGCAAGCGGAATAGAACTCACCATGGCTCAGAAAATGTTGGACGTCCGGGGGTTCGCGTTCCCCGGCCCGGCTGCAGGCGCAGCAAATCTCGGGCCCTGCCGCGTCCGGAGCCGGCGGTCATTCAGCCGAGATGCCCATCACCATCTTCCGCCCGAGACGCCCTCCAGATGCTGCGGGCTCGAGGAGATCCATGATGTACCTCCACAGGACCCAGCTGCCTCGGCCGAGTCTCTGGAGGAGGAACGGCCTCTCAAGGCCTACGAATGCCTGGCTCCTGGGCTGGGTTTTCAAGTACAAACCGGAGGCTCTGCCTTCTACCAGCTGGAGAGGGAGAAATGCGGAGGCTCTATCCCGTCTCTGCCACGGTGACTCCATCGACTGGAGCGTGCCTGACGATGGTCATTTGCAGCAGCATCTCCGAGAGACTTCTCAAGAAAATACAGCCGAGCCTGTACCCTCTAAACGGGCAAGTTGGAAACCTCCCCGCTAGTACAGAGGTTGCTCCTGAAACGAACGGTCTTCAGCGCGGTATGGCAATCCAAAGTTGCAGGGTCTGGCAGATGGTACTTCAGAACCACCCTCCGATCAATGGGGAAGAAGAAGGCCGCAGAGTTCTTTGTTTGGAGAGTTACAACGCTGACTGTGGGGTATTTCATACCGTCCTGGTCTTACCGCTGGCTGCATGGATTGAGTGGATGGAGAAGGCCACAGAAAAGATCACCACTCTCTTTTCTCATTGCCGGAGTTGGAGGGATACTCTATCCGTCAAAAAAACTTTAACATTCTAAGATCACACCCTCTACTTCACAGCCACGCCTCTTTTTCCGTCATCGCTTCATCACCGCCCACCCCTATGCCTTATAAAGATGGTCGGTTGAACCGACGATCACAGAGCCTCTCAACCTGCCTACTGATCAACATGAGCCAGGTCAACCAGCAGCCCAAAAAACGTTTGACAACCACCGCTGCTCCGCCAGAGTGGTATCCGTGTCGCAGAAAGCTCTTTGGTTCTGCTGACTCGTCGCAGGAGGATTCGATGCAGTTTGACTGCTCTCCGGAACTCAGCATGCCGACCCTCTTTGCGGACTGTTCTGAGCCGACTCCTCCCGGATTCCCGGCAGCAGAAGGCTCAGCAGAAGCCCCAGCAGCAGCAGAAGGCTCAGCAGAAGCCCAGCAGCAGCAGCAGAAGTCCCAGCACCACCACCGCCATCGCCAGCCTCCCCAGAAGCGGTACCCCCAGAGGCAGCGGCGGAAGCAGCACCACCTTCACCGACACCTGAGGATGAGGTGGATGGTTGGGTGTCATCGATGCTCATCAGCAGCATCAAAACGGTTGTGTTTCATCTGCTGAACCTCATCCTCTGCAGTTACCGGCGCGAGCAGTGCTACGGCTGTCAGGTCGACCATCCCAGTCAGAGACAGCACGAGTGTCTGGAGAAGTTGGACAATGATTACTTTCAGCTCCACTTTCACAGGCTGATGGGGAGGCTTTTCACCCCTCGTTTCATCCCGACCATTCAACACCTTCTGAACATCCGCAGAATCTCAGCCGATGATGCCCGAGTTCAAGCTGTGGTGGAGACTCTGCTGTATGAGCTGAAAGCAACCAAAGAGTTCAGACTTCCCATCAGTGAGATGTACGACGACCTGATTGGGGAGGATGTGGTGAAACTGGGCAACTGCGGATGGTGACTGCATTCTGGAAGGGTAGCAGCTGTTGATCATGGGAAATGTGTGGACGACACCCCGAGACGGCCGACTTGTGCTGGATAAATCTTTTGGATCAAGCGATTAAAAACAGACTTTCAACATGTACAGACACTATCACCGGTACCAGAAGCGTGGAAGTTAAAAGACTAGAAACATTTTCAGCATGGTGCGGGCACACTCCGTGCATACACCCTGGGAAATAATTGTACAAACCACTGCAAGAATTAATGGACCTGTGTCAGAAACTTTTAGAAAAATAATTCAAGATTGGACTATGGACTCTTTTCAAGTGAAATCTTCTCATTTATTCTCTTTGTACGCTTTGTTTATTGATGTGATATGTTACCGTTTGCAAGACAACTTACCCTTGAATATCTTGTTGGAACTGAACGCATTACAATGTGACATGGAACGTGCTTTTGACGCGTCTCTGTTAGACCAAGCTTTACAGATGATACAAGCCTGATTAGTTTGAAGTGTTTTCTACTCTGTTGCTGTATCCTTAAATATTTTCTGCTGTGTTGAAGTATCCTGATAATTTGTTTTTATTGTTTGTCAATAACAAGAATGAGAAATAATGAATCTTTATTTTAAATGTGTGCATTTCCTGGTTCTTTTCCAAAACTTGAGAGAAACCCGCGAGCAATGTGTCTGGCAGACGCATCATGAAAAAGCTTTACAATCCACCCTCACACATGAACAAATGAAAGGTGTGAGAACATATGCCGGCTCTGCCTCCAATAATATATTATATATATCATACACATATCACTAATGTGGGGCAAATAAAGAATATCGCTGTCAAAACAAGCAGACTCACCGAGCGGGTTCCGTGGGGAATGGCTAACAGGGGTTGACCAGAACACAATAAAGACAGTTCATACAGTACATCTCTTTATTGTAGATATGTAGCCAATATTTGTTTCCTAGCATTGGCAAGCAACATTTGGACAATCCATTGGTAGCTAGTTCATGGATGCTGCTGTCCAAGGAAGGCTGTATATTGTGATGGTAATGCCAGTGCCCATAAAGACCCGTTCCAATATCTTGGCTACCTCGGTCCACTCCAGTTGATCCAAGCCACAGCCAATACTGTGAGAACACGCAGCAAGAGAGGACAGACAATCAGCCGTTATCACTGTTGATACTATCATACCGGGGATACCACATCGTTCACATACCGAGGCATCGACAGCTTGTGTACTCCGTTCCATATACAATGTGACCTCATATCCTCAAGGCTGTGTAGTAGACTGGTATATGTGGGTTTATGAAAGGCTCTTTGTTTTGTAACCTGGAACAAGAGACGTGTATATAGAGGTTTTGCTCGCACAATTCAACATAGCCACATAACAAGCATGATGGATTAAGGTGGGTGCAGTTGGCGCATATTAGATAGTAGATGAAACGGCCTTCTCTCAGTAGCACGCACATTGACCGGGCGCCTTCCCTGTACGAGACACACATGGAGAGCTTCAACAACCCAAACTCTTGGAGGGGCAGGGGAGGTGAATTCTGCTTACCCTTCTTACTCACTCTGTTTCAGTAGCTCGGAAACACCTTTAAACTTCTGTTAAACAGCACCGCTATGCCCGCTCCCATGCGACAGTCCGCACTAATACAGTGCGCCAGCGCCTCATCGTTGGGACAGTCGAAGAGATTGCCGGTGACTTGTTTTAGCAGCTCCAGCTTCACTTGAGGACTACGTCTGTCAGCCATAAATGCAACTAAATTATTCCAGCTTACAAGTGGTTCACAGGCTTTCCTCCGAGAGTACCAAGCTCCTCAACCCCGGATACTGAAGTGTAAATGAAGTCTTCAAAAAATCACCAAGAGAAGTCAGCATTCGAAGGGCAGCAGGATTTATTTGTCAACCAAAAAACAATAAATCCAGGAGTAATTCTTAGCAGTGATAACACAAGAAGAAGAACTGAAGATACTGAGCTGTGCACCATTTTTTATGCTGTGAGCGTCGGTCATTTTTCCACGCCTATAGGGCGTATGATAGGAGTGGCAGTTTTGACGCGGTTAAACTTTTCTCAATCTGTTGGTCAGAGCATAACATCAGGTTATCATATTTCACCCCTGGAACACTTTACAGAAGACATGCGCATTAAGTGATCATCAGGCCATCTTTTACAGAGAACACGTCCACACATGTTCAAACTTTTTGCTCCACATCTTACCCTCTTTATTTTGTGATAGATTTCATACATATTATACCATTATATATTTTATACGTATGTTTCACATCTGGTTTTACTGTTATTAGACTGAAGAGTCTAATAGCATTTACCATAATAATAATATCATCTTTTACTTATGCACATCGTGTCCAAAAATATACACTACAATACCCCAAGAGGCTCTGTATGGTGGCAGGACATGTGCCGTGAGGTTTTGGTACACTGGAAAATTGGCCCGAGACATTTAACAGCTAGGTAGAAGGTGTTGAAAAACTTATTAAAAAAAAAAAACAGACTCCAAACCATCCCTATCTGGAACCAGCAACATGCTGTTTCTCTCAGTTTCACCGAATGCCCCTCTACCTGTCGTTTCATACATTTTTACTGAGTGCTTTTAAAACATTTTGTTCTTTCTTTTGCTTAGCACAGTTTAAGGTGTGTTTCAAGAATACATGAATGTGTTGTTGCCCAATTGCAGGTTGGACTCTCAAGTCAAACTTGACATTTTCCTCCTCTGTTGTTTCAACTTAATGTATTTGATGATGAGACGCAGTAGGCAAATGTGTAGATGTTATGTTGGTAAACATGCCATCTACACAGGCCTAAACACAGGAGGTAAAGCAAAAAAAAAAAACTCTATTGCCTGTTTTTGTGACCAAAAACAGGCAATAGAGCACTCAAAACAGCACCTAATCCTTTGAGAGTTAATTTGTATCTCTGTGACAAATTTTGGCATGCATTGTTGAACTTTTCTTTTCAGTTCTTGTTTGAAAGTGCATCTTATGTTACGATTGATTATCTTATGAGTCCTCTCCTCACAAGTTCCTCCCTATGCCATCTCCTGTCATCTCAGTATTCGGTGTGTGTTGTGTGTGGTGACACTGATGAGTTGTAGCCTCCCCATGTCTAAACTGACCTGCTGAATCCTGCTCTGCCCAGTACTCCCAAAGTCCCTGCTTCGCACTTAGCACAAGTTCTGATCAGTGGTGGCGAGTCCATCTTTTTGCCTTTTCTCACCAGAAGTTAGTAGCTCTCCAGAAATTAAAATTTCTTTTATTCAAGTGAAATGTTAAAGGGGACAATGGTGTTTTACTCAGATATAATGTCACGAGTGCACAAGTCCAGATTATGAAGGCAAGTTGTACATGGGATGAATGCTCAAGCGTCTTTCCAAATTCCATTTCTGTCTTCATCTAGAACAAAAAAGATGAGGGATGGTGGTTCAAACCTGCTGTTCAGATGTTTAAAAGAAGGCAAATAAACAATACATGTAGGTTTGGGAACATGTTCTCGAGTCGGTCAGGGTAGCCCCCTGCCTGTCCTCTGTGAGCTCTCACCATCCTGACTTCTGTCTTTTTAGTATGCAAACCTCGCTGAGTGTGCAGTGTAGCACCGGGTGCGCTCGACTCCTCAGTGGGCTGTGTGATTATGTAAAATGATCAGTCGTGGCATTTTTCTGAAAGCACACTGGGAGATATTTGATACTTTTCGTCCTGCTCATGTTTATGTCCTTACCAGTTTGTCGGACACTGGATGTTGTACAATACATGCAGCTTCATGTTTAAAGCAATCCTTAAGGAAAAATCTTTTGCATTTTTGATTTCAAAACATGTCAATTTTTAAATGTAGAGAAAGTAAAGATTGAACTTTAATCAGATGGAGTGTTTGTTTTTTTTTCTTACAAATATTCATGTGGTTAGTTTACCTCTGTGTCACTGAACCATTAACTTAGCATGTAGAGAATACGGCTTGCTTTGCCGGAAAAGTCCTGAATTTAATTTTAATCAAGACATTTTTTTTTTTTGCTAAAAGTTCAGCCATTTTACTTGGAAGAATGCTATTTGTGCCAAAGATGTATTTAGAATGTTTTAAGACATCTTTGTTATCTGTCAGGCTGTATGCTATTGCAAAGTGTAAACAGTTATATCGAATTTCTGAAACAAGTTTTAAAGTTAAAAACATCTTGCATGCTGGTTTGTTTTTATTCTTCTTTTCTGTCCTACATGATGCTGAAGATGTGGGACTAATCAGAGAACAGAAGAATGGCACGGTGAAATTACACTGAAATGCTAGAGTGTACTAGGAATAGATTCGCCTTAGTGATTGTAATAGTATTTAAAGCAGACGTACAAATGCAGTATTTATTCTCTCTGTGAGAGTTGGAGCCGTGTAATGTTCATTCATTGTATTTTGTAATTTGCCTAATAACAGTAATTGTGACAATAGCCCTTTCCAGATGTTTGTGAAAGAGTAGCCTGTTATTTTTTTGTCCTATAGCCCACAGTTGATAACAGGTACATTTTCTACATTTTCGATTGCATTTGACGGTTCTCTGTAGGCTTTTAAAGGAAGAAAACATAAGCTTTAGAAACTTTATATGTAAACCACCCCTGAATGTATAACTTAGTGTTTTCTCCATTTACCCTTCTAAGAATGAAGGAGCAGCAAATGTATTAATATGTAGAAAACCGTTAAACATAATATCCACAATATATTTACACATATTTATGATAAAGTTGTGTTGGCCCATACTTTAGAGGCAACTGCTGAATGATAACTGACTGTAAGCCTCCGGTTAAACAAGCCAGATTCAGACTTCTCACCTGTTTTAGGTAAATCCCTTTACAAGCTACAGAAATGACACACATTCCCATCAAATAGTCTCATCTTTCTTTACTTCACAAATTAAGTGTGACTTTTTTTTTAGTTTTAGTTTTATTTATTCGTATTTTCTGCAGAAATGCAGAGCAGGACATTTCTTTACAAAAATATCGTGGATCAATATTTGTTGGACAAGAATTTCTTTTAAAAGATCTCTTTTCTGTCACAGCTCTGTTTATATGTTCTTCAGTCTTTGTAAATTTGCTGGATGAATTGAGCGTATGTGTGTCAATTCTTCTTCAGCCAAGTCTTTGTAATGCTAGTCCAATTCACATCAACTAAAATGTAACTCTTCATGCATCTATATGGTCTGATGAGCATTTCCATGTTTTTTTCCTTCATTGAAGATTTATCTAGCTGAATATTTATTTTATTTGTGATTTTTTCTATCAATATATAATATATAATAGTTATATAGGTAATAGGTAAATATATTAAGAGGAGAACATTTACCTTACCATCCGTCAAGTTGACTTTTTTCCTTCAAGCAAAAAAAATAAGGCGTAAGGTAAGTTGCAATACTTTCATTTTATTTTCTAAAACCTCTATGTAATTGCTAACAACTTGTAATGATTTTTTTGTCCGCTTATAATATAAACATGTGGCACTGGCATGGCACGCAATGACATAATTTCTATTCAGTTAATTTGTAAAATGACTAGAAAATTTTCGGTTTTACATGTTTGTTTGTTGATTGGTTGTTTGTTTTTTTTCACAGTGTTACACAAGTGAGTTTCCTCATTATAAAATCATTGGAGTCATTATCTATAACACGTCAGTTTTTACATCTATTCATAGAAGCATCGATGTAATCATGTAATTTATTCATTTGATGTAAGTTGTAGAAATAAACTAACTTAAACATATTTTGTTAAGATCGTTTTTTTTTAAATCAATTTATGGAGTGTTTGCACATAAAATTTCCTGAAATCTTTGACAGAAAATGAGACCGACAAGAGTTTGTCCTGAAAGGAAGCTTTGCACTTCATTGCTTCTGGGAAGATTAAGACTCTTTTTAGAACAAAAAAATCATCAATCAGGAAAATGTTATGGTTGCACATAAGGTTCTGATTTCATGGAATCTTCTGTTCAATCGTATTAAACTTCACTTTAGCCGCGAATGTATTTTCCCGTTGGAATTGTGGATTAGCACTGTTGTCCTAGTTACGAAAATGTACAGAACCATTTTCCCATGTAGCAGCCTTAAAAGTAAGTTAGGGCAGATGCAAAATGTGGATTTGATTTCAATTTGAAGTTAAATGGGACGATCTGTTCACCTTAACAACACATGAGAAACAAACAAATCCACTCCCAAATCATAAAGCTAAATGGATCTGATTTAATATTTAATGCCCTAAATGTGTGATTGTATTGATTTCTGATAGAACTCACAGCAAGAAAAAATGATGTTTTGTCGCACTATTATGAAAATGCAGATCCTGTAATTCTGTCTGCCTTCATAGTTAATGCTACAGCCTTTTATATAAATTTTTGACAGTGATCAAGGTTTTCAAAGTGTTGCTTGGATAGTGTAACTGCTGAGCTATTTTCTGTTGGACATGCCTGGTATGCAGCAAACATGTAGCATTTCTAGAAACTTATATCCACTATTCAATGTTTCTTACTTATTTCCTGTTATCCGGGTTATGGAGTGATTGCCACTAAAAAACTTTGGAGCAAGGAGAATTCCTGCTCGAGTATGTTGGAAACACATCACTGGCTCTGTAGGAGAGACCTGGTTCAAGGAGTAATCAGCTGACAGATGCTGCACTGACTGGATTCTGTTACTTTTAAAGCTTTTCAGGGAATCTTGTCTGGTAAGATTAAAGAAGTGGATGTCCTTATGCTAAGGTAATTGTTGTTTTACAACTGGAAAAAATCTTTCATCATGCAGCACTGATGGCAGTAAACATACAGCAAGACTTGGAAGATTCATAAATGATGATCACATCAAGCCAAACAGCAAAATTAAAATGATACGTGTCGTTTAATCATAATAGCTTTACTCAAATCATTTGTGAAGCCTCAGATGAATGTAGCATTATTTGATGTATAGAAAATGTTTGTGTATGTCAAATATCAGTGCAGGAGAAGAAATAGTGTATGACTGCAGAGACCCTGACTGCCATGGAGACAGGTCTTTCTATATGTTTACCATTCCATCATTTAACTGAGCAATAAGAATGTCTCTAATCCTCACCAAAATTGTTCAAATTCTGAAAAACATTGTCAGTGATATAGTAAAACACACTTAGCACAGTTACCGACATCACCCTGATGTAATTTGTTTTAGAAAACCATGACTTCCTCATCCAGGGAGCCCCAGAAAAGTGGTAAATCACTGTCCATATGTTTTATTTGTTTTCATTTTGCATGCTGTACAAAATTTGAAATGATGACAATGCCTAATGGTTGTTTTTCTGTATTTTGAAGGAATCACGCTGGAAGAGTTCATGGGAAAACCTTTACCGTAACCCTGGCATGATAAAAAATGATGTCACTTATTCATGTTGTTCACCCTAAACAACAAGGAGTGCAGAAGTCAATCAGGAAATTTGCACCTGAAGAGAAAGGTATGAATTGAAATGAGCAAGCTCCCAGCTGAGGTTAAAAACAATATCATCATGCTTAATACACTTAAGATCTGGCATGATGTTGCTAAGCACACTGGCAGGGGTGGCTTCTCATCAGCTCTACAACCTTTAATTCAAAACAGAGCCTTTCCTCCTGGTATAGGGGAAAGTATTTTTGGCATCTGGCACTCAAAGGATTTGAAATTTATAGCTGATCTATTTGAAAATGGTAATTTTACATCATTCGCACAGCTTCAGACTAAATACAAATTACCACACAATCAGTTTTTGGGTTTTCTCCAGTAAGACACTTTGTAAAAAACTAATCTTACTCTCCCAACAGACCGACCAATACTTAGTCCAGTCGATAATTTCCTTCTTAATTTTAATTTAACTGCCATGAACAATAAAAAATTCATCTCCCTTTTTTATGCTAAATTATACTCTGTTAATCCCCTCACGGTTAGTAGATCTATGGAGTCCTGTGTGAGAGACTTGGAGGTTGACCTTGATGCCAACACGTGATCAGACGCTTTTGAATCTGTTAAGAAAATTTTTACTTCTAACAGACTCAGAGAAAGCCAGTACAGGATGTTACACAGACTACAATGTACCCCTCACCTTCTAAACAAAATAAACCCCAGATCTCCCCCCTGTGTGGAAAGTGTAAAAACGAAGTAGGGACATGTGTTTGGCAGTGTCCCATGATAGCCAGATATTGGAAAAACATCGCTAGGGAGCTCAGCTCAATCTTCCAAAAAAAAAAAAAACAGTTAAGCGGGAGCCTGTCTTGTTTCTTCTGGGGGTACTTGTGGGGCAGCCCTTGCTATCTGCTACACAGTTTGTATTGATGGGCAAACTTTTACTTCTGGCAAGGAGATGTTTTGCTTCAATGGATTAAAGATAAACCTCCATCTGTAACACAGTGGTACAGGGAAATATTTAAGGTCTTTCCTATGGAATGCCTCAGTGCTACACTAAAGGGCAATGACAACTTGTTCTATAATGTCTGGCATCCCTTCCTGAATTATCTTCCCGACGATACCGCTGACTTGTTGAAGAAAGGGCTACCGTATTTTGTTTTCACTAATAAGTTATAGAATATTTTTATTCTCTTTATCTCCTCCTCTGTATTAGCCCCACTGTAAATTTATATTAGCTATATGTGCAGTTTATGTATGTAAATCGTTGCTGTCTTTTGTGATTTGGCTGTATCTGTGCGGGTTGTTCATTGTTTGTTGTTGTTGAAATCAATAAAATATATTGCAAAAAAAAGAGAAAATTTGCAGTGATAAATCGAACCAAGTATGTGCTGGAAAACAAAGCTCTTTGCTTGTTGTACTGTTGTCTGGTCATGTCATATCTGACATATGGGATTGAAATCTGGGGTAACAATTACAAAAGTTCTTTACATTCTCTGTTCATGCTCCAAAAACGAGCAATTAGAGTAATTAGATTAGAGTCTAATCTAATCTAAATCTTATTGTTATTAATTGTGATGCGAATGCTAAATTATTAAAAACAAAGACACAATAAATCTCAAATCTTGCACATTAACAGAGTTCAACTTGAACAGTAAATTTGTGAATACACTGATCTATCTATCCATCTATCATTTGCTGCCTATTTTAAATCATTTCTGTTGTGCTGTTTTGCATGGTCTGGATTCGGTGTGGTGCATAGGAGGCAAAGCAGACCATGGTGAACAATCTTGGTGTGAATTCACAGGTTTTATTCTCAGGTTAAACAAAGGAAGGCATGTGTTGGAGTGACTTCATTCTCGTATTTCATCACTGCATTCAAGAAAGAACTGCTCCAGATGTGCTTGTCATTCACTGGGGCAGCAAAGACCTCGGACGTGTAAAAAGTGTCCTGTTAATTACAGCTATGAAGAGAAATCTGTGAGACCTCCATGTACAGTATCCTCACATGAAAATAATACTTTCCTCAATTAACCAGAGGTGCCACTGAAGACATGACTCTCCAGTGAACGTGGACAAAGTGTGGAAGTTTGTAAACAGTGTGACGGCAGTTGTGTGGTAATTCTGGTTTGTGTGTTAAAGGGAGCATTATTTATCATACTGAAATAGTGTTCAACAAGTCTGAACTATTTTTGAGGGATAAAGTTCATTTAATGTTCTCACTTGGACAGATAATCATTGGTTACCTTAAGTCAAAAAGCTTTGTTGGCAACCACGCTGGTTCAACTCCCCTAAAAAGTATCTGTAAAAAACAGCAGCTGTAAATTCACAACAATCCATCTAACACCTCAGTAAAATGCCAGGTTCCAGCTTCATGTTCAGCTATGGTTAGAGTTTTAGGGTTAGAATTGTAAAACAGAAATGGCACAATAGCAACTTTATATTTTCAGACTAAACTGGCTTTCATTATTTATTTTGCATAGAGCTTCATTTTGCTCATGAATTTTTGGAAGCATCAATTCTGGAGTGTGTGTGTGTTGCTCCATGTTATCCAAGAGGGAACCTGTGTCATCATGTGCCTGCGAGTAGACAGACATCTTTCATGCATCAATTAAATAATAAAACTGAGTATTTCAAACTGCATATGCATATTTAAACAATCATATAATTAATATCTTACCTAAATGTGAATGTCAGCAGTTTAGAATATGTTTATTGTTTTATATACTTTTTTCTTCTCTTTTTTATTTCTTAATGTCTTACGTTTATGCAGTACACATTAGGGGTTGAGTCCAAACCAAGTACAGTATTCAGCAACAGTGGGCTGCTTGTACTTATGTGACAGGAAAACAATATGTGACCAGAAGGAAGTGAAAAATGAAAATATAGGTAAAATGTAGTACATTGGTGGGCCCCATTATTTTTCTTTAATTTAAGTAAGAATGCAAATAATTCTGCTCCCTCAACAAATGTAGCTTCAAACAAAAATGCTGGACTGTCAGGACTGCATACAGTACCAAGCTGCTGTTGAATTCTCAAAATGAAAATCACAACAACATTCTTTCTTCCTCCAGAAATTATGCATGCGTACCATTCACGATGGTCCAAGTAATACTTTGTGTTAAAGTCACCACAGCAGTGCATCGGAGGAATGTTTTTATTGTCAGCAGTTGGATCTGGTCAAACGGATCTGGTCTCTCAGAGAGTGGGCAATGTTAGTTAAAAATAGATCATTTCCCTGAGGGCTTAAACAGTTTTATTTCGTTTAAAATTTCTTTAATTGAGGTTTTTCTTGAAATTAAAAAATGGATCTCGCATACCGTGTCCGTCCATCACGTACCCAGTTTTACAGAATAATGAGTCAATAGGTATTTGGATGGCTGAGTGACCGCTTGTTTATACCCCTGAACGGGGGTGGCGCTACTGTTTGCGACCCCTGATTTATTGCATTGCAAGGAGGTGCTACTGTTTTTCTCCCCTGAAGGATCAATAGGGTTTCTGATTAGTTTATTCTGGACAGATATTTTAATAGTCTCTCTACACTCTGTACTCAGTCAACTATATGATTTCTTATCAACCTAACGAGAGCTTTCAAATGAGATCAAACAACGCATTATTGTCTATTTCGGTTATTGAGATATATGTCAGGGAGTGAAACTTGACTTTGTAGTCAGTGAAGTGGGTTAAATCGGATTTAAGAAAAGCAGTGAACTTGAATTTAGACCTCACCTAGGAAGAATAAAGTTACATTAAAAAATAAATAATTACTGAAGGCCTGTAAAGCATCTCAGAGTTTCATCTCCACAGAATGACCAATTATTATTATTATTATGAGTAGATTAAAGGAAAACCGGTACATGATCAGGTTCTCTAACGAGGCTCAAATTGCTCATTTTTAATCTTTGGTTTTTTGAGAAAAGCTTTAATAATCTCATAAGCAGCGTAGTACATGTTTTGCTGTGACCAGAGTTTAGACCCTCTGTCCTCAGAGTTTGACTGCCCCGGTTGGTTGTTCTCACATCTGTGTTCATCATTATCCCATAACGTCTTCAGAGTTTGGACACCTTATCGTGTGAACAAGCAATAAACAACGGTTCTCACAACTGTTCATCATCTTTGTCCTGTGACCTTTGACATCGCAACCCCTCCTCACTCAGAAGGCCATCGTAAATAGAGAGAGGAGATTCCCGTACCGAGTTTAAGAACCCACATGTTTTGAACAAGCAATAGTCCTCTGTTCTCACATCTGCGGACAACATCATCTTTCTCCTATGACCTTTGACATCACATCCCCTCCCTAACTCCGAAGTAAAGCAGGAAAGCGGGAAGGATACTGCCATTCTGTCTTCAGCTCTTAAGAGGAGCGCATGTACTCAGCCACTTCAGGTCTCACTGACCGCTGCTGCCGGATCGGGGAACCGCGTACCCCCGGACGCCAACATTTTCTGAGCCATGGTGAGTTCTATTCCGCTTTGCGGCCTACAGAAAGGCCTACTGCCATTTATATATAAAGAAGACCCCACCTCCTCTTCTCATTGGTTCTCATTCGCCCTTCCCCTCACACCTCATTGGATGACCCTTTATTATTATTATGCCTGCTATAAATCATTTTTGAAACTATCATTTCCGGCATTTTTAAATTCGTCATTTCCTTTTATTAAAAAATAAAAACTACAAAAATGGCGGACGGGGAGGGACCCTATGACGTGGCCGTCTCTCATTGGATCCCATATCATAGCCCGCGAACTGACGTGGCAGCTTCTGATTGGACGGGACCCGCTAAGTCCCGCCATCGCCCCGCCTTCGCCCCGCCCCTTATGACGTGGCAGCTTCTGATTGGGACCTGTCAAAATTTGACGAAAGGTGTCCCATATTACTCTCTAAGATGTTTTGATTTAAAGGAAATGCAGGTACAGCATATTTCACAAAACTGTGCATTTAAGCTCAGGAACAGCATTTGAATGGTGTAGAAATCATAAAAGCTGCACGAACGTACACTTGCTGCTTTCAAACAAATTTCTTCTTCAGAATGACTTGAAATGTGATAATGTTAAGGCAAATGGTGTTTAAGGTGTTCTGGTTTCAAGAAATTGCATGTAACGCATATTTGACCAAACTGTGCATTCAAGCTCAGGAACAGCATTTGAATGGTGTAGAAATCATAAAAGCTGCACGAATGTACACTTGCTGTTTTCAATCAAATTTCATCTTCGGAATGACTTGAAATGTGATACGTATTAAGGCAAATGGTGTTTAAGGTGTTCTGGGTTGAAGAAATTGCATGTAACGCATATTTGACCAAACTGGGCATTCAAGCTCAGGACCAGCATTTGAAGCGCAGAAAAATCATGAAGGCTGTATTCACGTGAAGTTCATGTTGTCATACAAATTTTTTTCTTTAGAATGACTTGAAAAGTAATGAATATGAAGGCAAATGGTGTTTAAGATGTTTGAGTTAAAGGAAATGCAGGTACAGCATATTTCACCAAACTGTGCATTTAAGCTCAGGAACAGCATTTGAATGGTGTAGAAATCATTAAAGCTGCACGAATGTACACTTGCTGTTTTCAATCAAATTTCATTCTTCAGAATGACTTGAAATGTGATACGTATTAAGGCAAATGGTGTTTAAGGTGTTCTGGGTTGAAGAAATGCATGTAACGCATATTTGACCAAACTGCATTCAAGCTCAGGACCAGCATTTGAAGCGCAGAAAATCATGAAGGCTGTATCACGATGAAGTTCATGTTGTCATCAAATTTTTCTTTAGAATGACTTGAAAAGTAATGAATATGAAGGCAATGGTGTTTTAAGATGTTTGGATTTAAAGGGAAATGCAGGTACAGCATATTTCACAAAACTGTGCATTTAAGCTCAGGAACAGCATTTGAATGGTGTAGAAATCATAAAAGCTGCACGAATTTACACTTGCTGCTTTCAAACAAATTTCTTCTTCAGAATGACTTGAAATGTGATAAATGTTAAGGCAAATGGTGTTTAAGGTGTTCTGGTTTCACGAAATTGCATGTAACGCATATTTGACCAAACTGTGCATTCAAGCTCAGGAACAGCATTTGAATGGTGTAGAAATCATAAAAGCTGCACGAATGTACACTTGCTGTTGTCAATCAAATTTCA
Organism: Acanthochromis polyacanthus; assembly: GCF_021347895.1. Lineage (NCBI taxonomy): Eukaryota > Metazoa > Chordata > Actinopteri > Pomacentridae > Acanthochromis > Acanthochromis polyacanthus. Next base: position 13,811,413 of record NC_067126.1, on the reverse strand, counting down.
TCTTCGGAATGACTTGAAATGTGATACGTATTAAGGCAAATGGTGTTTAAGGTGTTCTGGGTTGAAGAAATTGCATGTAACGCATATTTGACCAAACTGGGCATTCAAGCTCAGGACCAGCATTTGAAGCGCAGAAAAATCATGAAGGCTGTATTCACGTGAAGTTCATGTTGTCATACAAATTTTTTCTTTAGAATGACTTGAAAAGTAATGAATATGAAGGCAAATGGTGTTTAAGATGTTTTGAGTTAAAGGAAATGCAGGTACAGCATATTTCACCAAACTGTGC